>NW_026517304.1:0-560005 GCF_026319265.1 Colletotrichum chrysophilum | reverse complement strand
ACCCCCCCCCCCCCCCCCCCCCCCCCAAACTCCAACTCCCAGGCCCCAGGAAAACCCGAGATGAGATTCCCTCGCATCGTCCGACGTCAAAATCCTATCCACACAAGCTCTTTTCCCGCCGCCCTTCTCCCCAAGGTCCCCACGCTACCTGCGCTGCCGCAGCGCCGTCGCGCCCAACAGGTGTACCCTCACGGGGCGCTCTACAGGCGTGGTGTCCAATGTCCAGCGCCTGTGCAGCGTGCCCTTCCCGTCCCTTTGGCCCTGTTCCCCTCCCTATCCCGCGCGTCGCTAACCCCCAACCTACGCGGAATCTAAGGGTTCCCCCTCCCCGACCCTCCCTTTCTCCTCAGTCCCCTCAGCTCCTCTTCTCCTCCTCACCAACCCGACCCCCAACCCCAACTCCCGTTTCTTCAGGATGAGGATACGTGCGTGAGTGGATTGATTCCACCTGCATGCCAGCACGCGCCAGCAGATGTGATGAACCCTTATTCTGGTCGCTTTCCTGGCCAATTGCACATATACATGTCGTGCCGCTTTCCCTCACCAAGCCAACCTCGCGCCATCGACATCTACTCTGTTTCCGTCTCTCGGCGGTCGACTTGCACTAGTCTCCGTTCTTCGGCCTCTTTGGGGGCCGTCCTGTATTTCCAGAGGTACATTTGATACACCCACGATACACGATACACGCCGTCGAATCCCTCCAACTCGCCCTCTGGCGGCCTCTCCTACACCTAAAAATGCTTCCGAGAAGACACAATGGTTTTACGTCAAATCCCGCCTTCCTCTGTCGCCAATTGGCAGCTCTGACGGCCTGGAACACCCATGTCAGGCCGTCTCGAAGAATACTTAGTACACACAACGCAAGCCGTTCCCAAGTCTCGTCGCGCGGCTCACACAGCACACAGTATGGATTGCCTGTAACGGTCAGCACACAAGGGTGGCCGTCTAATCGGGCAAGGTCGTCTCTGACCCTGCTCTGCCAAAAATGATGAGACGATGGCGAACCCTGCAAGCGTCACGGCCACCGCATGCGAATCGACGTGGTATTGAGCGTTCCAACTCCCAGCAGGCAGGCTACTACTGTACGGCCACGGCACGCTCAATGTATGGGTACCTTACCTGAACAGCACACAGGCTAGTGCACCGCAAGTACAGTTCACCGCGGGAGAGACCAGGGCCCAGGGCAGGGCAACCAGGGTAGGGCAGGGCAACGTACGGTACGAATAGGGCACCTTGCTGTGCTGCCCACCGCCGCCGCCTCAGAGATCCGAGGTACCCGCCAGCTGCATCTTACGAGGATCGGCCCCTGCCCCTCGAGGTGCATCAAGGATGCAATGTTGCAGATGCGCGCTGGGCGTGGGATAATGGGCGGCATTCGTTCCTCCTTTCTGGCCCGGGAACTGTTCTTGGCGCCTGCTGTCTGCTGCAGAACAAACACCCGCCAGGGATCTGGCTGCATGGAAGGCTGGCGACACTGTCAAAAACCGCGCACGAAATTGCCCTTCATCATCGGTCTCTGACAAGACCGGCTGTACGATGCCTGGTACGCGGTGCCATGCTGGCGATGGTCGGCTCATCCCTCATCTGGCATTCCGCCAGCTGCTGCAACGGCAACCCTAACCTCAACCTGCGCGCGAACGAAAGGAGGAACATCCTGTGTCGTTGTGCATGCACACAAAAAGATGACCGCGAGGTATCCATTTCCTTCCGATCACCGGGACGCGGACATGCTCCGAACGGCTTGCTCCACCAAATGGGGCGACTTAATCTTGACAGTCCTATGCTGCCGGCATCACGCCGTTCGCGCAAAATTGGGAGTCAGCTCTTCGCAGGGGAAAGCGGGTACTTCGGGGCCGAGTACCGACGTGGACGTCTCCAAGTCTTTCCCAAGTGCCAAGCCATCCCGGATGAACCTCCTGCCACCCAACAAGAAGATGCAGCAAGATTCACTCACCGTGCAGATGTCCAGGCAGGTTACCAAATCGCCGCGCGCCGTCAATCAATAGACCCAGACGGCTTCTTCTCAGGCCAAGACGAGGCAGCGTGCGACGAAAGTGATTCGCCGCGGCAATTCACCATATGCGCAATTACTACCCTCCATGAGTCCTTGAGACTTCACTATTTCCTCACTTTGACGTATGTCGCCCAACGCTTGAACCAATGTCTCTTTCCATCTCGTGTTGGGAACTCGAGACCACCGGCAATGTTCGGAGTCTTTGCCCGAAGCGTTCCAATCAAACAGACAGTGTGTACTCTGTAGCGCTTGGTCGATTCGTCCCCAGCCAGCCCATCCGTCAAGAGAGAATCTCAGTTGGTCAAGGGTATTGACGGCCCCTGTCTTGGTTTGTTCTCCTAATCAACAAATCAGAGTTGATTCGGCATGACCATCAAATGTTTCTCGTCGGGTCACATGATGGGACGGTTCCGGCGCGTGTCTGTGTCGGGTCACACTGGCTGGCGACTGCGCCGAGTTATCGTCACCTCGGCGTCCAAAACTGCTGTTTCGAGCTATCATGCCATTCATGATGGCGATTATACGATAGTCCGCTGACATTGACAACCATACTGCCAGAAACAAGGCTACCCCTCGTCGACGCGGATGCTCAAGTCCAGAAATTCTCCAGAACATGTTAGTCCCGGATGATTCGACGGCTCCGAGGCTAGGAGGCTGGGCAAACCTTGCTACCACACGCGTCAGCGCTGGTTTTCCGGTCGAGTGTTCAGGCGCCAGGGATGACGGGCCAGATAGCGCGCACGATAGGCAAGATTGGAACGGCCGTCGACACGACTTTTTGCTGATCAGAAGACACTCACATCAAGGTCTAGTAGCCATTGCCCTTGGCACGCCTATGATTAGGGGCCAAGATAGACACCACGGTTCCATGCCGTACTTGGCATGGCGGTACGGATAGCACTGGATGAAATATCGCGCACATTGAGCAGCTTTGCAATTTGAACCTCCAATCAGCCTGGGATGGCCTACGAAAAGGGCACCCAACGCTACGTACCGACTACAAGCCGCACCACTGCATACTGTGCGCGCCTCGAAGACAGGGAATTTTTGCTCCATGACGGGAGTTGAGGGATGTTGTGCAGGATCCACGAGTCAAGCGAAACGGCCCCAAAACACCCTTTTCTGCGCAAAGAAGATCGGACTTTGCCCGAGTCACCGCTTCACCGTCGTCTACTCGCGTATGTCCGACCGTTTTCTATGCTGCCCAGCTGCCAAATTCGCCATGCCAGCAGCAGCAACACCCAGGGCCGAGGTTGTAAGGCCGGGGTTTGCTCAGATCCCGCCACGGGGAAACGGTCTGTGAAACAAGAGCGCGTTCTGCAATTGTGTCGCCTGTCGGTTATTATATCCAGCAAGTGGCTAATTGAGGAGGCATGGACGTTTCTTTGGAGGTTGCCCCCAAAAAGAGCCACAGAGCCTCGCGACCCATCTCTACCCGCGCCCGCCATCCAATGGGGTCAGCCGTCGCACTTCTTTTTCGTTCGCAACGGGACGGGACCATCTGAGATGGGTGACGGAGAATGGGGCACAGAGATCGATCTCGCTGGACCCATCGCAGCCATGACCACGAACTACTTTGATCACGAATATACTGGAGATATCAGAAAGCTGTCGCGGACTGGCGCGCCTGCAGTTCGTCCTCCAAAGGCTTTCTTCTTTCTTCCCGAGCGCTTGTCGGGGAACGCTGGCATTTGGCAGTCTGACTCGATTCCGGTCGCCTCGGGCGGAAAAATGCTTTTTTACCCCTGAGAGCCGTCGTCTTCTATTTTTCCTTCTGCTATGCAAACCGGTCGCTGCACCCGTACCTTGCGTACTGTGCGTTTCTACCGCACCACGCACGCATGCTGCCCCAGCCACTTTGACCACGATGCACAACAGGGATGAGGGGAATCCAAACAATTGCAGGACCAACTCTTAACCTGCATTGCAGCTCCGACTTCCCAGATCCCTTGCCAGGATACCAGGGTGTTTACATCAGGACAATACCACGGGATCATGGACGCGAGCAACGAACGACCGCACGCTTGGCTTCTCACAGTGCTCTCTCTCAGGTGCCATTGGCGATGGCCTAACCCCCGACATGGTTCAAGGGAGTTACCAACGACCTTCACCTGAGAACGGCCGCGCTGAGCTGGTGACCGTTTTTGGTGGTGAGGTTGCAGCGTGCAAAGAAGCGACATTCCCGTGGGTGTGTGTGGCATACCCGGGTCTTCGGCATAGCGCGCTCCTATTCGTAGTGCTTGACAGCAGCAGCCCCCCCCCCTTTTGGCCGGGTGGCGTCGCTGGCCGCATTTCTCTGAACCCGAGGGACGCCAGAGACGCCGTGGGACGCACTGGACAGCTCGAGAGTCGTGGGACGATGACGCTCGTGCGTGGTGAAGAGGGTCCACGGCCCCATTCAACCCTTCTTGCCGGTATTTCTATTCCCCATTATTATTTTCTAGAAGCACAGGATCCGGGAGCTTTGGCCATATCTCGAGATTCCATCGTCAAAATCACACTGTCGACGCCTTGACATCAGACGGTGGCAATGAGCTTCTGTGTTTACAAACTCTGATGCGAGCCAATTTCAAGTGACGAATACTCACGCCACGCTTGCATCATGGGTCATGGGAGGGTGCAAAACTTCTTTTGTCCGAACTTTGCCCGACGACAGAGACAAGTTTGACATGGAATACTTCAGTACCAAGTGCTTCTGTCCTGGGTCCGGCATCAAGGTTCACTCCAGGCGCGATGAGAGCGCGCACAGTATTCATAAGAAAGTGCTGGGGGGGGGGTATTGTGTTGGAGCGGAGAGATATCCGACAGTAACAAACGCCGCCAAGCGGCTTCCGTCCGACGGCACCGCATCGCGTCTGTTGTTTTGGGACAGCTTGCGCGTGGCCTGCGCGAGACTCGGTAGCAGCCCTGTGCGAGGCTCACGTCCGTGATCGTCGGCGGATTCGCACGAAGCTCCGATGGGAACCTTTTCCCGTCTGCCAGCGGCTGGCGTCCAAAGCTTAACGCCCTCCTACAATCGGCCGAGAGAAATGACAAATGGAACTAGTCACGGCTTAGTCCAGTCAAATTGGGAACTCATGTCCGCTAATTTTGTGTGACGAAGCCACGGTTCGACGAGTCCCATGCGGCTGGCTAGCTGGCTGGGAAAGGGCCCCAACGAAAAGCTACAATATGCTCGCCGACTAGACGAAGAGCCGAGGAGGGGGGGCAGCAGCAAAAGAGGCTAAAGCGAGCGAGAACAGACGACGACGACGACTTCAGCAATGACTTGGGCCATGTTGCAAGTACATTGGGATGGACAAATTGCGTACTATCAGCTGATAAGTGCTGGTATCAACCACGAACGAGAACGAGCCGGACAGCACCTCCTGGCAGCAGATCCCTGAACTAGCAGTCGGAGTGCTAGGTGAGGAAATCCGATGCTGAGTTGTGGCTGGCGATCTCGGCAGGGATTCGCGTCAGGGCCTCTCGGTCTGATGGAGGTTCCGTCCCTTTGATCGATTCATCATCGTTTATTCATCAGCAGTATTCTGTCGTGTCAGAGAAAGCGAAGGAGGGAAAAAAAATCCTGCTTGCCAAGGCGTCCTTCCAGCAATGGCAAGTGCATGCGCCCTTATGTCCAAATCAGCGCAGGTTGTGCTGCGCTCCTGGTACAGAAGAGCTCTTGAGCATGAAACCATAGCATTCGATGCACGCTCGCGGCCGACGATGTTCAGTTCTCCAAACCGTCGATAAAGCTACTTTTGATAATTCTCCGCCTTTAGCCATCTATCGGATGAGTTTGGTTTGGTTGTGGATGGGATGCTGCAACGGTCGTCCAGCCTTCTTTGCGGGGCATGTGGTTCTGGCAACCTAGTCGGTCGCGTTGGTGTTCCCGGAGGAGGCTGTCTTGGAGATTTGGAGATTCGACAGCGGCGGGATGGATCTGAAGCTTCTTCACATCATGGACCCTCTACTCCAACAACAAGCGCGGTCTCGGTGGAGCTGCTTTCTACTGGTCTCCTCTCCCGCGTGGCTTCAGCAGTGTTGAGGCTGTTTTGCGGTTCCCCCTGAAGACTCCACCATTGGCCACTGAGGCACCTCGGCGGACCTTGCGTTGAGATGGCACGCTTGAGCTGAAAACCCTACCCTGCAGCAGCACGAGCTTGATGCGACCATCTGTCGCGGCGGCAGTATTATCTGGCGGTTTCCGCACCAAACCGAACCCCTCTTCAAGTTTGCTCCCCCGGCTGTACTTAGACTGACCATTGACCGCCTCTTGGGAGGGTGGGAGGAGGCTGGTCTTGGGGGAGTCGGAACAAGAGAGCGCGTCGTCGTGCTCAGGATGCCGATGACCGTATGACGAACATGGGGTCGTTGGCGCGCGAGTCATGAAGAGCAACTACGTCAACACGATCTCAGCAAAGGCTTCACATTCTCGCGCACTTTTGTTAGCATGCCGTTACGTTTCTCATCTGTCAGTTAAATTAGGCGGTTTGGCCAGCAGCGACTCTGGGCTTCAGCTCCCGTCGCGGAACTACACGACACTATCTGATTCTGACTCGCTCGTATCCGAAGGGCGGCTTCGGAAGCGGTAAGGCCCCATGTCCCTCGAGTTCCGCTGTGCGGAAGTACGTACACAGAAAGTGCCGGCCGGATGGCAGCTAGTCAGGCTTTGACACGATGGGAGGAGTTTCTCCTGTTGGACATACCCCTCACCCGTCCTTGATAGGTCGACTAGACGGCCGAACCCTGTGGTAGACTTGGATTATGTCAGGGTCCTGCCTGCAAGATGCTGCACGGCTACGTTAGCACGATAGGCTGGCAGGCCACTGAGTCGACAAGTCGAATTATCCCCGAGATTGCAAGGGTGCCGCAGACCAGCTGGTTTGGTTTTTTGGCTTGGATTTTGGATTTTTTTATTCCCTCTTCCAGCCGGCAAGGGGGAGCAGCAACAACCACCACGCGCTACCTGCTTTTTGTATAAGTACATACATGCGGCGTGTGCATGGAGACCGATTGTTCAACAGACCCTAACGCAAGAGTGACAGACTTGTCAAAAGTTCGTCAACTGCTTCCGAGAAAGACGCCGTGGGCCCCTTCAATTGTCTACCTGACGCTAACAGATACCACCTCGAGGTGCCTTTGGTGACACGACGGACCATGGACGAGGGCGCATGAAAACTCCACTTGGAACAGCAGACCCACGATCATCCACGTGGGAGCGGTATGCGAACCCATGCCAAACCGTCGCTCCGAGGTTGAGGCGATTTGCTTCTGGAAAATTCGTTACGTACACTCAGCACCAGCAGAGCAGCACCAGTACCACCGGCAGAGCAGTGCGGCGGCGCACACACGCGCTACAGATTGCGGGTACGGAGACAACGGGAAACATCGTGGTCGAGTGCTGTGGTGCTACAGTTGTTGATGCTGACTGGTGAAGTTGCTACCGCCGCCGCAATAAAACTCGGTGTTAAGCAGCAAAACTCCATGTAGGGCTGCCTTACCGGATACCTGATGCCAGCAAAAAGACGATGCAGACGATGCGGACGATACATCATTTGTGGGCAATGACCACTACCTTTTGAAATACACAATACCACAACCACTTGGCGCTCACTGAGCTGCATCGGCACGGGACAGCACTGCAGTGCAGTTGCAGCGCCGCGCAGGACTGCAACCACCACCGTCCCTCGAAAAGCAAGGCGTCTGCCGGCTCAGAGTGGGGGTGGTTGGGGGGCTGGTATCTTTTTTCTTCGTGGTAAATTTTTTTAACAGCACCTGGCGCGAGAAGCGTCGGGTCAAGCTGGTCCAGGAACACGGCTCGTCTGATGTGTTGTTCGGGCCATCTCCAGCTCCAGCCTTGCTTGTTTCATTTGCGGCTGCAGTGGCTGAAGAAATAACGGTTCAGATTGCCATGCCATGCCATGCCATGCCATGCCGTGCCGTGGCCCCCGTCACCCTATGCTTGGTGTAAGCCTCGTACTGTGCACGTCGTCTGGGAATCTCCCACCACGCTGGCCAAGGTGAGCCATGCGTTCCCTCATCTCCGGCAGGCAAGGTAGAGCCGTTTGAACGTTTGACGATAACGTTCCTGCAATGTCAATTGAGTGGCAGGAAACCCCTTCCGTCCGCGGTTTGAAGGTCGCCTCACGTCCGGGATGTCCAGCTCGGAGAGAGTTTACGATTCAGTCAAGCCCAGCTATGACGACAGTCGAAAGGGCCGACTGATTCAACATGCTTCGACATGACATCTCGGCCGGATGCCGATCATGGAACTTCTGCCAAGTTCATCTCGCCCAGCACGACGTGACCGCGGTACGAATACCGTGTGTGCGGTGCGGTGCGGTGCGGTGCAGAGAGATACCACGATACCGGCCCCGCGCGCGCGCGTACGTGCAACGGTGCATGTTGTTGTCGTTGTCGCGACGAGCCTCAACCAACCCCCGGGTCCCACGGCCGTGTATCACAATCTTTTTCAACCACGCGGTGCGCTTCCGGGTGGGTCCTCCCCCGTGGACGCGGAAGGGATGATGGATTGCGGACCTTGACGTTACACGAGATGAGGGTATTCAGTAATTATCTTTAAAAGACAATTGCGTCATAGGGGACTGTTCCCCCGACTCAGTCCCCGTTGGCGCAGGCAGACTGTCGGATAGACTCCGCCGTACCTGCCAGTGCCAAGCCGGTTTGTTTCGTGACAAATGGCAACGGTCTTGCTGGGACGTTGCGAATTACCTGAGGTTGAATTGCGTCAAAACGACACGGTTGAGGGTTTTTTTTTTTTTTGCCAAAGGACTTTTGACAAGTGATATCGATGCGACGATACGGCCCCATAACCAGCATTATGTTGATGATGTCTTCACTTGCGCCATGCGTCAATGCGCGTGCAACTTCAGACTTTGGAGAAACAAGTGACAGGTGCAGAGCTCTTGGCTACTCGCTCGGAAATGCCTATCGACATTTGTTCTAGCAATAGCAACAGGCAATGTCTTTGGGAGATGAGCCGCGGTCGCAATTCGCAATGCCCGCCCACACGAGATTGCCTGCCATAGGCAGTAGTCAGTTGGCTTAGGGGTTTCTTGTCTGGGTGACTCGAGTCGCGGCCACAGTGCCCGGAGAATTGATCTCTGATCGGCATAATCTCCCACCCTCGTCGTATAGCAAGAGCCTCGTGACAGCTAGCGGTTTTACGAATTGGGAATTCCATAGCAAAATGCCACGGCTGCAGCAGTTGCTATTCGTAGACGGCACAATCGGGTAAATGGTGGCACGACTTGTCTCGGCTGCACTCCGATGGCGACCGAGTACATACGCGGTGACCTGGCCAACTACTGGCAACTGGCAACTGGGTTTGCACGTTCTGTTGTGAATAGGCGGCGGCGGTTGCGCGGAACGCAGAAGGGGTCGAAAAGACTATGGATTGTTCTAGCCGAAACATGTGCAGACCCCTATCCTGTCGCAGAGAGGGAGGACGCGTCCCCCGTATGCCAGCCGTGGTAGCATAGATGGCAAGCAAGAGTTCGTAAAAGAATGTATGGATAGCCTGTAGGAGATGGTTGTCCGGCTCTTCCAGGCGACTGTTTCTAAATCGGGGGTGGAGGCACGGAAACAACATGCTAGGCGCGAGCGCGAGCAAAGCGCGTATCGGTGATCTCTGTCTCCGTTCGGGTTGCAGTTGGCACTCATGATACGTCTGCTGTCAACTGCCCTTCGCCACGATGCTTCGTGTACCCCATTAGGAGGCCGGAAGAGATGGGAGTTAGAGCGACTACTAAGCAAACTTGTGGATGACTATCTGTCCCCGTGTTCTAGAGTCGCCGCTGGGGCAGATCTGACCCCGTAAAGGCCGGCCGCAGTGCGTAGCCTTCAAGCATTAACGTAGAATGTGGGCATTTGGGGCTCATTCATATTGACGAATCTCGAGCAGTCGTTGCGATTGCTTGCTGCCGCTCCTGGAGCCTCCTCTTCGAAGTTGTTGCTCCTTCGGGGGCCGCAGACAAATCGCCCCCTTTCTATGCACGTTGCCACTGGGACAAGGTTCTTCATGGGCAGCTTGGGGGTTCTGGAATGCGAGATATTGTGGTGCTTCTTCTCGGTTGTTGAGGCTTGTCTTTGCATAGCCGACCGTGTTTTGTGGGTTTGGATTTTTTTTGTTAGGAAAAAAACTGGGCTTATTGGAATGTCTCGCCCTCGCGAGACAGAGATGTCCCGACGACCGCGCAGTGATCGTCGTCGTTGTTGGAAAGGGAGGTGGTTGAGCGTATGGCGGGGGGGTTGCCTACGCGTTGCATCCGCATGAAATTCACAACGTTTGATGGACGGACGGTTGACGGACGAGGGACGGTGTTTGCGTGACGGAGCTTTCTTACACATCACTCACACTTCAAGTTTGCTATGCTAACGAAAGAGCAAAGCGGTAGCTGCGGTAAACAGAAATTCATAAAACGAAAAGAAAAAATTACAGCTTTGGGCTGCTTGATGGCGTTTTTTCTCGTAGGCAGGAATCCTGCGGGTGGCCATCCCCAAGTGACGTGTCCAGCGCCAGATATCGTGACAGCTGTTCCTGTAGTCTGTCACCCCTGCTTGTGGTTTGACGTCGATGATGCCCGACAAGAAGAGTCATCACTGAACACCGCAAGCCAAGCCCAGGGAAGGGGTGGAAGACAGGGGGGGAAAAAAAATCATCGTCTTGTCCGTTCTTCGTCCAAGGTCACGGTCCTACACACCGCTTGTCTCCTCCCTGGGCAGACATCGTGGCCGGCCACGTCGAAAATCTTCGTGCATCCCCCGGATAGTTCCCCGACTGCCGCGGCGCGAAGCGCGTCCGTCGTGGGACGCAGTCTGCTGGCTGCCCTGGTGAAAATTCTGCAGTTCAGCGTCAGGAGAAGACACGCTGTTCGCAAAAGTCGGTAAAGAGGAAAGGCAAATGTGATGAATGATGTGAATGTTCTAGAATTCGGACGTGATGTATTTTTTTGCCATTCAGTGAAGTATGCGCACGAAACAAAAAAGATTTGACCAGCCTGGGGGTCGAACCCAGAATCTCCTGATATCAGATTCGAATTGAATCGTAGTCAGACGCCTTGCCATTGGGCCAACCGGCCGGTATCCATTGCGATGGATGTTGACGTTCCCGCCGCGGGTTGCGGATCTTTGGCGGAGGCATCCCGTGGGGAGTTGTGGGTTCTCTGCCGTGGTGTGGGCTTTGGCGTGGTGGTGATGGGGACGGGCGAGTTGGGTCACGCGGGACGGGATGGGGACGGGACACCATGAGTGATGGTGATTATGATGTTTCCTTGGATATCGTAGAAGACTTTGAGGCAGTGGTTCGTGAACTGTTGCGTTGGCCTTATGTGGTGTTCGAATGGGTAAGATGACGAGGACATTGTTTGATGTCGATGCTGAGGCTCTAGCAGCTCATTTCTACACAACAATAGACTTAGAAATGGCACCTCAGTCTACTTATAGATACATACACAAATTGAGATGTGCTTCTGGTCACGTCTGATGATGCTGCCGGGAGTCTTGTGCCTGGCCGAGTCCTATCATATGGAGAGTTTGAACTCGAAGGGTCGCTTGCTACCTGCCCCCTAAGCCCGTCCCAGCAAGTACGTTATTATATCAATACACATAAACATCTTAAGTGTTCCTTTAGGCTGTGACTAATGTCTAAGAAGTTGCGCTCAGCCTTGGTTCACGAGGCTACGTGGGTCGCTGAAGCATACCCGGAACTCGCGGCAGGGTCGGGGAGGCATTCAGGCAGTAGCACAAAACAGGAATTAGAGGGTCTAGATTTGCTAATGATTAGGTGCTTGAGATGATGTGTCTAGGACAGCGTCGTCCAGCGTCCAGCGGCACTGATTTGGTGGACGACCGTTACAATGTCAAGAGCGAGCGTATGAATGACATGTTGTAGTAAGAGAGGTTTAGAACCATACAGCCCTCGGTCCGACTCACTTCTATAACCAAGTAAACGTGATGAGATAAAGGAGACAATTTAAACCTATACGGCCGCTGGCTCAGCTCACTCCATGAACCAAACACGGTAACAAAACCTGGATCAATGAAGTTGAAAGTGTTTCTGCGCTCAGTACGGTGCCTCATTCATAGTCTCCCGTGATATTCGCTCTGGTGTCGTCGTATGGCGCGTGACGATGTGAAGGTGACTGCAGAGTTGTTGTAGATACAAGGCTTGTTACTTTCATTCATTTCAAGCCATCCGTTTGATGCCGCCGGTAAGAGCCGCCTAATCGTGGGTTGGTGCTTGCAAACCCCTTGACTATACATGAATGGCCATGTGTTTTCTCGCAGAGGCTGATAGGCTACATCCCAGAAATTTTGTAGATATCTTGAGTTATAGCCGCATCTGATACCATGGTCCTTAGTCCTGGTGCACCCCCTTCACTACAAACAGTACCGGCCCTCAGCAGTATGCATTGGTCCTGAACCTCTGAGTCTGCGCTGACAGTATATTGAACAGCGGCACTGCAAGATAATGACGTAGTATTGAGAGATCGTTTTCGTTATTGACAAGCGCTGGTAATGCAATGAATGTCTAATCACTTTACAATCACTGACATATCTCACGTCCGCTGTCCTTCATGAATCAACAGTCCGAGTTGTTCGTTCTACGGCCAGGTCGAGGAAGCGCAGGCTTACGTGGAGTTCAGCAGGGTATTAAATAACAACGAACGTCAAACGCTCTCTTTGAATGAGACACAGACATAAGCAAGGCAATTCCATGCCACTCGTGTATATATGTTTGTTATAGCACCTGAAGTTATTGCTAGACTCGAGGGAGATATCCTCGCTGGGTGACGCACAGCTGCCCAAGCACCCAAAGAGGCCGAGATCCTTAGAAGAGACAACTGTTCGAGACCATCAAAAATTCCCGAACAGCGCTTCAACTATTTCAACTACTCGGCTGATCATGGGTATGATAGCACGGTGCGTCCTATGCTGCGTCAGCGCTTTCCCTAGGATAGAACCGAAGGAATGCAACATGGAAGCCTGTTGAACAAAGCATATAACCGCTTGAAACAGTACTTCTGAAGAAAGTAGATCAAGTATCAAAGCTCCTACTGATTTCCCGTTCACCTCCGGGAAAAGCACTGTGGCCGGATGTTAGAAGCAGCTTCCTACTCGCATCTCACTTTGAGGGCTGCATGCCTACAAACGATTCGTAGGATTTGGGGGTGGGAGAGCTTCTGATCTACTACACTCGTCAGGATAGGTTCCTGGGAGCGAGAGACTGACATAGATGACGTTCCCGCACCCGCCGTCCAAGGCCAAAACCCCGTGAAGTGTCATCTGTTCCTTCTGTACGACCTTTACGCGTGAGACATACTCAAATCAGCGTCCACATGAAAGCTTTTTCTCACTAGGTCTCCGCAGGCTAAATAAACTGCGACTATTGTGGCCATCATTACATAGCCAAAATGGTTGACGTCAAGCGGGCACTGAAGGATCAGTCTTCGGGCATCTGATTATTCCCCCTTGGCCATTCTTCCCTCCTATGCTACCGGTCTGGACCGTGGTTACCTCGAAAACGGCCTGAGACTGTCCCAGTAGACTTCAAACAATGTAACACTTCGACCCTCCTCGATAGAACTATAGGGTGAATGGATATCCTCTCAAAGCTGTTACCATCTCAAGGACTACTGAGGGTCTGTATAAAAGGGCTGTGTTTCGTAACTGGCGACGACTTCAGAGTCAAGTTACACTCGCAAGTTATGCACCAACATCTTGGAGACCCAAGTCGCTATGAGACTGGATCGTGCCTCCAGATACTGGCGGCCAGAACGCATTGTCAATCAATCCAACGGATAGCCGTCCATTTTGGAAGGGAATTGAGCTTGATGGCCACACTGAGGGGCAGCCACCTTACCCGACTGTGGCGTACGGACCCGCCCGGGGGGTCGTTCACCCGTGGCCGCAGCGGGAGCTCTTCTGATTGGCTGAGTGCCTCCAATTTTTTGACCAGACGAAATAGTTCGAGCTTTCAGAGAGGACCTCACGATTCTTGCCAGCAGCGTCGTTGATCTCAATTGCGATGGCAAACCCAACTGCGCTGCGGCCAGCGATCGGCCGCATGTTGCGGCTGCAAGAGACTCGACAATGGCTGCCCGCGAACCCGACATCCGTCTCTGCCACCCGCCCACGAATCGCAACATCGGCCTTCTCGACCTCAGCCGCCCACTCGAAGCGCAAGACCCGCGACAGCAACCGCCTGAGAGGAGTCTCGAGCATGAGGAGGACTGGTCCCCGTGAGCCGCTGTCCGTCTCGTGGGAGGAGATCCCCCAGCCGGCAGACTACAAACCCAAGGTCGGAGTGGACCCAAAACACGGGCTTTGGGATTTTTTCTACGGCAAGCAGCTGCTACAAACGCCCAAGGAAACCCAAGCCCACGGCCGCGCATGGTCTGTTCGGGATCTGCGCAAAAAGAGCTGGGATGACCTGCACTCGCTGTGGTACGTCTGCCTGAAGGAGCGAAATCGCCTCGCGACGGCGAGAAAGGAGCGCGCCAGGCGCATGGTTGGATTTGGAGAGTACGAGGGCGACGAGAGAGATGACGTGGTTCGTATACTCCCAGCGCTTTGCGGGTTCAATAGTCACTGAACAAAAGTTTCACAGGTCCTCAGCACGATGAGAGCGATCAAGCACGTGTTGACGGAACGCTACTACGTTTGGGAAGATGCACGCAAGCTTGCGGCCGAAGACCCTGAGATCAACCTCTGGGCCGAGGAGGGCGAGCCGGCCTACAGCGGCTACGTTGCCCCCGCAATCCCCGAGCTGGGGCCGGAGCCGGAGCTTGAGCCGGAAGTTGTTGCGGAGGATCAGGCAGTAGAGGAGACTTCAGCCGAGCAGGGTGCGGTTGCAGCTGATGGTGCTCCAGTCGAGGGCAAGACGGGCCCGGCGGCCGAGGTTGATTCAGAAGCCTCGCCGGTAACTTCTGAGATGGCTAAGAAGGAGAAGGCCGAGAAGAAGAAGCCCGAGGAGGCGAAGAAGGCTGCGGCGAAGCCCGTGGACCTGCCGGTTCCCAAGCTTTGAAAGCCAAACCGATTGTAATCATTACCCTTGCCGGCGTGGGGGCCGAGGACATGAAGCTATGTAAAAGTGTATCCAGACATGTATAGAATCTTGTACGATACGTATTTTGTGCACCAGGCAGACGGTCGTGTCGCCGCCAAAAAGAGAAGAGAATTCCCCTATTTCATGTGGTTGGTTCTTGTCTGATGAGATGGCGTCGGTCGGCGGGTCACGAGAGGTTGGCCGGGTTGTTGCGCTGGGCCTGCAAGCCCAACAAGCCGTTGGGGATTGCATAAGGAGAGCAGACGATGAATGCTATGCGCAGTACGGATACCTACTCAGATGAGACTACTCGCACAATGTTACAGAAGTGGTACGGGGGAGGGCGGGACGAGACCTGGGCCCTTGTACCCAAACAGGGCCAGCCACACCGCCGAGTATATGTTTCGCCGGGGAAACAGACGGTAAGTGGTGCTGTGCTAATGAGTCTGTAAGGTACCTTGCTGCTCGAGGACGTGGAATCATTAGCCTCAGGCCCAGCAACAAAGCAGCCGGGTACCTAGGTAGGTCGCTAGTTGGCTACTATCGCAGCATTAGCGGTGAGCCACAGAGCGGAGAGATGAGAGCGGACCTGAGGGGAGGTACCTATCCATTAACGGGCAACGCGCTGGAGCCAGACAGGCCCCAAAGCAAGCGCAAGCACTGGCCCAGTGACACACTTGACACTGAACCCCTCCAAAAGCAACAGGTCCCGTCCGTCTGCACCAGGTCCAGGTCCAGGTCCAGGTGGCACCGCGGGCTCTTCATGTCCCTCGCCCCCACCCAATCCTTCCTTTTGCTGCATTTTCGGTCCCATGTCTCCTACAACACCGCAACTACTTCTCCAGACGTGAACATCCAGTCTTCCCTCGACCTTTCTTTTCCCTCCTCTATTGACAACACCCGACTAATCTACCTCCCCGCCTCCCCCCTTCAAGACTCGCGCAAACATGGATGAGATTGCAAAGGAATACGATGTCATCGTGCTGGGCACTGGTAAGTGACGTTACGCCCTCCTGTGCCCCGCATCGTCGCTCTGGCGTGTGGGGTCCCCCCTTCCCGTGCCATCTGTTCTGCTTCGCCTTTGCCCGAGAGGAGCTTCCTTGCTGACGAGCTCTGCTCTCTTTTCCTCCGGATCACAGGCCTGACTGAGTGCATTCTCTCTGGTGTTCTTAGTGTCAAGGGCAAGAAGGTCCTCCACATTGACCGTAACGACCACTACGGCGGGTAAGTTGGCTCCCCCATCTGCCATGACCGCCATTTCCCCCTCTGAGCATGCGCTGACCATGAACAGTGAGGCAGCTTCCGTGAACCTCGAGACGGTAAATCCCCTCGGCTCTTTGCCTGCTTACCCGCATGAGTTCTGACCCGACGCCCACCTGTAGCTCTTCAAGAAATATGGCAACTACAACAAGGGCGAGGAGCCGTGGACCAAGTACGGCCGCCTGAATGACTGGAACATCGACCTGGTTCCCAAGTTCCTCATGTCCTCCGGCGAGCTCACCAACATCCTCGTATCGACCGACGTCACACGATACCTCGAGTTCAAGCAGGTCGCCGGCAGCTACGTCCAGCAGGGCCAGGGTGCCAAGGCCCAAGTTGCCAAGGTTCCGTCCGATGCCGGCGAGGCTCTGCGATCGCCCTTGATGGGCATCTTCGAGAAGCGCCGCATGAAGAGCTTCATCGAGTGGATTGGCACCTTTGACCGCAAGGACACCGCTACGCACAAGGGTAAGACGCCGACTGAGAGCAAGGCACCTAGATAAAGCTCGGGCTGACACGTGAAAGGCCTCGACATCAACAACTGCGCCATGAAGGAGGTCTACGACAAGTTCGGACTCGAGACTGGCACTCGCGACTTCATCGGCCACGCCATGGCCTTGTTCACCACCGACGAGTACCTCACCAAGCCCGGTGGCGCCCCGGAGGCTATTGAGCGCATCCGCCTGTACGGCACCTCCGTTGCCCGCTACGGCAAGTCTCCTTACATCTACCCTCTGTACGGTCTTGGCGAGCTTCCTCAGGGATTTGCTCGTCTGTCTGCCATCTACGGCGGTACCTACATGCTCAACACCAACGTCGACGAGGTCACCTACGAGGGCGGAAGGGCCGTCGGCATCAAGGCCACCATGACCGGTGTCGAGGAGATGAAGTTCGAGACCAAGGCCAAGATGATTCTCGGTGACCCCAGCTACTTCCCCGGCAAGGTCAAGCCTATTGGCCAGGTCCTGCGTGCCATTTGCGTGCTCAAGCACCCCCTCAGCCACACCAACGACAGCGACTCTTGCCAGCTCATCATCCCCCAGTCTCAGATTGGCCGCAAGAACGGTACGTATTTGCTTGAGGCCGGAGGAAACGGAATAGTTGGCTGACCCGTGGTAGATATTTACATCGCTTGCGTGTCTTCCGCCCACAACGTCTGCCCCAAGGGCTACTGGATCGCCATCGTCTCAACCATTGCCGAGACCGGCGCCAACCACCACCTCGAGCTCCAGCCCGGCTTGGACCGTCTTGGACAGATCGAGGAGCAGTTCATGGTGAGTGGATGAATGCTCGGCAGCATCAGTGTAATGAAGAAACTAACACCAACCAGGGTGCTCCCATCCCGATCTACGAGCCCACCGACGACGGCCGTGCCGACAACGTCTTCGTCTCCAAGAGCTACGACGCCAGCAGTCACTTTGAGAGCACGACCGACGACGTCAAGGACATCTACCGCCGCGCCACGGGCGAGGAGCTCGTTGTTGAGGGCCTTAGAGAGGGTCTGCAGGTTGCGGATGAGCAGTAAGGCCGACGGCTGCGTACGCGGTGGGGTCTGAACGTGGAGGAAACACAGTCTGAGAGGCAATGGGCCCTCGCACACCATAACAGACGACGATCAGGAGTAGATATATATATATCTTGGACGTAAACATCGGGGAGGGTGGTGCACTTCAAAGTCATTCAAGCCATATGCAAAACAGTAAATACTTGTCCCAACAGCGTAACATGAGTGATGTCCTCAGGTCAGGGTACGTCGATGATGGTCATGCGGCTTGAGACTGAGTGAGACAGGCAAGGAGACAGGAATAGTGGGGGACGCTAGACAACAACGGCACGGCCTTCTACAACATGGGCAACTTGTCACATTTTTTCATATCGACTCAATTTTATGTGAATTCTCTCATCCAGGGTATTCAGCGGCCCCGTAAATCATGGTCTGTTGGGCTTTTGGAGCCGTCACAGGCATAAATACATGAAGCAGAACGACGCCACCTTCCTTTTCTTGAATGTTCATCCCTCAAGTGAGAAAAGCGACCCCGCGAACTGCTTCCCCTCCACGCTCGCCTCCTGCGTTCTCTGGCTTCCTACATGTCGAAATAAATCAAACCAAACGCCCCCAAGGCCAAGAAAAGCGAAAACAAGCACAGCATATTTACTTTTGTTCTTCCCATCAAGGAGCGCAAACGATGCGATGATGCCGCCACGAAAACCTTTTTGTCACCACCCACATTACCGGTCCACCTTTTCTTAACGTCTCTGCGTCTTGCCCATGCCACGCTTGCCGGCGACCTGATGAACGAGTTAGCGAATGCGTCTAAAAGATATGGGTAACTGATTAAACTCACCAAGTGCCTCTGGAGGGAAACCGTCGTGTGACGATCGGCCTCACCCTGTCTGGCGTTCCTGTTCATCTTCTTCTGGCTGAGCTTAGCCAGGCGCTCAGCCTTGGTACGAGCACCATCATCCGTGACACCATCGTTGCGCCTGTCGGTGGCGGCCTGGCTGCGTGCCCTGCTCTGAGAGCGGGAGCGGAGGCGCTCTCTGGGGGTCGCGTCGACGTCCATGGCGTCCGCGTCCTCGGTGCCGGCGCGGGATTTGCCCATGGAGCGGCCGCGGGGGCGGGACTGGGCGCGGGCGCGGTTGACAATGTCGGTGGTGTCGACACCGAGCTGGTCGAGGGCGTCGTCCATCTGGGAAAGGGGCACCTTCATGGACTTGCGGGGGATGATGGCCTGATTCTTGAGGCGCTTCTTCATCTTGGCCTCGTTGCGGATGAGGGCCTGCTTCTCGCGAATCAGCTCCGCCTTGTTGAGGATGTCGGCGTCCTCCTCGTCGTCGAGGTCCTCGTCCGACTCGTAGTAGCCCTCCTTGTCGAGACGCTCCTCCTCCTCCTCGAGAGCCTGCAGCTTGGCGTCGATGTCGGGGTCGACGAAGTCGTAGACGTTCTGGCCGTTGAAAACCTCGGGGATCTTGTCGTACTTCCACTCGGGGTTTTTGAGGAGCCAGTCGGCGCGCATGTCGACGCTGAAGACGCCGGCACCGCCGTTCTCGACCTCGATGTCCTTGGCGAGCTTGCGGCGCTCCGGGTCCTCCTTGTCGTACTTCTTGAGCCCCTTGACGGCGTCGGGGATGAAGGTCTCACGGGTCTGGCCGTTCATGGGCTGGGCGACGTGGATACGGGCCATGACGTCGGCGAGACGGCCACCGATGGCGCCGCTGGAGTTGGTGCCGGCATTGAGCTTCTGGGAGACGCGCTCGGCGATAAGGCGCTCGCAGACGGTGTTCTTGACCTGCTGGACACCCTCCTGGGTGTTGCAGGACAGCTGGAGCATCTCGACCTCGCCGGACTTGAGGAGACCCTGGAGCTTCTCCTGGGTCTCGGCGTCGAGGTCCTCGGGCTTGACAACGTCGATCTTGTTGACGACGATGAAGACGATCTTGTTCTGGAAGAGCGGCTTGATGCTCTGGAACAGGTTGATCTGGGCCTGGATGGAGTAGCCGCACTGCTCACTGAGATCCATGAAGTAGAGAATGGCGGATCGCAAATGGGCAATCGCGGTGACGGACTGCATCTCGATGGTGTTCCTAGGCTCATTAGCGTTCCGTTTGCGCGACGTGTGAGAGGTAAGGCGCTTACATCTCCTCGAGAGGGTGGTCCAGGATACCGGGGGTATCGATGCATTGGAATCGGAGGTACTTGTAGTCAAAGTGACCGCAGAAGAGGGACTTGGTGGTAAAGGCATACGGCTGGCTACACACGTGGTCTGTCAGTCATGTAGTTCAGGATCTCGAGGTCGGCGCAACGTACACGTCAACATCGGCTCTGGAGACGGAGCGCAGGAAAGAAGACTTTCCGACGTTGGGGAATCCAGTGATGAGAAGGGTTCTGGTGTTGGGGTCGATCGAGGGGAGACGGCCAAGATCTGGGCAGTGTCAGTATTCCTAGGCGCGCTTCTGGTTCTCACTATCCGCCACTCACGCTGTCGGACCTGGTCGAGGTACACCAGGGGATCTTTGAGGCGCTTGATCAGGGTGGCCATGCGACCAAGGGCGGCGCGCTTCAGCTGCTTGCACTGGAACAGCGACTGGCCGTACTTGAGGAGACGGACATCTGCAAAACACCAATCAGCATTCCCGTCCCGTCACACGAACAAAACACACGGGTTTCCAACGCACAATCTCTGGAGATGGTCTCGATGAGGTGCTTCGCCGTCGAGAGCTGGCCGAGGGCGATCTTGAAGTGGTCGGCATCGTAGAGGGTGTTGATCAGGTCCTTGTGGAAGGGGTGGATGTCGTTCAAGCGGGGGAACGACTCGATGATCTGGCCGAGCTTCTCACTGACGGTCTCCTGGGTGAACTTGACCTTACGGGTGTAGAAGCCACGGATTCTGGAGATCTTGAAGCCGGATCGGATCTGGGTCGGCAGCCGGCGCTGCGTCCTGGAGAGGACGATGTCCAGGAACTCTTGCGAGTTGGGGACGGGAGGGAGGTCCTTCCACCTGGAGGGCGAAACATGATTAGCACACTGCCTTTACTCAATCGTACACGCAAGGGAAAGTCCATACTGAGTCTTCATGTTGGGCGGCTGGGGTCTGCGCGGGAAAATGAAGCAGTCCTCAGAGTTGCGATCGGTCAAAAATTGCCCGTCCGTGAACTGGATGAAGCACTGGGCGGTCGGGCGGTGTCGAGAGGCTTGAATTTTTTTTTTCCTGGACGCACTGCGGAGACTCGCTTACCTTATCTTATCGGACCCACACCTGGTGGCGACGCATGTCACCTCTCTCTTGGCAGCGGTTCTCGCGCTTCGACGGCGTTTACTGTCGGTGGTGTGAATTCCGCTGAGCGTGAGGGCGAAGGTTTGATTTGCGACGCACTAATCGCTAAGTTTGCCTCGTAAACCATCATGGCGGAGCTATCCTCTCGCGTGTTGTAGATGATGCTGAACATGAGGCTATCCAACTCCCGGGTGGTAGACCCTGCAGAGTGCAGACCCAAGGGTACCTCTGCCTAGAACTTAATCGCAAAAATTTCCAGCTGGTAGTGGGGCACATTCCGCGGGGCAGTCCTTCAATGGAGGGGCAACCCGAGAATCTTCAATCTTGAGAATTCCATCCTCCAGCACACGACAAGCCAGACTGGTTGATCACCCCCCTCTGATACCCTCCTACCGACTCCCTCAAAACAAAGCCGGAAACATCATCACCAAAATGGCCTCTCAGCTACCCCCCTACAAGCAGGACTTCCTCAAGGCCGCCATCTCGGGCGGCGTCCTTAAGTTCGGCTCCTTCGAGCTCAAGTCGAAGCGCATCTCGCCCTACTTCTTCAACGCCGGCGACTTTTACCGCGCCGACCTCCTCCGCGCCATTTCCGTGGCCTACGCCCACACCGTCATCGACGCCCGCAAGACTGCCGGCCTCGAGTTCGACATCGTCTTCGGCCCCGCCTACAAGGGCATCCCCCTCGCGACCTCCACCACCGACAAGCTCGCCGAGCTCGACCCCGAGCACTACGCGCAGACCTGCTACTCCTTTGACCGCAAGGAGGCCAAGGACCACGGCGAGGGCGGCAACATTGTCGGCGCGCCCCTCAAGGGCAAGAAGGTCCTGATCGTCGACGACGTCATCACCGCCGGCACCGCCAAGCGCGAGGCCATTGCCAAGATCCGCAAGGAGGGCGGCGAGGTCGTCGGCATCGTCGTCGCGCTCGACCGCATGGAGAAGCTGCCCGCCGCCGACGGCGACGACAGCAAGCCCGGCCCCAGCGCCATGGGCGAGATCAAGAAGGAGTATGGCATCCCCATCTTCGCCATCCTCACCCTCGACGACATCATTGAGGGTGCCAAGAGCTTCGCGTCCGCCGAGGACATTAAGCGTACGGAGGAGTACCGCGCCAAGTACAAGGCGACCGACTAAGCGGTTATTGGGTTTCTGGGTCAGAGGATGAGCAGCTGGGGTTCTCAGGTCACGGCTGTCGGCGTAGATGGGCACGCTCGATAGGAGCTTCCCTTGGGTCAGGCGCAAAAGATGAAGAATAAAAAAAGTGATTTCGAAGCGGTCCATAGACTTGAGCCCCCTCGCATGAAATAAAAAGCGATGCAGGATGAAATGGGTTCAATTCTCTTGCTCTCCCTTTTGAGGCAAGTTAGTCTATGTCATATCCTCGTACCGTAGCTGCATGCTGTCTATAGGAGTTTGCCGCCCTCCAGATATCGTAACGCAGTGGGCAAAAGAGAACAAAAAGCCAGTAATGCAAACCCGTCGTTTACTTGAGCGACCAGGGTATGTGTGTCCTTCCTAATCATGTACCGAAAGGGGGGAAGTATGCTGTTACACGAATAGTCACCCAAGGAAGGTGGACTTTTTCGTGCGACCAAACCATGGAATTCTTCACTTGGCCTCGTGGGCACGAGTCTCGTCGGCGACGGCCTTGAGAGCCTCGGTGCTCTTCTTGGGAGGGCCGGCGAGATCAATCACCTGAGACGTCGTCAGTGTCGTTTTGCAGCCGCGGAAATCAACGGCACTTACCATGTCGTTCCATCCACCTCCAGCAAAGGACGCCCTGCTCTCGCCAAGATGGCGGAATCCGAATCGCTTGTAATAGCTGACAAGGTACTGCTACATGTCAGCGCGAACATGGCACGGCAGCCAGGGTCAACTTACGTCCTGGCAGATGAGGGCCACACGGTCAGCAACGCCTGAGTTGTTGATCTGCTGGAGATAGGACTTCATCATGAGCTTGCCCAGACCGCAACCCTGGAGCTTGGGCGCGACGGCGAACGAGTGAAGACAGACGGTGCGACCCATGACTTGATGGCCGAGACCCGACGACTTGGACGACTCCTGGTCGCGCCAGTTGACTGGGTAGCTCATGTCGGCATCTGTGACGACGGGTCCGTTGCCAAGGGTCGAGACGACGTGGGCGCAAAGCGCGAGAACGGCGCCGTTGGCGCGGCCCGTCTCGACAGGATTGGCCACTGGCAGAGTCTCCAGGGCAAAGTCCTTGTCCTGGGCTTCGCTGGGGACGATGCTGCAGAAAATGCCGGAGCAGATGTCGGAGCAGGTCGAAAGACGGTACTCGAACTGCAGGGAAGTCAGCATGAACCAAATCTGGAGGAGGAGACCATGTTCAACACCGCTGGCCACACCAACGAGCAACGCAGCAAGGCAAATTGTCTGCAAAGCGCGGAGCAAGCAGCGATGATCACCATCCACCCAGGACGCGCGAGAGAAAGCGGCGCGATCGGAGAAACACCGTGTTGACCCAGAGGAAAAGAAAAAAAAAGTTGACTCACCTTCTCTCTGGTAGCGCGATGGTCCGGGTTGGGGAAAGCAGCGTTCTCGAGGACGACACACGACTCGACACTCGAACTGGTCAAGGGCTGGACGAGGGGGCTGAAATGGACGGGGAAAATCTCCTGGACACGGAGAGAGTCCGTCTGAGGGCGCTTCTGCTTCTGCTCAGAGCGGATGCGTTGGGCCTCAACGTAGCTCTCGTCGCCATCGTCCGAGTCGTCGATGGCGCAGTCAGAGGCCGCGGGGGGCTGGCTGACAGGAGGGTCCTTCTCGGGCATGGTGGCTGATGCGGGCTGATGCGCGATGATGAATGAAGATGGATGGGGTAAGGATGGATGGGGTAAGGATGAGTAGGATCCGGGAGTATGGGATATGGAGAATGGGAGGAGGGGTGTTGGAAGTTGGGAGGTTGTTGGTTACACAAGAGAGAGAAAGAGAGAGACTGGAGCTTTTCTGGGAAATATTTCCTGGGTTGCAAACACCAGAAACAATTGGCAACAAGGCGGGGAGCAAGCCGAGAACAGAGAGGCCCAAGAAGGCAAGTGCTACACTCAAACGGAGAGCACTGGCCGGCCAGGGCGGGTCGGACACGGAGGGCACACAACAGGCTGCCGGCCGTGGGACTCGGGGCTGACGTTAGGGGGCGGGGATGGGATGACGGAGCCTAACACAGAGGGTGCCGGCCGGGTGCCGATGAGGTGAGCCGATCAAGGCCTGGAATCCGGGGGACAGGCGCCGAGTGGCAGTGAGAGAAGACTAAGAAGGGTCACTGAACGTTGGAGGGGCACAATGCACCGACAGTGTGAGACAGTGAAGAAGATGGCAACGGCAGTGGTGGGAGCTGCAAGCTGCAAAAGTCAAGTAGGTAAGCTGCTTCAAAGAAAACAGGAGACTGTCAAACAGAAGGGCATACAGCTGGTAAAAGACTTGATTGGATTTGCCTGGGCTGGGCGGGCAAACAAGAGAATTGGAGTTGGATGACCTGCCATTGCCAGCACCTCCTCCAGCCATTGGGCGGCCGCTCACTCACTGGTACCTGGGCTGGTAGGATGAGGTGTTTGTCGCGTGACCGACCTACCCGCAGTGGCACAGTTGTGGCCTGTTCAGTCCCCCTGGATGCTCAAAGGCCGTCTGCCCAGGCTCCATCTTTATTTCCCACTCTTTGCATGCGAATGCTAGAGTTGCGACGTTGACGAATAACGCTGCTTGTGATGCATCTCAGGTCTGTGAGATTAGGTGCAAGAAAGGGCCCTCTTTGTACAGATGGCGACGCGGGTAACAATGGATACCTGTCCGACCTCTGTGCTTGTTCAGCTCACCCTGCTGATAAGGGACGGCCTGAAGCTGCTAATTGAGGCCCTGAAGCTGGCTTGCTGGCTGCCCAGGATCAAGGGAAACAAACTGAGGTGCCACGCCAGCTTGGGAGGTACCTCTACCTAGGTACCCCACCAAACATTGGCTCTGGCGGCTTGACCTGAATGCCTGCCAGGTGCGAGAGGCCTTTGGAGCAGGGAGGCTGTGGGAGATGTACTGGGCGTTTCGATCCTCAAATGGTTGAGCCGTAATCATGACTTTGGGTTGATCGAAATGGTATGCAAAAAAATCAAGAACCAACGGAGGCCGCCCTCGCTAGAATGGCCGCGGAAAAAAAAGCAACATTAAAAAAAGGGTGCAGGATTTGGCGATGCTATCCGTACTTGTTGGTGAGTAAGTGTGTTGTCAGGTCTTGGCATGCTTGTTGCTCCTTTGCCATGCGCCTGGCTGGAGCATTTTGCTTTGCATCGTGAACATGTCCCCACCACCACAAGTGCCAAGGTAGAGCCTACTTTGCAGTAACACTGCTGGGCGAGTCAATCAACCTGAAAAGGGATCTATCTCTCCCGTGTCGACGGCCCGTGAGAACGAGCCGGACAAACCAGTTTGGTCAACACTGTCAACTATGAGGAGAAGCCCTCGTCCGGCGGAAAATCTTCCTGCTCTGTTGCTCAAGCTGGCCGGGTGACAGCTGCAGGAGGTGACTGAAACGGATGGAGGTGCAGCATCGACATTTGCTAGGTGTCCCGGTCCCGCGATCCAGAGTTGCATCGCCCCCGCCGCGCTTCTGCAGATGCATCACGCTCGAATAGGACGGCAGCTGAGGCACTTTTGAGTCTTGTAGCAAAGTACATTTGGTGTTGGTTGGAGCGAGGCATCAATGAGGCTAGCCAGAGACGTTGTCGGCCAGTGCAAACAGCACCATCGACCGGCAAGCAAACGGCACCCGGCCTGAGAAGTTGGCCGGAAGCCCGGGTCCTGCCCAACCTCACCAGCGTCCGAGCATGTCTGTGCAGTGCCGACGTCCGCCGGCGCAGACGCCGCGGTCTGTCTGACTCGACCGGAAGGTGTCATCATCCAGCGTCGGAGTTATCGAGACACGATGATCTCTGTCTCGAGTACTTTCTCTCGTCTTTTTGCTGACGATAGCCCAGCGCCTCGATTTTGCAACCCGCATGATGTCGCTGAAATCGGTTGGTCCTCGACGGGCGCCTCATCATGAAGAATTTGCCGTGCGCCGAAGCGAGCGGGTGGGATTGACTGGATCTCCCGAGTCGAACCGGGATATCGAGGGCTGGGGATATTCGTCGTTCGGGATCTTCGTCATTATTGCACAGAAACCCACCAAAGCAGTGGCAGAGGATGTCGCCGGCGGCGTTCGATTGGCGGCTTGGGGCAACAGACCTATCAACTTGCATAGTTGAGGTAAGCTCCAGTGTAAAAATATCCATCGCTTGTGTGGTGAGTAAGGTGTCGGGTACCTCGTCTAAGGAGGGATGGTGTGCAAGGGTTTGTTGCTCGTCAGTTGCCTTGTTTGACTTGCGCAGATGTGCCGGTCATGTAAACGGGAGGTAACTGGGCGGACGGCTTTCGCACCTGCAGATACTCTGACGGTACCTCGAGCGCGGCTTAGGTAACGATTAGCTCGTGGGGCTGATGTGCTCGGGAGAGGCACCTGAGAAATGGGAGAAATAGGTCGGGTGACGGTATTGCGATTGCGCGTTGCTGTTTCGTTGCCCGAGGCATCTGGCTGTTCCCTGGTATCAGAGTCCGGCCACAGTCTCTTTACCAATGTAACTGTTGACATGACAGTGAGCTGCCCGGGGAAGCAGGGCATGCAGACAGCTTACTTGTGGTACAAGCAGCGTGAAAAGAAAGTACCATGCTGACGCACAGGTTCAACGCCCTTCCATCAGCTTCCTCGTCGGCTTGGCCAGTGCTTCCCGTGCTGTACTGCATCGAATGAAGGGTAAGGTAGTGCGAGCTTGCCGCCCCAGCTCCATTGCCGCAAACGGGGAAACGGGGCAACGTACAAAGTAGACGACGGCCAGGGCCAGGGTGCCTCTCGTCGCCGCGGTGTCTCTACAATCGTGTTTTAGGGGTCGCCCAGCGCCCACCTTCCTGACGAAACACTTGGTTGGTACCTGAGTGGCCGAGCTCTTTACGTACCCCGACCTCACCTCGTCTGCCCGCCCTCCCTTACGTCGAGATCCCTACCTTGACCACATTGACGTTTCTCTCTGCTACCTACCTTTTTTCTGACGACGGCAAACACCCAATCACCAGAAGACGCACCACAAGTCCGCGCCCAATCGAAAACTTTTCGCAAGCTCTCTATTTTCCAGCCTTCTTCTTCTTCGTTCAAAGACGTCTGCTTTTTCCATAAGACGTCACCACCGTGCTGCCTGGATTCCCGCCGCTGCCCCTCCAAAACACCCCTCATCAACCCTCCACCGCAGCTCCGGTGTGAACCTGAAGTACCTAGAACTTCGCATTCGCAACCGTGAAACTCGACTGGCTCGTGACGACAGCTAGCCTTACGTTGCCCGCCAACTCTAACAGAAGCCTCGGGCTGCTTGCCTCCTGCTGCTCACCGCCGCTACCTAGTCTTCCAACTTACCTTTCACTTCCACCCGGGCACCAAAAACTACACACCTGACATCGCGGGAAACAAACAAAGCCCATCATGTAAGCTCGCTACATGTGCGAAACATTCTTGACTCTCGACTGACAGCTTCGGTGACAGGCGCATCACACTAAGCATAACGAATCCCGAGGTCGAAGACCAAGACCTTCTCACCCTCGAGATCTTTCCCGACATGCCCGTCTCCACCCTCCGCGAAGCCATCCAAGCCGAGACACAGATTCTGCCCACCTCTCAGCACCTCTACCACAACGGCCGTCTGATTCAGGATGACAACAGCACGATGGAGCAGCTGCAGATTGCCGACGGTGAAATGTTGGCGTTGCACGTGAGAGATATGCGAGGAAGCACCGGTGTGCCCGACCAAGGCAGGAGAGGACAAGGACAGCAGCAGCGTCGACGACCCGGCGGCCAAGACCCCGAGCTCATCCGCCTCCAGATCCTTGGCGACCCCAACCTGCGTGCGGAAGCTACCCGTCAGCAGCCTCAGCTCGCCGCCGCCCTCGAAGACCCCGCACGCTTCGCACAGCTGTTCAACGATAGTTACGACCGGGAGCAACGCGAACGCGAGGAGAGGCAGAGGGAGATTGCACGCCTGAACGAGGACCCGTTCGACATTGAGGCGCAGGCCAAGATTGAGGAGATGATTCGCCAAGAGAGGGTAATGGAGAACCTGCAAAACGCCATGGAGCACAATCCTGAAGGTAAGTTAAGGATTCAGTCAAGACAAGGGGCTTGCATCAGCTAACGTTGTTCAGTCTTTGGGAGGGTCCACATGCTGTATGTGGATGTCGAGGTCAACGGCCACAGGGTGAAGGCATTGGTCGACTCCGGAGCCCAGGCCACCATCATGTCGCCGGCGTGCGCGGAAGCGTGTGGTATCATGCGTCTTGTGGACAAGCGCTTCGCAGGAGTGGCTCGTGGAGTCGGCACGGCCAACATCATCGGCCGCGTGCACTCTGCCCAGATCAAGGTCGGAACGCTGTTCCTGCCCTGCAGCTTCACCGTCATGGAGGGCAAGCAGGTGGAACTTCTGCTCGGCCTCGACATGCTCAAGCGCTACCAGGCCAGCATCGACCTCGCAAAGGACAAGCTCATCATTCAAGGCGAGGAGGTGCCCTTCCTAGGCGAGGCGGAGATCCCGAAGGAGAGTGAGGAGGCACTCGAGGAAGAACCAAGACTACCCGGTCCTGCTGGCACAACCATTGGCCAACGGTCTGGCGTTGTAAGCGGCCCGGCCGGTGGTGGCGCCTCCGCTCCTCAACCTCCTGCTCAACAGGGTGGCCCAGCGCCGGCGCAGTCTGCCGCCCCTACCTTCCCCGAGGAGCACATTTCTCAGCTCATGGCCCTGGGCTTTCCGAGAGAGGCAGCCGTCAACGCATTGCAGGCCACAGGTGGCAATGTCGAATTTGCCGCGGGCCTCCTGTTTGGAGCATAGACTGGCCAGGCGTATACGGGAAACGGTCGGGCTGAGCAGGACCTGCATGAGAAGCGCGTGGCCAACAAATAGGACAACGGACATCACGGGGTTGGGTACAATACAATAACTAGAGGCGTCATGTGTTTTTCTCGCCCAGTGCGACACGGGCAGCTTGTCCTGGCCCAGGTGTTTGTAAACCAACCAAGTCAACATGTTGTATTTCAGAGGATAGTCCCTGAGCGGTAAATGCCCACGGAAATTGCAGCACCTGTGCCGTTTCACTGCCGATGCTCTCGTGAGAAGTCTTTTGCATGTTTCCCTAAGTACAATTACGTGATGAACCCTTTCTCCCCTGTGTGATATCCCATATTTCAGTCTTCCGAAGATGCACAACTTTTGTGTAACCGTACAAAACTCCAGCCACGAGGATATTCTCACCTAATCTTGTAAACACAAGGCTTCAAGATGGAAGTCTCATCAGCATTGTCCTCCTCCGTATTCCATACGAATCGCTTCTGTTTCTTCTCCTTCTCCACGAAACCTGCGGCCTTGGCGGCGGCAAGACCCTTGCCCTTGGTAGGCACGGCGCCCTTGATGAAGTGCATCTTGACGAACATCTTGTTGGACAGGTCCACGGCGCCCTTGTTGCCCTCGCCCTCGCCACGCAGCACGAAGCCGCGCTTTCGCAGGGCCTCGATGAAGGCCGAGACATCCGTCTCGCCGCGGCGGTCTTCATGGCCGTCAACCTCGACGGCGAGGGCCGTGCGGTCCGCCTCCGTCTCCGCCTCGGCTTTGGCGGCCTTGCCCTTCTTCTCCGCGGCGGCTTGCTTCCTGCGGTTGCCGACGCTGTGGGAGACGACGGCATTCTTGGACTTGACGGGCCCGAAGCGGGACTTGATCTCCGCGATCCACAGCTCGCCCTTCCAGTGGAGGATGCGGTACGCCTCTTCGATGAAGTCGATCCAGTTCGTCCCCATGAGGGCGAGACAGAAGATGGCGATGTCGACCGAGCCGTCTTCCAGAGGGAGGTTAGCAATGTCGGCCTTGGTGACGAACTTGGCGGGGGAGTGCAGGTCGTAGCTCTTGATCTGGAGACGGAGCTTCTGAGACTCCGAGGCCAGCGTCGAGGCGAGGCGGGCGTCGCCACAGCCCAGGTCGGCAATGATGCAGGTGCCGTCCGTACGGGGGAGCGGCTGAGGCCCGTTCGGGTTCTTGGGGGGCATGCCGCGCGGCGGGAACCGCTGCTTCGCCCGCAGCTTGATGTCGCGGATGTAGCCGTCGACGGGGTTCTCGGGCCACACCTCGACCTGTCGGCGGAAGCCCTCGTGGTACTCGGAGAACATGTCGGGGGAGTCTTCAAAGAGCTGGTAGGCCTCGGCGGAGGGGCGGGTGTACAGCGTCTCGTTGAGATGGCGGAAGCGGGCGGAGATGAGCTTCTGTCTCATGGCGGCCTGGAGGGGGGTGAGTTTTGCGGGCGCCGGAGGCACGGGAGGGACAGACGCAGCGATGGCTGCTGCGGCATCCTTTGTCCTTTTCTTCTTCTCGTCTTTGCTGGGTGTCTCTGTCGACTGCTCGTCGACATCGTCTTGCTTCTCAACCTTGTCCTTCTTGTCCTTCTTCTGCTTCTTCTCCTTCTTGTCGGGCCTAGGCGTGCTGCCCTCCTCTGCCACCTCCTCTTCAGGTTTTGAGTCCTTCTCCTTCTTCTGCTTCTTGCTGGGCTTGGCCGCATCCGGCGCATCCTCGCCGGCCGTGGACGCTCTGCGCTCCTTCTTCTTGGGAGTCTCCTCGCCGCCCTCGCTCTTCCTGCTGCGCTTGCCCTCCGTCTTCTTTCCCTCAATCACATTTTGGTAGAGGTCGGCAAAGTTGGACTCCGTGACCTTTTCGTCCTTGTTGTTCCTCTTGCGCTTGCGCGTCTTGTTCCTCGCGGGGCCGTCCTTCTGGCCGCCAGGCGTTTCCGATTTGAGGGCGTCGGCCGCGACGGACCACCCTGGAACTGCGAACATGTTTAGGTTGACTTTGAGGTGTCAATGGCTGGTGCTGGAATGAGATTCGCAGACGCGGGATGAAAATGGACGTTGTTGTGAATGAAGCGTCGCTCAAAGCTCAGTCTCACGCAGCGGCTCATTCAGTCTTGGTCGACGAAGTTTTTTTTTTTTCTCCTTCCCATCGTTATCACACCCCTGGACGCTGATCGGCGCCAGGATGGGAGGAGCAAGGTGGGTGGACCGTGCACACCGCCGAGCTTTTGGCACGCAGTTGCATCGTCTGACTGTAAGCCAACTTCCCCATCACCACTTTTCCGTCTTTGGGCCGACTTCTGTACGGATTTGCCTTTCAAAACTTAGCACTAAACCCACCCATTTGGTTTCCTCATGAGAGGCGTTTCTTGTGGAACGATTTGCGAGCCTGTCAGCGCCGCTATGAAGATGTGCATCTACCCAACGTTGGCGCCACTTCCATGAAAACGGCTTTGCGCCAGTGAGATGCAAATCATCTGTTTAGCACCAACGGCGGCAAGACCTGCGACATCCTTCACTACCCCAGATCGTCTTGGCATCATGAATGCTGCCACCCGTCACCCTGGTGGGAATGCCCCTTTGCACCTACTGACATGCTCGAGTTGGACAAGGCCAAGTGCATTCTCTGGACCCTGAGATGGCCTCCAGTCGACTTCCGCCCGTCCGCCCGCTCCCTTCCGCCAGAAACTGGAGGAACGCTCTACTGGGAAGCCAGGCCGGCTCACCACAACCACCCTGCCAGGTCTTCCGAGATCTGCACGGTGGCTCATCGGATTGGTCCTGATCTTTCGGCCCTGCATCGGGTCCTGGGATCACGGCGTTTCAGCTTACTTTTCCAGCTTGCAACGACGCCAGTAATAGCAAAGGAATTGTTGTCCCAGGAAAAAGACAAATAGCTCGCCCAATGGGGAAGCCATGATTACCTCTGCAATCTCCATAATTCTCCCGCATGCGACGGACCAGACGGAAACATCCAGACGCGTGCGGGAGCGACCCCGAGAAGCCACTGAGAACGGGGAGCCGCAACCTGGGCCCCACGAGTCCGAGCCTCGTTACCTACGGCTGCCTTGAGCCGAACAAACGTCCGACATAGGCAACTTTGCCATGGCGTCTGTTAAGCCAGCTCGAAGGGGAAGGTCTCCTGTCAAACAGGTTGCTGGCTGCCCTAAGCTCATGACAGCAGGCCGGGGACGGATGGCTTGTCCTCCGTCCTTTGGGTCGCCGCCAGTCTATTAAAGTTAGGGCCGTTGATAGCTCTCCAGGCAGCTAGTCTCCAGCCTGTGATGATGGTTCCCCTGGTTTAAACACCGAAACATTGCTCCCTCGGATGCCGCCAGGCATGCGGCCCCGTTGTAACCGCCTGCGCATTCTCACCGGAGACCAGAAGATTCTGCAAAGTTTGGACGGCGACAGCGACCCACCGGTGGGTTGTTCGGCGGACAGTCGGTTCAATTCTCAAAAGACTCCGACTTGTGGTCCGAAAAACGGGTACGGCGCATTAACCGGCCTTATGGAGTACCGCTATGTTTGGCGTTGATAGCGTGGGCACAGAGACAGGGACCTGGGGAATGGCAACAACCCAACACGGGCGGCAGCATTCGGGGATGAACGGCCTTCCAGAGCCGTTGGTCTCGGGAGCCAAGACAAGACATCAAAGAGACGAGACAGTTCAGAGAACCTTGAGGCTGGAAACGCTCACCAAAGAGACAGAAATAGGGCAACCGGCACCGTGGCACAAGGCGCAGTACAGTCTCTGTGCCGCAATGTGCCAGATGCCTTTGTTTGGCAGCCCGGCTTGCTTCATTGCCACGATTCGCATCTGGCTATTTCAGGATCGTCCTCGACGGCCAGTCTTCAACGTCACGGCACTCATTGCTCTCTCGAAAAAGGAGAGAGCTCCCTGCCCCGACTCAACTACTGGCATGCGGGAAGGCTACCTGCATACTTAGCCTGTGGCGGCAGCCAGTATCGACCTCTGCTCAGATCAGATACAGTAAACATCCGGGAAAAGCTGCCAAGGTGACCCTGCGCGTCGAGGAGGACGAGAAGGCACAAGGCGATCGATGATGGGCGGGAACCGATTGTGACCAGTTGCAGTTGTTCAAGAAGGAAAGAGGGCGGGCGGAGGTGGTCCGCGGGGATCGGCGTGCCTCCTCCTGTTCGACAACGAGCACGTTTGTGTTGCACCGTATGCCAGCCGACTGTGTACTGCGGCCAGTCGCCGGTGACACCGTCCATGAGGTCGGAAACGCAACGATTGGCCGAAGCTGATGTTCGGATGCTTGGTGGCTAGAATGGGGGGGATGGCGAGATCCCAGCGGCACATCGCCGTTCATCTCAATCAGTCCATCGGCCTGCCAGACTTGGAATGCATTCACCTAAGTTGGGACGTCGTGGCAAGAGAGACGGGTTGAAAGGCTTGTCTCGTCAATTCTCATACTGTCCCAACGGCGGCAGGAAGGGCTGTCAAGCCATTGAGAGCCTCCACTACCTAGCAGACGGCCTTCGCGAGGCCCCGTCGGCGTCGGGTTGTTCTTTCTTAGCATGCCGCTTTCTCGGCACATGGCAAGTTGCCTAAAACTAGTGGCAGAAATGCATCCCACCTTGGAACGCCACCGGCGCATATCTCACTTTTGGGCTTGATGGCCACCAACGGACGATCTGGATACCCCATCGATGACGAACACCCCCGGCCCTGCTGAAGATTTTGAACATCACGAGGGTTTCAATACATCTTCAATAGTAGCGACGAGCGACGGGCAACGGGCAACGGGCAGTCACGGATGCCGCGTCCCCGTAGGACTTCGCCGTCGACCTAGTCGACGCTTTTCGCCGGATGTCGTCTTGGTCATTGCTGACCCCATAGGGCAGACGAGGGGCAACAGGCTGGACCCTGACGGACGGGGAGAGTCCAGACCTCCAAAGACCTCGGATGAAATAGCGTTCGGCTTCTCTCTCTGGGCCCCATGTTGCCTGCGACGTTGGCGGTGCCCAGGGCGCGACGACTGCGAGATGGTTCATGCCACCACGAAAGCTCAAGATACCCATGGCCAGATTGTCGGGTATGCGAGGACAAAGTCTGTTGAGCGTTGCCGTTGGGATTTGCAGCTTGGCGGGTTGCCTAACCCAACCTCCAATCTCCGCCGCGCTTCAATCAAATTTGCAGTAGTTGCCCTACCGGGACGGTACCGGATTGGATTGCTTCACCGCAACAACGACGATGCAGGCCGCACGATGCACAGCACAGCGTAGTGTACGCGCAGAAAAGTTTCTTTCCTCGTCAGACCATGCGTACATGAGTAGCTCGGCTTAGCTCTGCTAGACCCGTGGGACCACAACACCACAGGAAGCAGCTTTTTGCTTTCGAGAAGGAGAAGAGACGATGATTCAGTCAGCTCGTCCTATTGCCGTGCGCCATTCCACTGAGCCCTGTCACTCGGGACATGACAGACCCCTGAAAGAAGGGGCCCCGGTCCGCCCCTCAGTTCAGTGGCAGCCGAGGCCCTAAACGGCCTAATCCTCGCAGCCCAGCGGCGCCATCGCGCGAAAACATGGCAGGCTCACGACGGAGCTAGAACCCTGGACGAGCCTTACCAACCACTGTATGTACTGCATAGTACCTACCCACCTACCTACTTACGGCGGCATGTATGCATTATTACTGCCCGCGGGAGGGGAAGAGCAGACACAGCAGACGCAGCAGACACATTGAGATGGATTTCGGGGCGACTGGGGGAGACGTCTTTGACACGGAACCTACCTGGGAATCATTGAGTGGGCCATCTTAGCGCGCTGCTTTATCACGCAGCAGCACGTATCACACCCACTCGTGTTGCTTCCGCAAGCCACCCCAATACGCCGTATGTGTGTTTTCTCCCTCCCGTCGTCTTGCCGCACCTCCTACATACATGCCCATACTGGACCAAGAATAGCCAGGGTCGGGCAGCCAACTGCGTGCGGTGGACGGTCCAATTCAAGACCTTGAGCCAAAAGGTGAGTAGGCAGTGATTAGAGAGTCCCATGTTTTCACTCTGCTGTTAGTGTTTGTTGTCTTGCTCGTACTTGTCACGTCCCTGGCCCCCCTCGAGCCCGAGTCTCTCAGAGACAACTCCAATTGTCCTGCAATGCTGTCTCTCACCCTCGTCCCCATCACCGGCAGCATCGTCCATGGCTTTGTCTGCCTTGCCGGTCATGCACGATTAATGACCCCTACCTGAATCATCTGCATCCCCGTCCTCCCATTCGTCTGGGCCGGCTCTCGTGTCTGGTTTGGTTCGTCCCGATCTCCCAAGTTTCCAACCTCCATCTTCCTGTCACCACCCCCCGGTCCCTCCGGCCCGGCCTCTTCTTAGTCTTCTCGCCGCTTGGCACCTCCCTCGCTCTACCTTGTCTCCGTTGTTTGTGCATCTGCCTCTCCACGCCGCCTTTCTTCACCTTGCTTGATACCCTGTTACAGTACATTTGCCTGCCTTGGAGCTACCTTAATCTACCTACCCTTCTTCCCCTCCCCCCGTCTTCTCTATTCCAGAGTGGGAAAGGTCACCAGTCCCTCGTGTCGTGAGAGACACATCTCCAACTGCTGCAGACATCCTTACACCCCCGTCCTACCCCACGAGTCCATGCGTCCTGTCCAACCCGTTCATGACAACCTATTCGGCGTAGACAAAGTCACACTGGCTTGTTTCACTTCCTTCCACCGTCTATGGCTGCTTAATAAAAAGCATCTCACTCCAGAGCGCCCGACTTGCTTCCTCTATCTTTCCACCCTCGAACCCCGTCCCGTTGCCCGCGCACAAAGGCGGAAGTTAACCCACCTTGTCTCGCTGCGCTGCTGCCACTCTTGGACGCTTGTGGCCCGTTGAAGACGCCGCCTCTTGACTAAACGCCTGCCCAGAAATCACAGCTTTTGCCCACCCTCCCTCACCGTAACCGACGCGCCGAACATCGAACGGCACTGCTCTGAGAGTAGTAGTAGTACTCTCTGTGCCTTGGGCGAGCCACACGATCTCTTGTGTGTGCAAGTTTGCGGGAACTAGACGAGACCATCTGTTGTCGACAGGACCCAGTGGATGGAGATTTGAGTCGGGTCACGGAGCTTCACTCACAACAAGACAGCATCTACTAGGATGGACACGGCCGATGGGGCGCCCGACGGCGGCGACAAGTCCCCGACCAAGGCCTCGGGCAACAACGATGAGAATGACAACGATGACCAGAACCGCAAAAGAGCGAACATCAGAAAGAGGACCAAGACCGGTTGCCTGAGTACGTGCCCGCCTTCTTCAGCCAGATTCAACACCAAGGGATGTCTCGTCTCTAGACCGAATTGCTAACATGACCAAAAGCATGTCGAAAACGACGCATCAAGTGCGATGAGGGAAGGCCCATCTGCAACAACTGCATCAAGTCCAAAAGACACTGCGAGGGTTACAACCAGCGAGTCATCTTCAAAGACCCAATCGGCGCATTCAACCTGAACGGAGTCTACGGCCCCGTGGTCTACCCTCCCGAGGCGTCAAATCCCCCTTTCCATCAGCTGTCCAACCCGCCGCCGAAGTCATCCAATGCGCCTCCCCTGGCACCAATAGCTCCCAAGCCGCCACAGAACATGGACTATGGCGGCCAGCCGATGCATCACCAGTATGGCCAGGGCTTCCCAGGCCCATCTTCGGGTCATCACCCATCTTCCTCTCCATTCGACTTCAACCAGTATGCCTTTGGGCCGCCGCAGATACCCCCGCAAATGCCCCCGACGCCCTCATTGACATCGCCCATCAGCCCAGACCAATTCCAGGGACCGTTCGGCGGAGCCCAGAGCACCTTTGTCAGTCCAAATACCGACAACGGCTCGTTTGCGTACGTACCCCGGGAAGCATGGCAAGGACAGCCTTCAAATCATGTACGGGTGGAAGAGATTCGACACTACCCCAACGACCCTCTGCGGCGAGAAGACGTGGTGGAGGACCCCGATGTCCAGTTCTTCTTCAACGACGACGACGACGCATCCATGGGCGATTCGGACGACGGCTTCGAGGACTTGATGGGTGAGGAGAGCGCCTACGGACAACTGGTCCAGGCCCGTTCGGACGGTCCCTGGGACGGCTTCGGCACCGAGGTCAGAAAGTTCTCCGCCTTTGCGGAGGAGACGATTCTCACGTCGTACATCCCGACCCCGAACAACTCACCGCTCAACGACGAGCGGACGGCAGCCCTGTTCTGGCACTTTATCAATGTCACGGGCCCCAGCATGTCCCTGTATGAGAGGCATCCGTTTGACCACACGAAACTGATGAACAACTTTTCTGTGCCAAAGGCCGGCCATAACTTGTGGACCTGTAAGTGATTCCATGCCTCTACCGGGCTGGACACGATTAACCATCCGCAGACACGTTCCCCATCCTGTCGTTCAACCACCCGGCACTCCTCCAAGCAATGCTTGCCCTGGGCGCTTTACAGATAGCCAAACTGCAGCAGATCCCGCCGACGGCGGCCATGAAACACTATCACCTCTCCATTCGCAGGATCGCAAAGAACGTGCGAACAGTAAAGAGGAGGACGTCACCAGCCACGCTCGCAGCCACCCTGCTGTTGGGGTACTTTGAAGTGTGGAATTCGGACCATTCCAAGTGGTGCAATCACCTGTTTGGAGCCAGGCTGCTGATCAAGGAGATACCTTTTCGGGAGATGACGAGGAACATACTGCCGCTGAAGCGAGCCAGACGGGCGCTGTTCCAAGAAAGCCAGAACCAGCCGTTCGACCCCTTTTACATGGGCCACGACAACACGCACATGATGAACCATGATCTAGACGATTTGGACCTTGGCCTACTGAGTCGATTAACGAACCAACACGTGTCGTACGAGGACGATGCAGCAGCCTCGATCGGCAATTACTACACTGACCGCGATATCGAACATTACGAGCATTTGAGGGATCTGTATTGGTGGTACTGCAAGATGGACGTCTATCAAAGCATGCTCGGTGGTGGGAAGCCATTGTAAGTGTTTTTCTCGCGGATGCATATGACGCCAAACGCTGACGGATTTTCAGTATGGACTACCAGCACTGGACGCAATGTCCGCCCCGAGCCCCGATGGGCCGACTGGAGGCCATGTAAGTCACCCTCTAGGTGCAGATAGCATTGAACATGTGCTGACTCTGGTAGTTACGGAACGTATGACCACTTGATGCTCCTTCTTGGTCGCCTGTGCAGTTTCGCTTCCAAGGACCTCGCTCGAAAGAAGAAGTCGTTCAAGGGGTTCGGGCCTCCGGGTGGCCCCCCGGGCGGTCGTCCAGGGGTTCCCACCGGCGGCCCTCCCGGTGCGCCGCCAGGACGGGGAGGGCCGCCCAATGCGTCCGGGCCACCGGGAGGAGGAGGCCAGGAGTGGGGCCCACCGGGGATGGCAACCGGTATGCCCGGAGGCGGGCCGCCCCCTGGCATGATGGGAGGGATGCCCGGTGGGCCGCCCGGGGGTCCGCCGCCGGGCATGAGAGGCCACCCAGGAGGGCCGGGCGGTCAGATGGGAGCGCCTCCTGGGGCCGGGTCACCGCCCATGTTCCCGGGCATGCTGCCGAATCTCCAAAAGGTGAGACTGCCCATGGGCTTCAGCCCTCCGAGAGACGACTCGCCGCCTCCGCCGGAGATGCCAGAAGACCTCGACTCCGACGTTGCCATGGAGGCGGCGATGCGTGAGTGGGAAGGCCTTAGGGAGGCGTTTGAGATCCTCCGATCCCAGTTTGGGCCCGAGTTCCAGGCCCTGGGCGCCGAGTACGCAGACCACAGGGACTCGCCCTTTGGGCCGACGCTGCAGTACCGCACCTTTTCCGTGGCCGGCATCTGGATGAACTACTACATGGGCCTGATCCATCTGTACCGCGCACACCCGCGGATGCCGCCGGCCGCCATGATTGCCGCGGGCATCCAGGCGCAGCATACCGAGAAGTTTGCCATCGAGATTGGGCGGATCGCGGCGGGGCTGACGGACGACGTCTCCAACGCCACCGAGATCAGCACCTTGGTCGGGGCGGCGCTCATCGAGAGTGCCTTCTGTCTCTTTGTCGGCGCTATCCAGGTAATACATTCACGTGGCCTCACCGCCCTTTTACCCGCCCGGAGATCATCCTCGCTAACACGGTGTACAGTACAGAGACGACGCCCAGCGTCACTGGATCGTCAGGCGGATGCACGACGTAGCACGTCTCACAGGCTGGCAATCTGCGCGACAAATCGCCGAGGGCTGCGAGTCTGGCTGGAAGAAGGCCGCGGCTATGGGACGGGGTCCGCCGTACACAAGAGACCCCACGCTCCAGACCGTCGTGCCCCCCTCGGTGTGGTTGAACCCGAGGAGGATTGGCGCCCGGCTGGAGCTGCTGGACGGAGACGACAAGGTGCTCGTCGTCGCCAAGACGGAGCGGGCGCATTACGCCCTGGGGCTACTCAGCGTCGAGCAGGAGCTGGAGAGGCTCGACATCAAGGAGGGATGAGAGAAAGCCCTTCTGGGCGATGGATGGGTCGTGTACGATGTGTAGATCAGGGCTTCCAACCTTTTCGAGTAGGTTTAGTTTTAGATCAATACGACGGGTCCATTCAACGTCACCTCCTGAGATCCTCATCACGTTTGAGTACGCTATTGATACACGGTGGGAAATCGTCTAGACGTCAGGTTCCTGATTCGTGACCGGTGTGCCTGGGTAAGTATCTTTTGGGGTTCTCTCCCTTCCAGAAAACGTCTTTTTCACCCGCCCAGCCTCATGATTCTCTATTACGCTCACCCTAGCCCATGCTCTCGTCTAGTTGGCAGGGAGTCGCTCCACGACCGCGGCCATCTCCTCATCCGTGTATATTCTGAAGCCCTTCTCCTTCGTTACGCTCGCCAACTGCACGTTTTTCGAATCCAACTTCTCCTCCATAACCTGCTTCAGCGTCTTGAGCACCAGTGTCTCGGCGTCGGTAATCGTCAGAGACTGGAGAGCATGTTAGACATGGTTCAAACACATAGCCGCGGAGGGGGTCTCACCTTGTGGTACTCGTTCTGCAGCTCAGCCTGAGCGCCCTCGGAGCCGGAACCGATGGCCTTGGCGTCGTAACGGTAAAAGGTGCCGCTGGGCTCGGCGTGGAAGAGCTGGGGGCCGTCCTCGTCGTAGCCGGCGATCAGGAGGGCGACACCAAAGGGGCGGGACATGATGGTCTCCTCGCCCTCGGCACCCTCACCGAAGCGGAGGGCCAGGTCGCAAATGGCCTGGGTGCACGACTCGACGCGGAGGGGCTCGTTGTAGTTGAAGGCGTGGGACTGGGACTCGACGCGGGCGTGCTCGACCATGGAACGGGCATCGGCCTGCAGACCGCTCATAGCGCATCCGATGTGGCGGTCGATCTCGACAATCTTCTCGACGGAGGAGGTCTCCAGGAGGGTCGAGGTTACGCGCTTCTCGACACCGAGGACGACACCCTCGGAGGTGGCAACGCCGATGGCCGTGGAGCCGAGCTTGATGGCCTCGAGGGAGTATTCGACTTGGAAGAGGCGACCTTCGGGGGAGAAGGTGTTGATTCCTCGATCTGTTGTTGACGGGTTGTCAGAGGAGCTCTTCTCGAAGACAGGGAAGGAGGGCAGTAGGCTTACCGTATTCAGATCTTGCCATAAACATCTTGGCGGTGTTCTGTGTGTCAAATTGCTGAAGAGAGAAGGTGGTGAATCTCTTCCAGAGGAATTGATCGATGTGTTCAATTCCTGAGCGTTGCGGGCGTGGGTGATGCGGTTGCGGGATGCTGGGGTGGTGATGGTGGTGGTGGATGGAGGGGAGCTCGTGGTGCAGGTGAGGTAACCAAACGGTGACGGTGGAAGGCTGAAGCACAGTCAGGTCGTTAGGCAAGCACCAGCCTACGCAGCCGCAAGCTTGGGGGGGCTCCAGCAGCGGAAGCAGTAGCACCACCACCACCATCAGCAGGACTACGTACCTGGCCCGGACCTTAGCGCAGCTTGCTCCTGGCCCCTGTTCGTCTGCCCAAAGCTTCTGATTGGCTGGGGCGACAAGATCCCCTCCAACAGCTGCCCGCTGTCCCGTCCCCGGAATATTTCAGGGGCCAGGCGAGCCCCGGGGCCGGGGTCAACAACACGCGAGGATTTTCCGAGCAGACGCGCCTGGGCTAATAGGCACTTTACTGTGTAACCCAGCCCAACCTGCCCGCCGCTTAGACCTGGAGAGTGCGACTCTGCAAATAGAGGGGTACGACTTGACGAACAAAGAGGGACTGGCAAGGAATAAAGGTGCACACCCTCCAAGACACGGCCGCAGACGAGACGAACGCCCAATCGAGAGGACCATCACATCAAGAAAACAACGCCCCAAAGACGCACTATACCCCCACCAATGCAGTCGGCGACATGTCGTCTGGCACGCGCCGCGCGAACGGCACAGCCTCTGCAGCTGCGGACCACGAACGACTTTCGAGGGCGTCACGCATGAACACTGCGGCGAACGGGGGAGGCAGCGGCAGCGGCAGCGCCCACGCGAGCTTCAGGAGCGAACGCAGCGAGCGGAGCGATGCGCGGCAGCAGCAGAGGGAACGGGAGCGCGAGAGGGAACGTGAACGGGATCGCGAGTCGGGAAGCAATGCGCACAAGAGGTCTGCGTCGGGAAACCCTCGCACCACGAGCAGGACGCAGGACGACCGCCACGTAGAGGAGAGGAGAACAGAGAGGACGTATGTGACCCAGCTGGAGACGCTTGTGCAGCGGACGCGGAGCCCTGAGAGGGGGGACCGCAGAGGCGACAAGGGCAAGCCGAAGGAGGACAAGTCCCGATCAGCCGAGACGAAGCCTAAGGAGGCCAAGGTCGAAACCCCGTCCGGTGAGATTGCAGTTTGCCGTCGTGATCGAGGGAATGCTCACTGACTTGCGCGTGCAGCACCGTGGAACCCAGAGGCGACGCTTCTCCCCCATACATCTGCCCCCTTGGCGTGTCGAATATCCATACCGCCATTGGCGTCCCAAGCGCCCCAGCCCCAGCAACCGAAGCCACTTAGCGAGCTGTCACTCGAGGCACAGGAGGCGGTCATGATTGAGGATCTGCTGTTCGTGTTCATGGGCTACGAGGGCCAGTATATCCGCTTCGCCAAAACGTACAACCCGCACGAGGAGAGGGATCGTCTTTCAGGGCCAACATTTAGAATATTGCCTGGCCTGGACCCGAGCCTGCAGGATCTGACGGCGTCAATGCTGAAGATGGCGACGTACTACTCTGCTCTCGAGATGTTCGTCGACGTGCAGAGCAGAGAGGAGTTTGGCGCCGTCAACCACGCGTTATGTGCCTCCGTGAGGAAGTTCCTTCACGACTATCTTGTCATGATTGCGCAACTTGAGACGCAATTTCTGACAAACGAGACCTTTACGCTCCACGTACTAAACATTCACACCCTGCCTACCAACCAGATGATGTCACACCTGTACTCTTTGGCACACGAACTGCTGAAGCGAAACGCACTCCTAGACGACGATGACGAGGAGGAAGAGAGCGACAGCGCGGACGACTTTGAGAACATTCTAGAGTCCCTTCGTGAGGGCGGCGATCTGGTGCCGGGATCGGGGAAGAAGATCTCCAAAGGCGGCGTCGTGCTCGGCTTGCTCACCAAGAGGCTGGAGTCCCTGTCAGGAGACCCGGCGGCGCGCGCACTACTGACAACGCTGCTCCGAGACTCCAGCAAACCGTACATGGTCATGCTGAACGAGTGGCTTCATCACGGCGGCATCAACGACCCGCACGCCGAGTTCCTCATCAAGGAGCAGAAAAGCATCCGCAGAGAGCGCCTAGAACAGGACTACACGGACGAATACTGGGAGAGACGGTACACCATCAGAGAGCACGATATCCCGCCTCAACTGGAAGGTGTCAAGGACAAGGTCCTGTTGGCAGGGAAGTACCTCAACGTGGTCAGAGAGTGCGGTGGTGTGGACGTCAGCAAGGTCGTCTCGGACGTGCCCAACTCATTTGACGACAGCCGTTTCCTGGAAAACGTCAACAACGCATACGCCCACGCCAACGAGTCCCTCATGCAGCTGTTGCTCACCACACACTCCCTGCCCGCGCGGCTGCGGTCGCTCAAGCACTACTTCTTCTTGGACCCGTCCGACTACTTTTCCTATTTCCTCGAGCTCGGCGCCTCGGAACTGCGGAAGCCCGTCAAGTCCGTTAACACCGGCAAGCTGCAGTCTCTGCTCGACCTGGTCCTGCGCCAGCCTGGCAGCATCGTGTCTCTGGACCCGTTCAAGGAAGACGTCAAGGTGGAGATGAACGAAATCACCCTCACAAAGTCCCTTCAGAGGGTCGTCAACATCACCGGTATCGAGCAGGGCGAGTCGCTGCAACCTCTGGCGAACCAGCCGGTCGAGAACGACAAGAACGCGATTGGCTTCACGTCGCTGCAGCTCGACTACACAGTGCCCTTCCCCGTCTCTTTGGTCATCAGCCGCAAGACCGTGTGGCGTTACCAGGCGCTGTTCCGCTACCTGCTCTCGCTCAGATACCTCGAGTCCCAACTGTCGACAACATGGCACTCGCAGACGACAGGCATGACGTGGTCTCACAAGAGCTCCTCGCGCAGCCTCGAGATTTGGAAGCGCCGGGTATGGACGCTTCGCGCGCGCATGTTGGTGTTTGTGCAGCAGCTCTTGTACTTTTGCACGGCCGAGGTCATTGAGCCCAACTGGGCCAAGTTCATGTCCAGGCTCAAGGTCAAGGAGGACGGCCAGGACGGTACTAGTACCACCGAGGGACCGACGAGGACGGTGGACGAACTGATGCAGGACCATGTGGATTTCTTGGACACGTGCTTGAAGGAGTGCATGCTCACCAACAGCAAGCTACTGAGGGTAAGTCACAGGGCGCTTCGCTCATCTCTGCGTGCCACACGACTAACAACCTGCAGATCCACTCAAAGCTGATGCAAACCTGCACAATCTTTGCGACATACTCCAACTGGCTCTCGCGTGAGCTGGAAAAGGCCGATCCAGACTTGTCCGGCGCCACCAAGCCGCCCAACATGACGCAGAAGCAGTGGCGCGCCTTTCAAGAGGTCCGCACACAGAAGCCTTCGGGCTCGCACAGCGAGTCGACATCGTCGGCGGGTGCCGGCGAGCAGCACGAGGCCCGCGTGGGCAACCTATTCGAGATCATGAAGAAGTGGGAGGGCAACTTTAGCAGGCACCTGCAGATCCTCCTGGACGCGCTGAATCACTACGCCGCCACGGAGACGGTTGTGCTGCTCAGTCTATGCGCGCGGCTTAGCACGGCCAACCAGGGGACCGAGTATGCGGGGTTGAGGAACGAGGAGGACAGCATGGCATGATTGTGCGTTCACGTTACATACCCTTCCATTCGAGGAAATCACACGAGACGGCGTTCTGGGGTTGGAGCAGACGGGGTCATCGTTCCAGGACGGCATCAAAAGCAGTCGAAAGGGGGAGGAGGGAAAGAAAGCGGCAGGGGCGGGTTTTGTCCACATGCCCTACCTAGACAGATACCATTGATTTGCTGATGCGCGCGGCGTCATGTTCAAGCTTCATCTCTTGTCGTTGAGTTTGCATTCAATGCATCATGTGAGGAGTTGTCATGACAGGATTTCATTTCTCTTAATGCTTGGGAGAGGGAGAGCCTCGGGTATGCTGAAATTATACACGTGGTGGTAGTACATGTTGCCGTCCGGCATCTATTTCTCCAGAGCCTCCTTAATTATCTCGGAGATGCGCTTCTTGTCAATCTCGACGTCCTTGCCCTGTACCGCGGCGTTGACCAGCTTCATGACCTCGCCCAAAGAGACCTTTCCAGCAGCAGTGGCCTGCTCAATGGCCTTCTCGACATGCACGCGGACGTCGGCCTCGGTGACGGTGAGGACGCCCGAGTTGGCAATGTACTCGGCCATGACCTTGGCCTGAAGATCCTCCTTGTCGGCCAGATCGTCGCGGCCGGCGGCACGGAACTGGGCGGCGGCGTCCTGGCCGGCGCGCTGGGTCTTGCGCAGGAGAGCGACGAGCTGGGCGTCGGTGACGATGGGAGACGACGTCTTGGCAGCGTTGTTGGTGGCGGACAGGACGGAGCGCAGGACAGAGAGGCGAGCGGCATCCTTGGCGCGCATGGCCGTCTTCAGATCGGCCTTGAGATTGGCCAGGAGCGGAGGCGCGGCCGGGGCGGCGTCCGAGTAGAAGCGGATCGTCCGGGGCAAGGCGCGGCCGGGCACTACCGTCGGCCGGAGATTCTGGAGGAGACGTGTTGATTGTCTGGCGGCCATTGTGATGTGCGTTGGTCGGAAGATGGAGTAAGTGAATCAGAAGATTGTCCAATTGGTCGTTTCTAGTGTCGTCGACCTCGTCAATTGCTCGAGTGTTGAGTATAACTAATTCGTTGTCTGAAGCTGTCGATGGACCGACAAAAAAAAATCGAGAGCTGTGAGATGCATAAATTTGGGCAAGCTTTCCCATTGGCCGGAGCTCATGGCCTGTTCCAGATGTGCAAAGAGTTCGGCGGCGTTGGTGGCGCATTGCGGCTTCGGCGCCAGCCAGGTGAATGGACGGTGGAGCTCCCCCAAGGGCACGTCTGTCTGCCGAGGTCTTCCAACTGAGTTGGTGCTCGGTGCCCAGTCCCTACACTATTGCCTATCAAGTGTCTGTCAGGGTCGTCCGTTCGTTGGTTCGTCGAATTTGGGGAACTGGATCCACTGATTAACACTCCCATTGACTGACATCTGTGACTTTGACAGTTTCCTCCTGCCCGTTCGTTGGCCGGAGCATGGACATGTTGAGACATGCAGAGAACATGCATAAGGTTCGGATGACACAAAGTGTTCAACGACGCGTCCTTGAGAACCCGATCGGAATGCTGCGATCCAGATGCGACGTTTGTGCAATTTCCAGAGCTTCCCAGCGTCGCCTGATGTGCAGGCTGTCAGGGAATCCGCTGCACCAGCAAGGGTCGGGGCACTCGCAAACGCCTCCGGATATCACATCTACCGGGGGCATCAGGCCCAAGGTTCCGGGGTGGCATACGGGCGTAATATAGATTCGGTTGGGATGGGGCCAATCTGCCTGGTGTGTAGCCTCAGCAGCATCGGTGTTCGGGGCGACGGGCAAAGAAACTCTCAGAGTTGCAAGCTCGTCGCCATTGTGGCTGATTGGTCCCTTACCTAGTCGATTCTATTGTCAGTCCCGAAGCACCAGAGCCGCCGCCAACGCCGCCTGTTCGTCGTCGTCGACTCGGATGGGTACGACACCAAGCGGACCTTCTTCAAAACGTCTGTGCCATGGTCCTGCCAGGATGGCCAGGATGGAGCTCCCGAAGCTGGGGAACCTGAGCCGCTCAAGCTCACCGGCGTGGGAACCGGCAGGATATTGGCGTGGAATTGGCGAGGACGACGGCGGCGGCGCGGGTGCGGCAGCAAGACATGGCATGCCCTGGTTATTGCTCTTCAGATGAAAGTGGATTCCAGTGAATTGCTGCGTACCCTCAGATGGAACACGACTCGACTGCTCGGCCGCGGGGGCCAGACAACGACATGGCACACGGATGACGTGCCTGCCCTCTCAGTCAGATGATGGCCGAAGAATGTGTGTGTGCGTGCGTGTGTGTGCGTGTGTACGTGTATGCTGTACATAGTATTCGTGGACGTGTCTGAGTATTCGCTCAATGTGACGTGAAGTGCTCCAGGCCTCCCTCACCGAGAGACGACCCGACTGTCTGGTAGCGAGTTAAATCTGCGCGTTCGTTATCCATTATCCATCCTCCCCTGAACTAGGCAAGAACCAACCGCAGGACGGCTCCTCGCCTGGGCGGAAGCAGACACGCCGCCGTTCTGCCTCCTTCCAATCTAAACCCAACTGAGGTGAGGTGGACAAAACGAGCCCAAGTCCGTCCAGTCGGGTACCCAGACCGGGGAACCGCCTTCGCTTTTCTCCTGTCCTCCCTCCACCGCTTCCCTTAGCTTCCGTTGCTCTCCACTTCAGGTCTCGCACCGCACCGCACCGGTCTCCCGTATTTCGACTTCATGCCTTCTCTCCCTTCTTTGCGTCGTGTGCCGTAAAACTCGCCCTTGCCTGCAGAGGCATCAGTCGAAACCTGTCTTACACAACGGCCAACACACCAGACGATACCAAAATAACCTTGCCTGGGTACGCCTTCTCTTTAGCCAGCCGGAGGCGGAAATTCCCTCGATAGTCCCAACGTCGCCTTTCTCATGTTTCCAACAGTCACAAAGGTCGAGAGCGAGAGCGCAATTCAGATCCAGGCCGTCATCGGCTTCGCACCTGCCACGTCGCCGACAACACATCAGCTCCACCTTGACTAACACCGGGGATGTATGGAGTCTGGGCAAGAGCCGAAGCCTTCGCCATCAAGTTTTCTTCTGGTTCTTTCACGAGTGAGCCAGCTTTTGTTCACGTTGGAGCCATCAGGTGCGAATAAGTCGAAAGAAACTCAAGAGACTTGCGAGCTAGGCACGGGGTATTCGCTGCCGTGACATCGTCATCATCAGAAGCCCAGAAAAGGATGCCCACCGAAACTACCGAAATCAATCCCTCTCAAGGCTCCCCCGGATCTGTAATAAACCGATTCGCCAAAAAATGATTCGCCTCAACGACGCTTGCGCCCTATACAAACATACCTGCAACGCGCGTGTCAGCCCTGGAAGTCTTGCAGTAAGAGAGTCTCCAGGCCATACTTACATTGGAAAATACGCCTGTTACGAGCAGCGGGTCATTGTCCTTCATGTTAGTCACAGCTCCAATCCTGGACAGTCTGCAAATCATGGAAAACTAACCCTGAACTCCGGATTGTCAGCCTCGCTTCTGGCCTGTGCGACCAGAACTTGGAACTCTTGGGACGTCATGCTATATAGCAAAGCGGTCAGCTGCTTTGCCCGAACGCTTGACTGTGGCGGCTGCTCGGTACTCACCCCCGGAACTCCGTCATTGGATAGTGTCCTAATGACGATAAAAATCTCCTCACGTTCTCTCTGTTCGCCAAGCCGATCTGATGTTGCCGTGGATCTTGCGTCTCTGGTCAGCACCGACAATCTACAACCCGGTGTTCGGCGATTCCGTACCGTTGGACCATCCGCAGGTCGGGAGCGGGATCATTTGCGTCTCCACCGAGTCGAAGCCTGCACTTTGCATCCAGCTCTGCATCTGCAAGGGAGCTCGAGGGTCTTTGTACGGTTGCATGCTGTCCAGATATCGTCTCGACCACCTTCGAAGTGCGTGATCTGGCCATGTCAAAAGTCAGCAGCTGCGCCCAAAAGGGGAAGGGGAGAGACGCACTCTGTGTCAGTGTACCATTGTCCGATTGCGCGTTGAAGTATATTTCCACCGTTTGGACCCAGCCGCCTGGCCGAAGCACGCGATGAATGTCACGCAGATAATCCCTCCATCGATTCGAATGAATTCCCCCGGCCATCATCTGGCTGTGGACCAGGTCGAAGTGGTTGGATGGGAAGGTGAACCTGGCTAGATGGTTAGCGATGATCCGACTGGAGAAACAACCGGCGAGTGTCTGGGTTGCCTACCTTCCATTCAGATCATCGACTTGAAGGTTCAGATTTGGCGGCGTTTGCGCTTCGTCGGGCCAAATGTGCGGGCAAATGTCGATGCCCACCACCTATTGCGCTGGTCAACCGTCGTTTTCGGAGCAAAGAATCAGACCCCAGAATCGCACGATTTCGATCTCAATGGCGAACGAGCTCTGGGATGCAGATGGCGGTGAAGACTCCAAAGGCGGGAGCAGACGGTTTGGCACCAACGCGGAAAAGGAGTCTCCGCTTAGGGGCATGATGGTAAAGCCCAACGAAGACGCTGAAGCTCTCCGTCCACCCGCCCCGAGCCATCTTGCGCATCGCCAGACGTCTACCAGAGTCAAGTGAATGTGTGGCAAACGCCTTTGCACGCGCGTGCATTACGTACCTCGCAGCTCGGGTGTTGCTGTGCAACTTCGATTGCCCAGTCGCCGGTACCGAACCCGCATTCGAGTATTCGGCGGGGTCTCGTTATGGGCGGAAAGATGAGCGAGTTTTCAAAAACTATCGAGAAGAGACAGTGCATCATTTGCAAACGCTCGATTTCGTCCTACAGGTCGGGAGAAGAGACTAAGCAACGCGATCAGGGATTTCAGGGGCTCCATGGGCCATCTTTACCTCGTCTATCGGCGCGAAGTAGGCACCGTTGTCGACAGCATATCTTTGGAACTCTCTTCCCAAGTACGTGATAGTCTCGAGAAAAGTGTTGTCCAACGGGACCGTTTGCGGATCGCTGGGAAGAGTTTAGCGGGCGCTTTCGCCAAAGGCGAAGAGGTGCAACCGTACTTGGCCATGATGGCAGACGGAAGATGGGGTCGACGGCCCTATGTCTTCGCTCTGTGAAGCTGCAGAAGGGTCTCCGTCTCGACGTGGGAATCTTCAAAACGATCTCTCGGGATGAAGTCGAGATCGTGACCAGAGCGTGTTGTGGTCCAACCAAATGTTGGTTTAAGTTCAGAGACGGGACGGAAGACAAGGACCAGACTTCAAGCACATCCTACTCGAGAACCCTGAAGGATCTTTGACAACCATATCGGAAGCACAGGGGCCTTCACGAAGGCGGCAGCCGTGTCTAATAGACATAAAATGGACTGCCCGCTGCGCTGGAGGTGGAGACATGGGCCGGTCAGACTTCAGATTGGACTGGCATTTGTTCTACACCCCACGATGTTGCTGTCGATCCTGGGTTAGCACACACACTACCTACAACCAAAGAAGGCCTGTTTCGGCGGTCTTTGGTTCGTGGTGCAGACGAGGCACACTTCAGGTGACATGGATATGTCTTCTGGTGTTATTGCTGGCCCCGGACCCCCCCTGTACGTACGAAAATTCGATAATGGAGCCGGCAGACAACCAGGACGTGCTAATCCTAGGCCCTCGAGTGGCATAGGGCGGGTGTGGCAGCGGGTCCAACCATCCTGGACACCGCTTTTACCAGCTGCCAGATCCATGGATTCCGTTAACCGCGGCGGCTTTCACAAGCTGTTCCGGCTTCCAGGTAGACGGTTGCTTTTTGGACGACCTGGTCATCGTCTAGCGGGACACGCCATGACATACCAACTTCTCACAGGGCGGCGGCAGGGCTGCAAAAAGGCCACTCATGCTACCTACTAATTACCCGAGGGCTTGCCCATCACCGGGCTGCTGTGGCCCAACTCGCTGTTTACGTTGGAAGTTATATACAAGCGTCGGGGTCGGACGAATAAACCGATCCCCCTCATCCTGTATGCTGTATGTACGGTCGACGCATGCACACCCAGGACAACGCCCAGTGGTGGACGCCGTTCCTGAGACCAACCGCAGACCCGGAGGACAGGGCCCAGCACACACACACACCCTCTCGCTACAACCCTCCAGCGCCCAGGGAATGGGAAGCTCTTCAGCAAACACGACGTGCCATCCCTTGTTTCCTGGCTATTCCCCTTCCGCCCCCCTCCTCCCTCGACCACGGGTGGGAACGTTGCTCAAAGGAGGGGTTGCATGGCCGATCTGCACCCATTGCACGCGGAGCTATAATCGAGTCCGAGGACTCTCATGTCCCAAGGATCCGGTCGTTGGCTTATGTCTAGACGGCGAAGGAGGGAAGCAAGGTGGGAAGCCAACTTGGACCAGAGGGGCATCGAACAACACCCGATAGGACCGCGAGTCACACGAAAGGGGTGATCGTCCGCGCCGCGACGGCCTCTCGTGCCAGACGGTTGGTCCTCGTCGCAACAGCTTCCCGAGAACGTGGACTTGGGATCTTGCCCGTCAGCTTCGCGGTAGCTCGTCGGCCGTTCCTGTCGTGGCCGCGAGACGCGGTGAGGGGAAAGGTCCCGGAGCCATACGGGCAGGACGGACAACTACAGACTTGCAGAAACGGTTCCCCATTGCCTCGTACGACAAGCAGGCTGAGTGCCCTCTGAGTCGGTCGCTTGTCTTGTTTGGCATAAAGCAGGCTGGGACCATATGCGGCCGACAAACCTCAAGGGCGGAGTCAATGGTCTGATCCTCTCACACTCGCGCAGACAATCATCTGCACTCAAGCTAGCGCAGTGAGACCCATACCAGGGCTGTATCTCATAGCACAGTAGACGGGAGGGGGAGAGACGAACAACGCAGCGCAACGAAGCCATCGATCGTCACTGTACTGAGTACAGACATGCCTGTCGTCGTTGCAACTGGAGACCTGCACCACACCATCCCGAGGCTCTCTTTTGGGAGGGCTTCGGTCGGATGGCGGCACAATATGCACAAGACAGGCAAAGCTCTGCAAAATATAGGTAGGGGCATGTATGTGTCTTTGGCCTGTGGGTTGCGTCGACGGTCGCTGCATTTTGACACGTTGGCGTATTCGGGTGCGTGCGTGCTGATGGCTTTAATTACCTCACACTCCCTTTGCTTTCTACGCGGTGGACGTCCTTCTGCTGACCCTATCCCATCCTGGCAAGAGTTGCTTATAAGGCCGGGGGGTATGGCTTTGGAGATGCCTAGGTGCAGCAAGTTCGCGCCAACAACGCTTCTAGTGCGGAGTTGGTTTGATGAAGGTTGGAAGAAGAAATTGGGCGACCCAGTTCAGTCGCGAACCCTCGGCGGGCCGCTCTGCAGGCTCAAAAACTAAGAGAGAGGAAGTGCTGTAGCCACCAACCCGGAAGTACCTATCGACCAGGTTGTCGCTGGCTCGGGTGGTGGAGCTTCGGGAGAGAGCGCGCGATGACGCGAGCCACAAAACTCTCCTGGTTCCAGCTATTTGGGAACAGAGCTATTTGGGAACAGAGCAGCGACTGTCGACAACCCTTCCTTGTCGAAGAGACCGCGCCCTGGTGCTTGGGAACACCATGCCTGTCCACGCCAGCCACGTACGCCCTGCACCCTGGCCTCCCCTTGCACCAACGGACTCGAAATCTGCTGTACGGATACATGTACGGGTAAAAAGACGAGAGACACCATGAGACGACGGCCGTTCGCCGTTGAGTTTGGCTGCGCGCCACCCCGACCTGTAATCTTTTGACGTCAGAACAAGAGGCACGGAGCTGTTGGCCGTACCTCGCACCACACACACGCACGTCCATGCCGGTCACGGTCTCACAATGCTGCACGCCAACCCTTCCTCGGGGACGACGGTATCGTCGCCAACGGGAGGGTACGGGTTGGCCGGATGCTCCCTTGAGAGTGACCAATGAGCCAGCTGGGGTTGCTCACGGCAATCCCTAACACGAGCCGCAAAAGGAATTACTCACGAGTGGTGATTGATGCATGATTGGACGCCTTCAAAAACGGTGATTGTCATTGTTGACGCAGGTGCATCATCAGGTATGAATCGACCGGCCAGCCAGCCAGCCACGGAGAAGGATCCGGAACAGGGGCCGCAACCAATCTACCTCAGCATTCACACGACACAGAGTCACTTTCCCTGCCAGGTGCCATACGGTTTCTGTCCTTCCAACGAGGACGGCTCAGGACAATCCTTCGTGCCAGGAAGCGAGGCAAGATGCTAGCTCGTCAGAGATGCTGCACGTCAGAGGGGAGCATTCGACCCAGTTCCTTACAGCGTGCTACTGTGTGTAATGCGCTTCCTACGCCTCCTTTCCCTCTTGCCGGACCTTAAACGAGCCTCTGAGCTGTGCGACTTGTGGCCGTTTGTCATGTCGGCGTCTGCACGGTGCGGACCATGCGCCTGGCTATTACAGACAGTCTGTTTACCCGATATGAGAGAAATTGGGTCAGCTCCTCTCTCTTCCAACGGCTTTTCTTATCCCATGCAGAGAGGGGAAGGAGATGAGTTGGCGGTCGATGAGCAGTCACATTCAGCTCCGCCAACAGGGAACCCTAGTCGGAACGAACCCTGCTGGTTCCTCCCTCTTCATTTTCCTCTCAAACAGAACCGTCCCCTCGGGTTCCCCTACGACGGGAGGCTGGGGCACCATCTCTCTCCCTATCTCCCTTTGTCGATGCCATCCGTCCCCTGAAATGGCCCCCCCCTATCGCGACGGACGACAGTCGACCATGACGGTGCAGATAGCAACGTACAGCGGTATCATGCAAAACCCACCACAATTCCAAAGATACCCGGCCAGCGCCCCTTATTGTTGGAGGAGCTGCTGCGGAGTTGCCTGCCGCAGCATGCCCACCAATTGCCCTAACCCATTTCCCAGGACCGGGTTTTGGCGTTTCACAAGGCACGGAGAATACTTCTAGAAGGCCATGCACTTGCGAGATGGAGAGGGCGGCGCCGGTCCTACGAGCCGAAAGTCCCAAATGAAAGCGCACCCAGCAGCAGGATGAACAGCCATTATTACCTACACAGGCACACGGCTTTACTGCGGTCATGGCCGGCCGGGTGGGCTTTTCCTCTTTTATCCCGTTTTCGATCTACCGACGATACGGAATTTGGTTGTAATACCGACGCCCACCCTCCTATAATATCGCTGATGCGTGCACAGATCGCAGACAGACATATGCCAGTTCTCTTTTGGACAACCGCGGACGCGCCGCGTTGTCAAATTGACAATACCCGTCCGTCGCCAATTCCCAACGGGTCATGACGCTGTCTACCAAGCACGCGAAGGCCGCCATAGCGGCGGCCACCCGGGACCATTGGCTCAGCCGTCTTGTGCGACTTGAGCGGTCACGTCTTTCCCACCGAACTGATCCCGAAGATGACGCACCTGGTTCTCATTTGCCAGCAGCTCCCGGTGTGGTGGTGACAACCTGTGGAAGGGGGCCTTTCTCATGCTGTGTCTATGGTACTTTGGAACTATGCATTACACGTACAATATCCGTAGTTTGGTGGTGGTCGGCGACCACCAACCCCCCCTCTCCCCCCTGGGGATCCGGACGAGCAGGACCAACAAGGCTGCGATGTTGGTAAATCCTTGCCCGATTGACGCAAAGGGGCGGAGGACTTTTCTCGAGCCGCCGAAAGAGGCTCTTTGCATGTACGCCTTTCCAACCCTTCTCGAAAAGAAGAAAATAACAAATAACCCATGTCTTCAATATTCCTGTCTCTCTCGGTCTCTCCTCCGCCCAGAACCCCTTTTCTTTGCTTTTCTTTTTGTCTCTCTCTCTCTTTCCACCCCTCGTCACAATTACCCCTCCGCGGGCCCTTGCCTTGTTTCTTACCCGGGGTTCTCTCTGAGTTGTCCTTCTTTCTTCTGACAAGCCTATCTTGCGCATATCATGCATATCGTGTGTGTCTCTTCCTCAGACGCCCATCGTCTCTCTCGCTCTCTCCTACCCCGTCTCGGTCTCTGCCAAGTAGACCGGCCCGTACGACGGATTCATACGAGGTCCTGAACCGCACCCAGCCAGAAGAACGCCGTCAATGCCTCTTTCCAAGGGGATGATGATGATGACATGATTCGTCCTGATGCGCGCGTGCAAGTCACTATTCTAGACAAGATCCGAAATGGTCCCAAACGAACTCCAGGCATCCCTATTCGTGCTCGGCGTGGTGGTTGCCCAAAACAGAAGAAGTGAAAGAGAAGTGAGAAATAGTAATAACACCGCTCGCTCTCTCCACCCTTTGCATGCGCAGCGAGCGGAGCGCAAAACCCACCAACCGATATTCTAGCTCCAACTTAACTCCTCTTTGGACTCCGTGTCGGCCCCTCTCCACCATCCCCCGTGGATGTTTTGCTCGATGCAAGCGTGGTGGATCACCAGCAGGTGAAAACCGGGTTCCTGGCTTTCACAGGCTCCAGCCTCTCCACAATAACCTTGCGTTGGTTGCCCTCCATCCCCTCCGCCGCAGCGTAACCCAAATCGCCGTCTTCAAGGTCGTGTTCGTCGTATTCGTGACTCGGTCGCGCCCCGTACAGCTGCTGCGCGATGCTGCTGCTGTTGCGCCGTCCCGCCGCCGTCGCAAACGAGTACCGTCGCTGCTGTGACTGCTGCTGGCGGGCGGGAGAATACATGTTAAGCGCGCGGGATCCGTGATAGCTCTCGCGGTGTGCCTGGCCTGAAAACTTGGGTCGTTGCGCCGTCGGTTCCTTACCCAGGGGCGCGGACGACGCCAAGATACCGGAGCCGTTCATGGACATCTCGTCGGGAGACTGGGCGCCCTCGCCCGTCGGACTCATTGCTATCTCGAACCTACCCGGGTGAGGCATGTCGGCCGGCGGGCTGGCGAAGCCGAGCAGATCCTCGTCGGTGCGGTGTGCAGGTGCAGGTGCGTTGGACGCGTTGGCCTCGCCAATGTCCCCTTCGTCAATGGAACGGCGAAGCTCTGCCTCGTGACGCATCATCTCAGCAGAGGCCACCCGCATGGGCACGGCGACGGGCACGTCGACGAGGTCGTCCCACACGCACACCTTGGCGCGGCGGGTGAGCTCCAGTGGACCGTGGTCCGGCGTCTTGAGCGTCTCGACGACATTCCACGCCTGCCCCTTCATGACGGCGATCTGCCGCGCAAACATCTTTTCCTGGAAATCGGGATCCAATTGGAACACCTTCCTCAGCGCCAATTGCGTCTGGCTCCACCAGTGCGTCGACGTCAGAAGAGGGAGGAAATGATCCCGTGTCTTTTGCGAGAATGGCCGGCCAATGAGGTCGACCGGCAGAAAGAGCCATCCGAAGGGGAAGCTGCGCGTGAAGATCTCGTTAGCATGACGGCTTCTGCGCGGATTCACTCCCTCGCCCGGCAAAGCTGCCGTGAGAGGTGGAATCCAGAGGAGGAGTATACTACACACCTTCGCCATGCGTCTGGATGCTTCCAGGGCCAGGAGAGTGAGTTGTCGATGGCACCGATCATAATCTTAGGGTCTTGCGTTCTGGGCAAGGGGCTCGACGCCTGCATGGGCTGCTGCGTCTTATAGGGGTACGAGGAGCGATTGGGCGATGGTCGCTGGCTCAGGTCGACCGGCCGTGGGCCTTCTTCCTCCGCGGACGGGGCCGTCTCCATGTGCATCTGAAGCGGCTCCGAGGCGATTGATACTTGTTGCGTGTTCCAGTCCACCTTGATCATCCAGTTGTCCAGACCTCGATCAGTGTTTCGCATGATGTAATCCAAAATGACGAGCTTCTCCAGTTCTTCCCGGAACGACTGTTTCAGCGTTTCGGTCCACACGAAATTATCGGGCCCGAGAGGTAGTTCGTCCGGCCTGCTTTCGTCGTCACTTTCAATGTCATCCAACGCAGCGCCGCTGCTGGGGCGGCAGTTGTCCGCCCACCTCCTCCTGCGCTTGCGGTGCGGATCATTCGCCCTGAAACCGGACCAGTACTGGTCTGGCCAAGGGTGCTCTCGCAGGAACACGTTGGCGTCCTTGAAGCCTTTGAGGAACACCTGGAAGCTTCCCGGCTTTTCTGGAAGGGGCTTCTGTTTCCGATAGTAGTTGCGACGGTCCCAGAACGGGTAGTGGAAAGATTTTGAGGAGAGCCATACAACGTCCGTGTACGGGACCATGTGCGTGCGAAGTTGACAGTCGAGGGTATACGCAGCCGCTTCGCTGACATATGAGAGGTTCGGAATGAGGCTGCACGTGTTAGCTTTTCCGTATCCAACCAGAGTCAAGGCCAACTCACCATGCTCGCCCGAAGCAGCACGGGAACAGATTTCTGTGAATCCACTTGTTCCACTTGGGGTTGCCCGCTGCGTACGGCTCTTCGTCCTTTGGCTTGAACACCCCGACGACCTTGCCCTCGGTATTCCGAGCAAAGTAACTGCCTGAGCTACCCTGAGAGATCATGCGCGGGTGCGTGCCCTGGAGAATAGCTTGCTTCACGCTCCCGAGAATCTCCTCGAACTCGAACTTGGTCATGACATCTTGCACGACGGCCAGACCTTCCGGTGTGATGGGCCTGACGCCCTCGGGGGCCTGGAAGACGGAGTGGTGGATCTCGAGGCGCTCTTCCTCGCCGACCTTGCCGCGTTTGGTGCGCTTGAAGCGACTGGCGATTTCGTCGGCCCAGCGCTCGAGGCGGGCGTTGATGGCCTTGAGATCAACGCCGGAGTTGCTCCCGCCGCGGCGACGGTTTCTCGGCCTGGCAGAGGGGCCGGAGGCGGTTATGGATATGGGTTTCGGGGTCGTCATGCCCGAGCGGGGACGCGGCTGGGTGATGGGGGCAAAGCGAGGGGCGGCCGGCGGCTGGAGGGAGGCGTAGGACTGGGTCAAGGGGTCGTCGTCTTCCGAGTCGGAGGAGAGCGCGTCGGCTTGAGCGAGGCGCTCATAGCCCGTCGTCGCGGGCCTAGAGCGAGGCATCGCGGGCAGTCGGTCGGCGGAAGGGCGAGGAAAGGGAGGCTATCGTCGCGAGAGGAGAATTCGTGAGGCTCGCTTACGGAGCAACCGCAGGGTTGTGGTGGATTTCGCAATCGAGAATGCTCGAACGTGGCAATTCAGCGTGTCACCGTTGCGATGCGAAAAGAACAGCGGCGAAAGGAGCGCGGAAACCTGGCCTGAGGACGGAAGAAGCCACACAAAGTCTATGGAAGGAAGGGAGGCGGATAAGAACTAGTAATACAGCAAAAAATGAAACAAACGTGGTGCCAACAAAGAGAGCAGGCAGCAGGTCTGGCGGTGGAGCAGAGAAAGCACCAAAAGGACAGGTGGTTGTCGGGGACACACAAGGAGGCCGTCTCTCAGATGTCGCGTCGTGGTCGTGGTCGTGTCGTCGTCGGCGAGAAAGTGTGTCGTCAAGTTTCGGCGGACGGCGATGCTGTCATTGGGGTGCAGCCGGTGCTGCTGCCATCCTGGTGCAACGCAAAGCGCCGAGGTACCTTGTGAGGTACCTGAGTTGGCTACAGGGCACTTGAGCTGTTCGTCAGGCGGGTTGGTAGCTCTGGGTGCTACCTAAGTTACTTAGCTGCTAGGTAGGTACGGTAGGTAAGGTAGGTAAGGTAAGGTGCCCCAAGGTTCCAGGCACCTGCGGACCGCGTCTACCCGGCACCCGGCCTTCTCCCTGCCAAACCTGCACCTCGTGGCAGTATGGCCTGTAATGAGTGGCCAGTCTCTGAGGAGCTCTCGAGGCGCCTCGCGAAGACGCCAGATGTGCTTCTCATCAATTTTTTGAATGGCTTGTTGGAAAGCAAGCTCCGTGAATCACAGCTGTCTAAACCACCGATCTTACCCGACCGGACCAAGTCATGAACGTTGCTAACCAACACATTCTCCCTGTCCGAGGCAGTCTCTGGACTTTTGGCATCAACGGACGTTTGTTAGTCGTATCGAAACGGCTCGCGTAGGACCGACGTTTGGTCGGTCATTGGCAGAGGTCTTGGGTAGGTCGCCATTCGCTAAACGCTTTCCGGATCGGCCTGCACCGCGGCAGGCAGCCGGCGGCGGGAGCATCGGGCCAAACGCTTTGACTGAGATGGGTAATACCCAGGTAGGTAGGAAGATACGGGGGCCGCGGCGGGCGGGGCATAGGGTGCCACAATGTCTTGCTCGTCCCGATGTTACCGGCAAAGCTCGTGATACCTCAGGGAGGCTCACGTTGTGTATGGGCGATGAGATGGCCTCGACGACTTTGGGATGCGCGACCACAGGCAATGTCAACTTACTATCTAATATCAGCCATCCTCCGTCACGGACAGAACAGGCACAGCTCATCTAAGCTCTTCCCCTTCGGAGAGGCATCGAATAGAAGGTCACTGCCACGCCCCGGAATCCCCAAGCTCTCGGGTCGCAGATGGGCCCACTCACACCGAATGTCCGTCTCTTCCACCCGCGAATTGGCTCGATTCATCAGGCGACTGCGAAGACCTGTCAATGTCTTTCCGCACCATCACGCTGAAAACATTCCGTTTGCATCACCACGGCCAATCCTGTCACAGACTTGCATCGGAATCTGCAGGTCTTTCGTGCCAACGTCCAATTCCAGGCACGCAGCCTACCGCTTCCTTGCCGAGTGGCAGGTCCAGCATCATCGTTTGCGGTTCGGACGACTAAGAACCAGTCTACCCGGCTGATCTTCCCACCACCAAGCCTCCCGGCGTCTTGCAAGATCCCGATCAAGACCATCTCCTGCCACATCGGCCAATCCCTTCCGCCGGCCTCGTGCTCAGCTCCCCCTCATCTTTCTGGGCAGTCTCCAAATCTCTTTATATTCTGTTCGTCCGCTCCACCTTTCACCCCCGTCTCCGTCCGGACAGTATTTTTGTCTACCAATAGGCAAATTGTCAATACAGAGCTGCAAACCTTGGCATCAATCATACTATTCCCTGTACCGAAAAGTCTTTCAGCATGGCTGCCCAATTAGAGACCGGAATCAGATTCCTGGACGTGACGTCGAGGCCTTTCTCGCCCGACCCAGATGCCCACCGCGGCCGCAAGAGGCACCGGAGCCTCACGAGGAGTGACATGCCGGCGACCCACTACGGCGGCACGGGCGAGTCGAGCACGTTTCGCGGCCGTCCCCGCCGTCGATCGACCTCCCCGATGGCGCTCTCCTCTCGGGCGTCCTCTCGAGGCCTGCTGAACCCTTCGGTCTCCCCGACGAGAAAGCGGCTGCTCCGGGTCGTCCTTCTAGACCGACGACGGAGCCAAAGCCCTTCCAGGTCCCGGTCGCCCAATCACCAACAGCCGCCGCCAAGGCGCCGTCAGAGGACCCGGAGCCGGAGCCGCACCCACACGAAGGATGCGCTTCAGCCCAAGGAGCAGCCCCCTCGGCTGTTTCAGGAGCTATTCAAGAAGTCGGGCAAGCCCGGCGAGGACTGATTACGTCGTCAATCACGAGACTGGAGACGAACGATATGGAATCCGAAAAGATGGGAAACAGAAAAAAACGGCAGCACCACCGGTCGAGCATGCTGCTCACATGGCATTTTGCGGTGTGCGAAAAAAAAAAAACATGAGCAACGAATTATCCCGCCGCTAGTCGGACGGGCCTGAGGGCGGCGACAGGGCTGGCAGCATTCTGGAGATGCTCGTGTCTCGGACAGCTCAGATAACGCAAGACAGGCACCCAGACTCCCGGAGTCACCATGTGACTCGGCGGAACCCGTGCAAGGAGGCAGTCCTCGTTTGCTGTGCTTTTGGCGAGTTGTCTCTGTCTCCTTGCTACCTACCAGTGAGGTTACATGTAACTCTTAAGACCACGGGGAGTAGAGTTGCAGAGGCAAGGTGAAAATAGGCAGTCTCCAAACGAAGGGTGTGTGCAGCCTGGGGCCATCATTTAATGTCTTGACGGGCGGTCATATCCAGCTCGGCCTGGGGAATGGTGGGTAAGACTCGGAAGATCGGGCAATGAGATGCAACTAGCAAGGGACGGACTGTTGAAGGTTGTTCGGAAGTGCAGATGTATCGTTTACAGGCGATGCCCGGATGTGGGTTTCTCGGAGGGTGCAAAGCATCTTGTGTCTGCAACTTTGTATCATTACGGCAACCCTGGGTTACACATTGATAGGAATTCAGGAGATCAATCCAAACTTTGGCAACAAGACAAAGAAGCCAGTGAGTGAGCGATACGAGTCGTCGGGGCCAGACAGCGAGGTGTGGAAAAAGTCGACGGGTCAAGTGACCCCTCAGACTTTCACACTTTCACAGGTTGCCTTGGACAAGCGGGTGCTAAGAGCGCATAGTGTCGTCTAGAGTGACACAGAGAGTGGGATGTTGGCTGGGCCGAGATGGGTTGATGTGGGGCGCACAGACCAGGCTCCCTCTGAAAAGGATGGCCACGTGAGGAAGATGAACTTTCCAGATAGCTAATCGGAATCGGGAACCAGCCTGTCTCCACCGCAGATGCCCCGCTGCAAGAGGCGGAGGGAGTGACCTCAGCTGCAAGAAGGCTGCGCTGCTGCAGCCAACGCCGCACCGCATCCCATATGCCGCGCCTACCACCACCACCACCACCACCTCCACCACCACTTACCTACGGATACCTCAGCACCCACCTCAGCCCGCACCTCTCCGCGAATACGCCGGCGCCCTTCCTGCCCTGGGTCTGCACTAGACCGGCGCTTGCCTTATTGTCATCACCATTTGATTTTTCCGTCCTTCGCGCCAGACCGGAGGAAGTTTTTCTTCCTCATCTCGCCCTTCCTTATCAAAGGCAGGGACACGGCGGCATGGAAGTCAGCGCACTTTGATCTGGTGTCGACTCGACTCGACGACGACTTTCGACCTCGTTCCCCCTTTGCGCCCCAATCACGACCTTTGGCTTTGCGCTCTCATCTCTCTACCTAAAGAGTGACGATAACGACTTCGAGAACGACTCACACCCCGGTTGTGACTCCCCGCCTGGATACCTTGTCGGTCTTGTATTCACCACAACACACTGAATCTACCACCAGCCTTGTGCCTGCCTCGCCCGACTGACTGGCTGTGGTCGGCTATTCCTTCCCATCTGTTCCAAACAGCAGCATTCACTGGCTGGAAGTCTTGTGATTGCCAAGTTCAATCTCTCTTTTCCGAATCTTTCTCCATCTCAGCCACACACTCAGGACCTCAGTGCTTTCAACCCCGCCGCCAGAGTGATATAAAATACCTTCTACATATCTCTCGTCTGTGATGATCGCAACAACTCCGTCCAGACTGCCTATAATACGAAGCCTACTGGTGTGAGGCCTCCAGAACCCACCGATCCTCGAGGCTTGGCACCTGCCTGGTGACAAGTCGTCGCCATGGCGTCTCCAAACAGACCAAACGGTGAGTCCCTGCCTCTTGCCTTCGACCACAGCACCTCCCCTCCTTCCTCTTCAATATCTCCCATAGCCTTCGACCTTCCCAGGCACACAGAGAGCGGGGTAATACTGACAAGATCTCCCCCTCCAGGCCGAGCCAGCTTGGCCACCAACCCCCAGCCGCAAACGTGGAACGCGCAAGCCTTGCTAGCCCCTCGTTCGTATGCGTCTTCGACCTCGACCGCGAGACGAAACTCCCCAAAACCACAAACTCTAGCGACGCGAGCCGCCCCGATGAATCACAACGCAAACAACGCGATGGTGTTCCAATTCGCGAGTCCGAATGACACGCCCAGCGAATCTTTGACGCCCAGCATGGCTTCGGGCGCGTCGACACCCGTCCTCGACGGCGGCGCTTCGCCCTACGGAGTGGGCAGCGTCATTGAGCGGATGAACCATGTTCAAGACCGCGCTGCAGCTCCCCAACCCAAGCGCAGAAAAGTCGACACCCCCGAGTCTGACGCGGACAGCAACAAGAAGACCATGGCAGGTGGGGGCAGCGGCATGCTTGGCGCATATGTGAAGGAAAAGCAAGACGAGGGCAAGAAGGAAGGTCCACAGGCGTCCACACAGACCGTGGATTTGACAGGAGGTGACGACGACGTTGTCATGGTCGCGAACCCCGGTAACGAAGAGGTCTGCTACGGCATGTTGTCCGGTCACCTCGACTGCCATAGGGTACCATCCGCGAAGCCCGGAGCGCAGAGTATCTTTGGAGCGGACTACACGGCGCCGGTCAAGATCGTTCTGAAGAGAATCCTGGGTGAATCGACCAAGCGAATCCAGGCGTACGACCATACTCGAGAGATTATTGGAAACGTGGACGCGGCCACTGCTACTGCGCTCGTCCCGTTGCTGGACTCCAACGTCAGTCTCAGGACCGACTGCAAGATCCCAGGGCGTCGGAAGCAGCCTGACGAGCAACCGGGCCAGCCCATATCGCGATCCTACCCTGTGGAGATGACGCTTTACGGCCAGTACAAGTTCGCCAAAGCCATCGGCAAGCACTTTCAGAGACACAACATTATCCTTCGTCACCCTAACAGAGTCGACAAGGGCATACGATACGAGAACGTCCATGCCGAGGCCCCGAAGCCGGCGGCCGGAAACGCCCCTAGGTCCCTCTCGGGAGCACTTGCCCACTACAACCCCCAGACGTCCACCACCTACTACACGAACCCGACCCCGCGGACCGTGGAGGAGATCCGCTCAGACGTCATGGGCGTGTTTGATTCGATGGGTAACAGTGATGAGCTCCCAGAGCTTGATCCAGCCGCCGTCATCACCACTCCGCTGCTCAAGCACCAGAAGCAGGGACTGTATTTCATGACATCGAGAGAAAAGACATCGAGTGCCGAGGAGAGAACCAAGGGTACCATGTGGCAGTTACGCATTGGCCCCAACGGTCAAAAGTCTTACTACAACGTCATCACCGGTCATGCAGAACGACAGCTTCCCAGTGATACCCATGGCGGTATCCTTGCCGACATGATGGGCCTGGGAAAGACCCTGAGTGTCCTCTCGCTCATCGCCAGCTCGCTTGACCAAGCCCGCGAATGGGCCAGCCGCGCTCCGGTCCAGCCTGAGATGCCACCGCAAAAGGCAGGAGGCAAAGCGACGGCCTCAAGCACCCTGCCGCTGACCAGCGTCACCACGAACACAAGAGCAACTCTGCTGGTCTGCCCCCTGAGCACAGTGACTAACTGGGAGGAGCAAATCAAGCAGCACATTGCGCCTGGCGAGCTGAGCTACTACATTTACCACGGCTCGAACAGGACCAGGGAGGCCGATAAGCTGGCAGACTACGACCTGGTCATCACCACCTACGGCTCCGTGTCGAGCGAATTGGGCGCACGCAGCAAGCGCAAGGGAGGCAAATACCCGTTGGAAGAAATTGGCTGGTTCCGTATCGTGCTCGACGAGGCTCACATGATTCGTGAGGTGGCGACTCTCCAGTTCAAAGCCATTGTCCGACTGCAGGCTGCACGCCGTTGGGCCGTCACCGGAACCCCCGTCCAGAACCGTCTTGAAGACTTGGCTGCGTTGCTCCAGTTTATCAGACTCAGACCCTTTGACGATCGGAACAAGTTCAACCGCTTCATCGTGGACCCGTTCAAGGCGTGTGACACGGAGATTGTGCCAAAGCTCCGCGTGCTGGTGGACAGCGTTACCCTCCGCCGGTTGAAGGACAAGATCAACCTGCCCCCGCGGAGCGACCACATTGTCAAGCTCGACTTCACGGCGGAGGAGCGCGAGATTTACGATCTGTTTGAAAAGAACGCCCAGGACCGAGTCAAGGTTCTCGCTGGAAACGGGGTGCAGCGTGCATTGGGAGGGCACACATACATCCACATTCTTCGTTCCATTTTGCGGCTCCGGCTTCTCTGTGCCCACGGCAAGGATCTTCTCAACGATGAAGATCTCGAGGCTCTTCAAGGAATGACTGCTGACATGGCTATTGACCTGGACAGCGACGATGAAGACCAGAAGCCCGGGCTGTCGGACCGCAAGGCGTACGAGATGTTTGAGCTCATGCAGGAAACGAACACAGATGTCTGCAGCTCCTGCTCCAAGAAGTTGGGCACCAATGACGACGCTAGCATCGAGTCGGAGGGACAAGAAGACATTCTCGGATACATGACGCCGTGCTTCCACATCATTTGCGGCTCCTGCATTAGAGGTGTCAAGGAGCAAGCCAAGCGATTGCTGCCAGCCGGTCAGGCCGTCGGACCCTGTCCCATCTGCTCCACGATCATCAAGCCTGCTTATGTGGATATTCGTCGCTCGCGAATCAAGGTTGAGCACGAAGGACCTGCCAAGGACAAGACGACGACAAACGGCCGCAAAGGCTTCGACAAGTACACTGGGCCGCACACGAAGACGAGGGCGCTCGTCGAAGACCTCCTCAAGTCGAGAGACGACAGCGACGCGAACCCGCATGAGCCACCTTACAAGTCCGTTGTCTTCTCAACGTGGACGTCGCACCTTGATCTGATTCAGCTGGCGCTCGACAAGCTGGAAATCAAATACGTACGTCTCGACGGCAGCATGTCTCGTGTCGCCCGTACGCAGGCGATGGACACTTTCAGGGAGGACGACTCCGTGCATGTCATCTTGGTCTCAATCACAGCAGGTGGCCTCGGACTCAACCTGACGGCCGGCAACAACGTCTATGTCATGGAGCCTCAATACAACCCGGCGGCTGAGGCTCAGGCTATCGACCGAGTCCATCGTCTTGGGCAGAAGCGACCGGTCCGCACGGTGCGATACATTATGCGCAACAGTTTCGAAGAGAAGATGCTGGAGTTGCAAGAAAAGAAGAACAAGCTCGCCAGTCTCAGCATGGACAGAAAAGACCGGGTGTTTGACAAGAGCGAGGCGGCTCGGCAACGGCTGCTGGACCTTAGAAGTCTCTTCAAATGAGTTACGACGACGCAGCAACGTCAAGGATCGAAACGACTAGTTCGAACTGCGCCGCGCGGGCATTGCAACCTGGTGTTTCGGAGTTTATGGAATTGAGGCAGCTCGGCGATTGGCCTCGACACACGACTTTTTCTTCTCTTAGTTGGTTGCCACTTGCGAAAGGACTCGTCCGTCCGTCATCAGGTGGCTGCATTGTTTGGTGTAGGGAGGGGGAGGCATTCTCAGTTTTCAGCGTCCAATGACGTGACGATACCACACCGCTTCAAGTTATTTTATTCCCTTTTCGAGAGCGAAGGCGACGAGCATGCCATCTGTTGAGGGCGGGATCGGAGGCAGCCATGGTTTTCTCTTTTATGGTTCTAGAATTGCATTAGACCGGCTGAGGCGGTAACATCACAGTCGAGGAGGTACATCTGCTTTGAAGGAGGGACACGCACACTGCATCACTCGATAGTTTTGATGGCAAAAGTGCCTCCCTTGCAATTTACGTACATTAACCCACGTGTTTCCCTCATGTCCGAGGCATCGCAACGACCATGTGGCAACTTGAGAAGGCTCGAAGCGTGTCACATACTGCTGGTCGTCAGCACTGATGATGTTGATATTGAGCTTGGAGGAGGGGCGGGAAAGGAGCCGCGGGGATGTGGTGTCCAGAGCGATCCCTGTCCAACGTGGTTGTTGATAACCACACCCGAGGCATATCAACATGCGGGTAAGTGGCTTTGAGAGGTGGGTCAGTTATCATGTGTACTGCGTACATTTTGCATGTGTTTCGATATCATTTGAACGAGTGCTGTTTCCTCGGTGGCATCATATGCGCGTGTCTCTTATTGTGGAGTTTGTGTGTTGTAGCGTCCCCCCATTTTTGTTGGGAAAGTCGTTGTGTTGCAGTGTTGTAGTCGCATAACTCATCTTTTCTAGTTTCCGCCGCCTGGGTAGCCCAAAGTGCGGAAAGCCAGCGGCCGAGCCGTTCGCCCGGCTCTCCGCCCCAACACCGGGCTTTTTTTTCTGCTGATTCTTACCTTCAGGCTCCAGGCCCCGTCCCGCAGTTGAAGGGCACCTTTGGCGCCAGCCCGAGACAAGCCTTATCGTGTGCCCTGGTCTTGCCGCGTGCGGATTGCGGGACGGGCTCAAGCGAGTCTTTCCATTATTAAAGAGGTACAGTACCGCCGAGACGGATACAAACATGTGATTGCGGCTCTGGGCAGGGTGGTTGACGAGGTTGTTCAGGCTGTCTGAACGACGCTTCTTGCTGGCTTGTACAACGCCATTACTGACCCGTGAACATCAAGTTTACAATCGGTCTCGGGGACTGCACTCTCGTGGTTGCCTGCGCTTTATTATGGTCGTGAACATGACAGAGTAACGGAACGATAAGTTAAAATAGGTTTCTCGCATATTCATTCTCGCCCTCTGATGGGCTTCCTGTTTTCTATTCTAAGCAACAGCTTCAATGAACTGCAAGTGAACGCCTTCCGTGATGCCCGACCCCGCAAACGCCCTAATGATACCCATAATTGTGAGGTCGGCCGCTGCTGCCACTCATTGCTCAACCATAGCGGATGGAATGAGTGTCAAGGCGAAACACCAATAACGACGCGATGGTCGTTATGAGAGCAGCCCAAGCCTGTTGGCCCGGATCTGCTGTCTGAAGTGAAAGTTCGAAGCTCCCACATCACCGCCTCGTTGGTTCGAAACAACCCTCCCAAGTCATTAAATTTTACCATCCATCATCTCGTTCATGCAGCGTCAGCGCTGGCAACAGGGGGCTGGACCTTGGTGACCTGGTCGCCAGCGCGGGTGATACGTTGACCGTTCGAGTCGGTAACATAGGTCATGTCCTTGTTCTCGAACTGAGCGCGCTTCCAGATCTCAACCTCGCAGCCACCACGCAGGACACCGACACGCATGGTGGAGAGCAGGTTGTGAGCGGCGTTGGAGTGGAGGTAGACACCGCCGTTGAAGGTGGCAGTGGCATCCTTGCCAATGGCGGAAGAGATGAGAGCCTTGCCACCGGGGTGGTCCTTGATGAAGTCGGTAACGTCGTGGATGACACCAGCAATAGCAACGAGTCCGCGTCCGCCCTTGGCCTGAGCAACGAAGTCGTCCCAGTCGATGACGGGCAGCTGCTCCAGGGGAACACCCCAGTCGAGCTTGGCGCGCTTCTGGTCGAGCTTCTTCTGCAGCTGCTGGACACGGCCCTTCTCAATCTCGTTCTGGCGGAATTGCTTCAGGTCGGAGGCGAGGCCGAGCTGCTTCCACATCCAGATGCTCCACTTGGTGGGGTCGTACTGCCACCACTGGATAGCGTTGCGGTAGTCGGAGGGGAACTCGTGGTGGAAGTTGTGGTATCCCTCACCGAGAGTGACGAGGGCAGTGATGACGTGGTCACGCGGTGAGTTGCGGTCGTCGAAGGGCTGGTCACCGAGCCAGTGGGCCAGGGAGTTGACGCAGAAGGTAGCCTGCTGGACGAAGAAGATGCGGAGAATGCCACCGTAGATGTAGCCGCCCATCCAGTCACCCCAGCCGAGACCGCAGACGAGGGTAGGGAAAACGACACCCATGCCGATGACACACTTGATGAAGTGGATGTGCTGGAACATGACAACGGGGTCCTCGTTGAGATCGGAGATGTCGGTACGGCCCATGCGCTTGGGGTCCTGCTTCATAACCATCCAGCCGATGTGGCTGTAGAGGAGACCCTTGCGAACGGAGTAGGGGTCCTTGTCGGTATCGGTGTAGCGGTGGTGAGCACGGTGGCCGTGAGACCACCAACGGATGGAACCCTCAACAGCACCAGCGCCGACGGCGGCAAGGTAGATTCTCAGGGGCAGGCTGGCCTTATAGGAGCGGTGAGCCCACAGGCGATGGTATCCAGCAGTAATTCCAAGACCGGTGTTGAAGTAGTAGATGACGGCGAAGGCGGCGGTCTTCCACTGGAGAGGGACCCAGTAGGAGTAGATGAGGCCGACCAAGGGGATGACCAGAATGAAGGTGGTGTTCAACCAGTTGACGTGCTGGTACCAGTTACCCCAGGTGATGGGCTGGGTAGAACTGTGTGAAAGTTAGCGAGTGGTAGTTCAACCAGCTGTGGCCAGGACGCACATATGAGGCTTCTTGGTGTCGTAAGCCTTGGAGGCACGGACGGGAACGTAGTCGCTGGTGCCATCAGGGAAGGCCGAAACCTCCTTGGGCTTCGCGGCCGAGGACGAAGTTGCCGCCGACATGTTGATGAGAGCCAACGGGCTTCACTGGGGAGGTCGTCGGATCTGTTCGGAAGTCGAGGGACTCCGGGGCTGTCTAAGCCGGAGACGATCGGTATGCCTTGTGGTCGAAGCAACGTCCACACAACAACAAGGTCGGTGTCCAAAAGCCAGGCGGGCGATGGACTTTGGGTTTGAGGGCAAGTCTGGAGACGAAGATCAGAAAGAGAGGAAGGGGGGTTGAAGAGCCGGGAGTTATATAAAGGGATATCAGATAGTTGACCAGGCCCCAGCAAGGAGGAAAAAAGGTACGGAGTACGGAGGCCGGGGTACCTTTGGGCGAGTTGTCCGCCACCCACCAGGATCAAAAAATCCCAGCAAACGAGTTGAGTGGGAAGTGGAAGGGTGGGAGGGGTGGTGGGGATTGGGGGGGGGGGGGGGGGGTGCGGGTGGGTGTTGGTGAATCAATCAGGTCAGGACCAGCAATCACAATCAGCCAAAAATGCAAAGACAAATGCACCGTGGGTCGTGGGGTTTGACTTGACTTGCTGGCGGGACTTGGACCTGGCCGGGATTTGCAAAGAAAATGGGCAGATGGGGAGGCACAGCGACGAAGAAGCTTCCCGTTGGACCACCTAGTTTCCCAGGTCCCGTCCCCGCCGCCGCACTTCACCGAAGAGTGACCCAGGCACCGTGCCTTGAGAGACGCGTGTGCGTGTATCCCGAGCAGCGGCCAGATGCTGATATGCCTGTCTACCTTCCCGGCGGGAACTGCTGGCAAAGTACATACTGCGGTAGACAAACCGCGAGGCAAGAATGCAAGTGGCCAGTCGTGGTTGTGGTTGTATCTCGCACACCTGCCACCGCCGGAAAGGTACCAGCCGCGGCTTCCCTTGCAGATGTGCCAATTGGTGGTGTAGAGCGGATCGTAATAGGAAGTGACCTTCACCCATCTTACATCACAGTAGCTGCATTGCATGATAGCAGTTACCTAGCCCGTGTTAGCCATTGCCAAATCATCACCTTCTCTGCTTAAACCTCCACGTCGCTTGCCGGCGTTGCTCTGAATCCAGGAATCCCTCCCTTCCCTCCGCTGGCTGCTCCGTCGGTCCGTCTGTTACCTGTCACGGCCTCGACCTTAACCTCACGCCCATGCGTAGCGGCAGCAGCAAGTGCACAGCATGATCTGAGCAATCTTGGCCCATCTCTCTTAGGTAGTCTTCGTTGGGGGAAGGGACCACGACGGCCAGATTCAACTATTCAGATCCCCTCAGAGGACCCTTATCCCCAAGGAGCCAACAAAAAGCGTTCAAATGTCATCAAACACGGCCATGACGGCTCGAAAACATGCCATCTCCGACTCGAGGCTTGGGGATCAGAAGCAAATTCGGGCTCTTCTTGAGCGCAGGATCTCTCCGCACAGCCGAGGATGAGACGATTGACGGCCCCAGATCAGGTCACACCTTGGCTGGCTTTTTTGGTGCCTTGTCGGGGGGAGGGGGGCTCTGGGGTTGCAGGCAAGTACACATTGTGCCTTTTCTGCGCCGTAGTGAGGGTGGGAGGTTGTCAATCTGCAATGAATAACTGGCAAGCACGCACGAGATGCGGTCCAAAGAAGAAAAAAAAGAGGCCCCGGCTCCCAACAACTTCCCCAACGCTTTTCAATATGACGGGTCCTTGATTGGACGGGACGGGGGCTGACCCCTGCCATGTGGTCGCCGCTGGGGCGGGGCGGATGGGCGGCTGGAATCCACCTTACCTCATCGGGCAACGCCCATCCACACCCACACCACCCCAATCTGCATTCTTTCCACGACTCCCCCAGGGCTGAGGGCTGAAGAGAGAGCTTCCTGTGCTGGGAGAACTTCACAACTCACAGTGCCCGTTGGCATGGCTGGCCTGGCCCGGTTCTCCCTGCAAACACCGCATCGCATCGCAATTCTGTGATACACATCCCCAAATGCCGTCTCGTCCAAGTGGCGATATCTGAAACCGCCGCTTCTCACCAGCAACGCCTCGGTTCGACAGACGAGACAAGGCAAGCAGAGACGCCTCGAGCCTTGTCCTACAGTGACATCTCCCGTCTTGCCCTATGCAGTAGCTCTGTTTCTGCAGCTGCTTGCCTTTCTGACAGACACCACCATTCATTCTCTTCAACAATCTCTTACCGCTGCTCCATCGGACGAGAACTGGCCATCCTCATGTCCCTTCTTGGGGGCGGCAGGAAAAAGTCGGGATCGCGCCAAAAGTGACTGAGGCGACTCACCCAGTTACAAGCTTCAAGCCGCTGTCTCAGACTGACCGATCAATCGACCTCTTGTCTAGGCCCCCGCCGCATCATGCGCAGAGACAGAACACACCGCGAGAATGGAGGCGACAACGAACCAACAGAGTAGTCTGAATCGGCGGTGGCGGTTCGTTTGCTCTCCCTCAACATGTTCCCCACTAAAGCTCCATCGAGTGACGAAGGTCTCACGTTGCCTCCGAGCTCTGCTGTGGTAGGGCGCCTCCACTTGGGCAGGGAACCTGTCACTCTCTCCCTTATCGCCGCGACAACGGTCTCGTGGAACTCAACTACGCGGGTAATTTGGTTCGTTCTCACAAGAAAGCGGCGGCGTGAGCGTCCATCAATGACAGATGCATGCAATCCCTCCTTGACCTCGGCAGCCCCTCGATCGGCCGTCCTGTGACATTCACAACCGCCCCAAAGCCGGGCCCATTCCGTCATGAACTTCGCTTACGTTCGACGATCTTTTTTTACTGAAAAAAAGACGACGACCCAGATCCCACTTCGGCATCCCGGCACATCCCCAACAGAAACAGGACCCTGCCCCGCAAACCTCCGCCCCAGAGCTGCAGGACATGGCAGGGATCACAGGTGTCGTTTGCCCGCCATCCCGAGGTTGCTTGCTCTTCTTCTCTCCATTGTGGATTTCCATTGCCCATCACTGGCCATCGCGATCCCCTTCTGCCCCCTTCATGGTGGTGGCTAACGATTGGTCACGTGGTGGATTAGATAACCATATTTCGAGACGAGACTCACGATCAACGATTCGCAGACGCAGAGGCCCTTCGCCCTGAGTGAGAGAAAAGGTTCGCCCTTCTGGAACCTTTCCATGCTAACCCGATATGGTAAGGCGCTCCCTCTAGGACTTGGCCGACGCCACACCCGACCCGCCCTGTCATTCCATCGCTCCTCTCATCCAAACGTTTTGCCGCGGGAGCTAGCCGCCTCCGAGTTAAAGCGCCCCAAGCTCCCAAGCTGGAAGCTTTCACAGAGCTCTGAGGTGAGCTCTGACTGCTTGACTCGCCACCTCTCTAATACTGAAGTTTTCCGTCAGCTTGGGTCGCTCTGCTCGGCCGTTACATGGCAAGATCCGGAGGAGTGGTTGCAGCTGCGCGTGCTTGGATCGAGGGCTCAGTCTCATCCGTCCAGATCTCGGAGAATTTCTGGCAACCGCGAGTGCTTTGATAAAGGGCTCAGTCTCGTCTGATTTGCTCTACTCCTGTTCATGATCCGCACACCTCACGCAGGGACAAACTGTGGTCTGTTGCAAGGTTTCCGAAAGCCCGGGATTCACTTTGACAAAGACCAAAAGGCAAGCTCGGAGTTTCACTCTCGCCAATGCTGGCTTGTGGGAAAAGCCGGTCTGGTGCCACACAACCATCTATTACACATACATGGTCCTCAAGGATCTACACCGATGCTATGCTGGGGAAAATATGGTGCCATCGCCAAAACAGGAAAAAAAAAAAAAAAAAAAATACCTCCAGTGTCCGGAATACAAGTTGCCTCCTTCATGCAAAGTCGCCTGTAAATGCCAACCTCTTGCTGGTGTTACATGCTAACGTCTGTCGATATCGTCGTCATCGTCGCCGCTGTTGTGCTAATCATCGCCAAATGCCAAGTCTTCATCGTAGGACGCCTTCTCGTGCACCACTCGTTCGTCTCCGCCCGAATGCGCCCCTCCAACCCCCTTGAGCTCCGGGGCCTCGGCTTTGGTGATACTTCCGGCAGATGTTCGTTCCGCTGAGACCGGCCGAGTTTCGACGGCGGCGGCAGAGCCCTTCTCGGTCTCCGGCCGCGCCTCCGAACGAGCGAGTGGTGGAGCTTCCCCAGAAGGCGGGGTGGTGATCGGCTTCGTTGCCACGTCTCTACGAGCTGCAACGTCCTTCTCTGCCCCCAAGACATGATCGTTCCTGTCCGTTTGGTCCTTGGGTTCTGTGGACCCCTTTTCTTCGGGCGCTGATTGCCCTTGTGCTACTTTCCCCCGCTGCTGCTGCTCTCTTTCCTCCTTTTCGTTTTCGTCCTCGGTGCTGAACCTCTCGTCCTCCGTGTCGTTACCCGCGTCAGCGTCGTCCTTGATCGTCATGGGGCTCGCCACCGCCGTCCGTATGTCGACCGGGTCCGCAGGGGTGCGCGGGTCCGCCTGCTCCTGTCGGGACAGCACCTGAGCAAGCTCATCATGCACGAGCTTGGTGTCCTCCTGAATCGGCGTATGGTCGACCTCGACTTCGTCCAAGGGCGGCAGGGACATTGGCGTGAACTGCAGCTCCTCCAGCTTCTGCTGCATGGCTCTGCTCGTCTCTTCCAACGGCTCCGGGGTCGCGACAGAGTCCTTGCTGGTCGTCGGCGTAGCGCTCTTAGGCTCCTCAACCTCGTCGGCCCCGATGTCGCTGTATGAAGGCGCAATGTTCTTAGCACCAGCCCACCCGGCGTAGTGGCTCGGGAGAGGGCTCGGAGGGGATCGACCTCTGGTGTAGTAATAGGGGTCCTGGGAGAACCCTCCGTTCGGGTTTCCGTGCTGGGGCCCCATGTTGACGTATGCCCAGTCTTGGGATGGCTGCACGGTCCTGACCCTCCCCCGACTGTTGTAGCCGTCTACAAAGTACTCTTGCATGGAGTAGCCGTCATCGACCGAGATGGATGGAGGGGCCACATCGTCCCCGTCCGTGGGCCCGGGGAAGAGAGACATGAGCGATGAGGCCTGCAGGCGCATCCGCGGGTCTTCGCTCAGGCAGATGTCCACAATTTGTCGGTACCACGCCGGCACGGTGTGCTCTTCTCCAAGCTGAAGAGGCCGTCCCTGGGCTTCGGGCTCGTCATCCTGTGCCGCCAACGCCCACAGAACCATGCCGAGCTGGTACAGGTCAGACTTGACGCCAATGTACATCGAGATACGCTGGTTGCTCTCGATCAGCGGCGTTGCCTCTGGAGGTTCCCAGCCAACGGGACAGCCCCGCCTGTTGATGTCGATAATTTTCGCGTCGTAGTCGTAGTCGATGACAATGTTCGAGAGCGTAAAGTCGCCCTGGACGAAGCCGGACTCGTGGATATCAGCCAGCCCCTGCACGATCTGACGCGCCCACTTCTCACGGATAGGCCACGGTAGCCCGAGCTCCGACTCCTGTCGGTTGTCGTAGATGACGTCGATGAGAGCCCCGTGGACGGCATAGCTGATTAGCAAGCCTTTGACGTGCTCGTCGTCATCGTCGACAACAACGCCGTAGAACCGGATGATGTTTCTCGAGTAGCGAAGCCGGTTCAGAGCGTTGATTTCGTAAAGGAACTCGTCGATGGTGTCAGGGCCGGGGATTTCTTTCTTAATGAGCACCTCGCCGCCAACGCATACTTTGTATACAAAACCAGACATGTGCGAGTCAAACTCAATGTCCCTCTCTCTTATCCTTCGACAGCCCAGGTGTTGCACCTGGCGGACTGCGGGATACTGGATGATTTCCTGGAACTGGTTAGGGCAGGCTCAGACTGTCACAACCGTAAAACTTACATTGACGTCCTCCACGACGTGCACGTGAAGCCGGCCGTCGGTTGTCTGCAGCTTCAGATTGGTGACGGATTGGTAAAATTGAATATCCTGCAGGCTGTCCCTGATGGCTTCGTAAATCTTGGAGCTCTTGTCGCGCTGGGACTTGGTGTGCAGCAGATCCATCTCGAGAGAGTTGTCGGGCGCGTTGCGGTAGTCTAGAGATATGGTCACCCGCCGCCAGAGGGTTGGCGTCTCTCGGTACGTGACGAAGAACTTTTCTCGCTTGGACTTGTCCCGGAAGTGCATGCTGAGGTTGAGGATCCAGGTCGTCTCAAGCTCGTCATGGATCATGGCCTCGTAGTGAGACTGCGATGTCGTGACGGAATGGGCGTCTGAATTGGACTGGAGGTCGTGGATATGGGACTCCTCCGGCACAGGCTCCCCAACGTGCGCTACCATCGGGGCCACCATCGGAGCTAGATTGTCTTCGGTCTTTTCCTCGATGGGACTGACCGGCGCCGATGGGGCTGACTGCACATCCAGCGGCGCATTTTCAAAGAGGTCTGGGGCGCTAGCCCGGGGGAATGAGTGAGTCTGCGACGCTGTGCGTGAAGGCTGTATGCGCCTGTCGACGGACAAGGCACGCCTCTCGGCGGGTGAGGGCTCGACGGGTGCGAGGTTATTCCTGCGCTCCGATTGCTGGCGTTTGAAGGTCTGCACTCGAGGAAGCCCGGGCACGACCTTTCTTGAACGGCGGCCTAGCTCAGCGTTTTGCGGGTCGTCGGAGTCGGGCTCCGGCTCGGTCTCGGGCCCTTTGGTCTGGGGCGGGCCGGCGGGACCCGGAGCCCGGTTGTTTCGTCCGAACAATTTGCGAAGAAAGCTGGTACTTGGCGGCTGGCTCTGGCTCTGGCTCGTCGATGATGGCGGCGGCGGCTCTGAGGGGGCGCTCGTTTGCGCCATGGCGACTGACTGCGGTTGAGTGTCGATTTCAAAACTCTCCAGTTCTCGATGAGCTCGACAAGACGACGGTGTGAGGTGAGGCTCTGAGCGGTGTAGTTATGGGGGGGCAAGGTGTGTTAATTATGGATAGGCCCGCGAACCGGGTCCGGGACCTAGCTAGGCGGGTGACAAGGATGGGCCTTGGAAGGGAAAGACGGTCAACCACAGGCCTGGTCAAGCCTGGTTTGAGCCGGTCTTGGTGCCAGGTCGGAGCTAAATTGAGCTGGCAGCGGCTGGGGGGTGGCCGGGCGCGGGGAAGGCGAGACAGGAATGACGGCGGCCGTTGTGTTGTGGATGTCTACTTGCAACTCGAGAGTGGCGGATAGAATGCGGGTAGCCGCAGGCAAGATGGGACATCAGATGCTGTGACGGAGCAGGATGGACATGTGCAGCAAGGAAATGGTGAAGAAGTCGACCATGTTCAGATGGTGTGAGAGGAACGGGGGCGGGGGGACAGGACTCGCAGTGCCTTTTTGAGGGAGCGGGAAAGCAAGCTGGAGGCTATCGACGAATAATTGGTGCGGGCCGTGCTAGCTGCAATGTATGTGTTGTCATCCGGGGGGCAGCTTGACAAAGTTGAGTGGTGTTGTTCGGAGACGACTGAGAGGGCCGGATGAGCTCACTTTAGACAGACACGATAGTCAGGCAGGTCGAGGACTGCAGATTACGTCCGGGGCTGCATTGGCGAGAGACTGATTCGGCGAGAGAGGTGATTTGTCCAAGGCGGCACGTCGCGGGGCTATGCGGCACGGTACTTGGATCGAGCCCAGTCGGCCTGGGTTTCGGCCAGATGGGTTTTGGTTTGGGATAAGATGGATGGCAACCGACGACGTCGACGTCAATGTAGGCGATGGAGCTGTGAGCTGGTGTAGTAAGGCATGCGCAGCTGGGATTGATCGGGAGTTGGTGTTGGCGTTGGGTACTGCCGGGCTCGGCTGGATTGGACGAGGGTGGGAGCTTTTCGAGGGTGCAGCAATCGCAGCAGTAGCAGCAGCAGCAGCAGCAGCGAGCGGCAGGCTGGACGAGGCGAGCGTCGGTCTGATTTGTATGGAAAACAAGTGATGGCGACCGGGGTGATCCGAGAAGAGGGGGAGGGGCACCGTTGCCCTGGACGGCCGTGTCGTGGGGTTCAGGTCCAGGTCCAGGTCCAGGTCTGCGACTGGTTGACGGGGTTCAGGTGCAGCGAGCGTCTGGAGCAGTTTTCCTTTTTCTCGCGACGGGATAACCCAAGCGGTGCATATGGCATGCATGCATGCAGCAGGAGAGGCGCCCCGAGGTGAAGACGAAGAGGCAGACAGACGCGAGCTGGTGGTGGTGTTGGAGCTAACAACATGAAGGTTCAGTGTCCATATGGCCATGTCTTTGCTCGGTGCTTCGAGGGTGCTTCTTCGAGGGGCTGGGCAAGATGCCTGCCCCAGAATGAGGTAAGGTAAGGTAACCTGAAGAAGGTCTCCTCAAGTGAGGTCAGCTGGAGGTCACTGTCACTTCCGCCGTCACTGCAACCGCCGTTCATCTTTTTTTAATGGTGGGGCATTCCCAACTGTGATGCGTTGTCCCTCGTCTTTTCCACCCGCTGCCTGGGCGTCTTCATTATCTATCCCCGGAAAGGATGGCTTCATCACAGCAAACTACCCAGGCAGGTGTGCATCCGTTGACGAACGAAAAGTAGGCCTCACGCGGTGGAGTGGTAAATCTGTCAGGTAAGGCAAGGTACGCTTCTCCTTTGGGCTGCAACTGCCAACGAGTCCTTCCTCTCTTCAGCATTCATTGGAGGAGAACCAGCAGCAGCAGGCCTTTTAGACGAGCTAAGCCCTCGAAGCGCTACTTTTCTCTCCCTCCCCCACCTTGGCTCGAGGCCGCCCACCATCACCACCACCACCACCACCACCACCCTTTTTAGACACCTCCATCTCTCCCTCTCTCTCCATCCATCTTTAGCGGCTTCCTACCCATGCACAACCTGGGCATTGGGTTCGTTGGGCTCTCATCTGAACCCTCCTTCAAACCTGCGAACCTCCACCTCGTCCATGCAAACCTTTCGATGCATTCCCGTGGTAATCAACCTCAGAAACAGCAATTGACCGCCCTTTGCTTTCCATAGTGGTCCACCCCGTCAGAATAGGAACCGGCATGGGTGGCTGGACATCACGCCGATCGAGGTGCCAGCCAGCCGCTGGCCTTGGACATACCTGTCAACCGAACAGGGGTATGTCATAACGGATACCCCAAGCCCAGCTGCCCCCGTCGCATCCACCAATCGCGACTCCCTCGCTCAGGGACCAGAGATGCCTATCTGAGAGATCTGCTCCTGGGGGGGATCATCTTGTCCGATGGCGCACTCGTCGTCGCGGTGCTATTCTGCCATGCAACGGCGGCCAAACCCGAGTCCCGGACGCGGACGTCTGGCGACGAGAACGCGACGGGCTCGCCGGCTAGAAGCGCCGTCCGTCCCATTGCCGAAGCCACCTCGAGCCTAGTCAACACCACCTTGAACGACATGCGAAGAGAGTCTGACGGGGGATGCGTCTTTACTGGCTAAACTCTACACATCCACCCGCGGCAAAAATCTCGTCGCTTACAGTGACCATTGCGCAATCTTAGAGATAACGGGATGGATCTCTCTCCATCCGCCGGCGTGCAAAGTCTGCACGAGAAGCGCAGCATAACAGGGACGAAATACCCACGTGCCTGCCGCCCTCATGCGGGAAGACCGTCTGCACGACCCAAAGTCTTCACTTGCGGTCGTGGAAGCCAACACATTGCCAATTAGCGCTCGAAAGGTTTGCCTTTCGCCCTCCACTGCCTGACGCTACGCCGTGGTCTTGGTGACACGGCAGCTAGCATCTGCATCACAGACGATGGGACGGCAACATGACACCGTATGCACAGAGGAAACGAACTGGTCCGGCGTCATCCAGAATCACCATGCTGCGCGAGGTTGGTACCGTCGGCTGCGACACGGCCTCTGGAAGCCTAGAATCCCAGCCCCGAATGGTGTTTGCTCACACCTACCCGTGTCCCCTGCTAGTCTGAAGCACGGCTCGCCGGCCTGGCTTCCAGTGCAGCCGGGCTGCTTCTGCTGAGGCCATCGGATGGAATATCTAATCGACCTGGAAGCGCAGTCCCGCCGTCAGCCCTGCCACTCGGTCAACGTTAGTGGTCGGATCCGAGAACCACTCTCGCGCGCTGCCTGCATCTTGGGCACCGATGCAGCCTAAATGGTGAGGCTGTCTGCTCGTTGACAGGCTGTCGTCCTGTACGCATGGCTTGCATCTGCATCATTCACCCAGACACCCGGTGGGCTCGGGGCTATTGACGTCGAGCTTGGTCAACAAGACGCAACCGTGCAGTCTCCGGCCGGTTGGGATCGTCGAATGCATGGACGCCGTTGCAAAAGTTTCCCGTCCCTCTCTCTGACCACCTCTCTCTGTCTCTGGCTCTCGCTCAATTGCTGCTCCAAGCGCTGGGAGCAGGCATAGCCATGCTACCATAAGCGCCCTCTCCAATTGCGAGCCTGGAGATCTCCCGCCTTCAACGTGCCAGATGTACCCGGCCATGGACAGCAGATTCACGATCGATGATCGATGGCGGGAACACTACGGACACGGCACAAAACAAGACGTGGTGTGTCGATGCCAGGGTCTTCCCGTCTGTCCCTTTGCCAGATCCCAGCCGACCCGAGTGTCTTCCCGCAAACCCCACCGATCCCGCGTGGGTGGGTTAGTCGTGCCGCCAGACCAGACCCTGAAGCGCAAGGAAAGCTAGTCAGAGGTACGAATACCCCACCATCGCAGCTGTAAAGGAGCGCCAGAGTGCACACAGCAGCTCTCACCGTCCACAATCGCACAAGAAACGAATTGGGCCACAGTCAGGCACATGAAATATGTCACCATGACTCGACCTCGTATCAAAGAAGGACGGCCATCAGATATCATAAAAACAACGGCGAGCACCGGAGAAACGACCGTTCCACCGTTCGATGTCATCGGGGGGTCCAATCCCGCGGCCGCCAGCCAACCTCGACGCGATGCACGGCGCAGGCGTCTCACTCGAGTTGGTGTGCTCGTCATGTCGGCGGCCCCCCATCTGCAGGCGTCAGCATTTCCGGTCAACTGGGCTCCCCTCTGTTATTCCACTTTCTTCGCCTCGAACGGCATCCACTGGAGGTCACGACCCCTCGATGGGGATACCAATTGAAATGCAATGCTGTTGACGCAATGCTCATTGCACCAAACGGCCACGGCACGCGCGAATCATGTGCCCTTTTAACAATTGTTGATTGTGTGTGGCTACTCGCCGAGTGCTTATGCACTGCTCGTGACCGTAATGTACAAGAATCTGCCCTCTGCCCAATAGCTACCCTATGCAAACATGGCGCCCTGCTAATCCTCCCACCCTTCACATCGACGCCGTCCTCCTAATGCGCTCTTACTGCTGCTGCCGCTGCGCGGTCTATGCTATTGGGTTGGTCTGCAACCCTACTCTTACAAAGGCCCGCCTAACCAATCGCCTTGGAAAAACAAAAACATACGCGATAAAATAACCATCTAGAGTAGAGATGCGGTATTCTTTGAGAATGCGTCAGCACGCGTGACGGCTTTATGCGGGTTCGTCTAATTCGTTTTGTGAGTGTGTGTGTGTGTCAAAAACATCCGCTCCGAACGCCCCCGTCCAGTCATCCGCGTCAGCGCCCCAACCTCGCCTGGTCCTTCCCGTCGAGGACCTCCGGGCGCAAGCAGATCCCAAGACGGGGCGGGGCCGTGGCTTGGTGGGATGGCCGTCCATGGATGTTGGGGGCGCGGGCGGGCTGGAAAGGACAGTCTAATGGCGATGCAACGGGTTGGCAGTCCAGTTGACTACCTTTTTGATGGTGAGGCACTCTCTAGTCGTCGTTCTCGTCGTCAGAGTCGTCCTTCTTCTTGTTCTTCTTGTCCTTCTTCTTCTTGGTGTCGTGCTCCTTCTGCCACTCGCACGTCTTGCACTTGTTGGCGGCCTCGCGGTCCAGCTGGGGGAAGATGAGCTCAAAGACGTCGGAGTACCAGGTGACGGGCTTGCCCTCGATACCCTCCTTGATGTTCTGTAGATTTGGTCAGTACACAGAGTACAAAAAAAAGATGTGTTTCATACCTCTGGGAGCTCGAGCCAGTCCGACATGCAGTCCTTGGGGAAGATGATCATCTTGCACCCGGCACGGCGTGCGGCGACGGTCTTCTCGCGGAGACCGCCGATGCGGAGCACCTTGCCGGTCAGGGTCAGCTCGCCCGTCATGGCGACGGTCGGGTTGACGGGCGTGTCGAGGGCGAGGGACAGGAAGGAGGTGGCCATGGTGATACCAGCCGAAGGACCGTCCTTTTGCACAGCACCGTCGGGGACGTGCAGGTGGAGCTTGGCCTTGTCGAAGAAGTGGTTGTCGGGGAATTCCTTTACCATGAGCGCCTTGGCAAAGGAGTAGGCAATCGTGGAGGACTCCTTCATGACGTTCTTGAGGTTGCCGGTGATCTCGAGGCCGGGCCTGCTGCTGGGACGCAGAGGGGCCTGCAGTATAGACTCGACGTACATGGCCGCACCGCCCATCTGGGTCCAGGCGAGACCCATGGCGACACCGGGCGGGTTGACCTCGTAAAGGCGGTCCGAGGTGAAGACGGGGGGACCGACGTAGTCAACAAGGTTCTCCTTTCCGATGGTGACGTGAACGCTGTCCGGGACGTTGAGGGCCACGCGGGGCTTCTCGGTCGTGGGGGTCTCGGCCGGCTCCTCGCCGGTCTCCTTCGCAGCCTCCGTCTTCTTCTCCGACTCCTCCAGGGCCTCCTTGCCACTGTCGGTGAGGGCCTCCTGCTCGGGGAGGACCTCCTCGCCGAGGTCCTGGACGATCTTGAGGGCGGACTTGCGGTAGACCTTCTCGATCTGCTTCTTGAGATTGCGCACACCAGACTCGCGCGCGTAGGACTTGATGAGCTCCTCAATCGCCTCCTCGCTCAGCTTGACGTCGGCGTTCGCCAGGCCTGCCGCCTCCTTGGCAGCGGGGGCGAGGTACCGGTCTGCAATGGCCTTCTTCTCGTCGGCGACATAGCCGGAGAGCTGGATGAGCTCCATGCGATCGAGAAGGGGTCTGGGGATGGTGTCGGTCATGTTGGCTGTGCAGACAAAGAGGACCTTGGACAGGTCGACGGGGACGTCCATGTAGTGATCCAGGAAAGAGCTGTTCTGCTCGGGGTCGAGAAGTTCCAGAAGGGCAGACGAGGGGTCGCCCTGGTAGCCCCGGCCGATCTTGTCGATTTCGTCAATCAGGATCAAGGGGTTCTCGGTCTGACATTTCTTGAGCGCCTGGATGATGCGGCCAGGCAGAGCCCCGACGTAGGTGCGTCTGTGGCCCTTGATCTCCGCCACATCGGTGAGACCACCGACACTGAATCTGTAGTACTGGCGGTTGAGAGCGCGGGCGATGGACTTTCCAATAGACGTCTTGCCGACACCGGGAGGGCCGACGAAGCAGATGATCTTGCCCTCGACGGTGCCGCGAAGCTTGCCAACGGCAATGAACTCGAGAATGCGATCCTTGACGTCCTTGAGGCCGTAGTGGTCTTCATCGAGTACCGTCATTGCATTCTTGATGCCAAAGTTCTCTGCGCTGCGCTGTCCCCACGGAATCTGGGTGAGCCAGTCGAGGTAGTTACGCGTGACGTTGAACTCAGATGCCGCGGGCTCGAGGTGGGCGAGCTTGTTGATTTCGTCGTCAAAGACCTTGCGAACGGCCTCGGGCATGGCCAGCTTGTCGGCCTTTTCCTTAAACCTCTCCACCAGCTTATCCTTGCCGTCAGACTCGAGACCGAGCTCGCGGCGGATGCCCTTCATCTGCTCCATCAACCAGTACTCACGCTGACGCTTGGTGATCTTACTCTCGACGTCCTTGGTGATCTTTGACTGCAGCTGGGCGTTCATGAGCTCCTTCTTCAGGACGATCAGTGCCTTTTGCATCCTCTCCTCCACGTTGAGACTGGAAAGGACCTCCTGGAGCTCGCCCTGCTCGCCCGAGGATACCGCGGCGGCAAAGTCTGCAAGCTTCGCCGGCTCGGACGTGACGTTTCCAGTCGATTGGCTCATGGAAAAGGTGGAGATCTGGTCCCGGAAGAGGCTGTTCATGGTGGCGACCTCCTTGAAGACGTTGACGATCTCGTTCGTGACGGCCCGGATGACGGCGCTCTTGGGGTCATAGGGCTCCTCGGTCAGGTTCTCGACGTTGACGAGACTGACGGGGTATCTCCTGAGGAACGCGGTGGGCTCGTACTTTTCCGCGGCCTGGTCCGGCTTGGGCGCGACGGCGCTCTCCTCGAAGCTCGCCACGACGTCGCCCTTCTTGTCCGGCTGCGCCTCCTCCTCGACGGGCTTCGGGGGTATCGGCTCGGGGACGGGCTCGACCTTGGCCTCGCTGGGCTTCTTGTCCTCGGTCCCGGGCGGCAGCAGGCTCGAGAGGCGGATGCGGCGGTGGGGGTAAAGGATGGCCGTGAGGCTGCCCTGCTCGCCGTGCATCGGGAAGGCACTGGTGATTTGCGCAAAGACACCGGTATCGTAGACGTCATCGACGTTGCGGATCACGTCCTCGTCCTGGTTCTCGTCCTTGAAGAGGAACGCTCCCACGTACGGCTGGCCGCGCTTGATCATCTCGGTGATGGCGGCGGCCACGTTGGGGTCCTTGATGGTGATAGCCTTATAGAAACCGGGGAACAAGGGCCGCTTCGCAATGGGGATGGCAAGGACCTGGGGGTACACGTCCGGCACGACGGGCTTCTGCAAGCTCTTGTCCGAGGACTTGCGTCCCTTGCGGCCGCTGCCGTCGCCCTTATCGTCGCCACCACTGCCAGAGCCCGCCGATGAGCCGCCCGCCGCGCTGCTGCCCTTCCCGTCCTGAGCGCCGCCGGCAGAGCCTTCATTCTTGGGGGAGGACTCGGAGCTGGAGTTCTTTGCCTCGGCGGCGAGCTCCTTCTCCTCAAGCTCGCGCTGGTGCTTGAGGTTGGCCTTTTGCTCCTCCTCGGACAGAGGCTCTACGGCGCGGTCAAAGAAGCCACTGTTGTCCTCCTCCTCCTTCAGGCGGTGCGTCGACGTCGAGAATTGGGCGACGGCTCGCTGTGTTCGGGGGACGGCGGACAGGAGCAGGCGGTCGAAGGTGGGAGCCGAGCACCTCGGGGCACTGGCGGGGGATAGCCTGCTCGGGGTGGAGTATGGGCGTCTGAGGTAGTTGGCTGGGCGGCCGAGGGCGAGGCGCCTCGGGAAGCTCGATCGCATGACCATGATGGCGGCGGTCGAGGGGAGTGTTGGCGAGGTTGTGCGTTGCGGACCAGCAAGCGTTGAGGAAGCTCCGGTCTCGCGGGCACGTGGAAGTCGGGTGTTGCAGGGCCGAAGGCGAATAGCCGCTGAGAGGAAGGAGAGAGGGGGGAACAAGAGGGAGACGAGCTTTCAGAACAATTGAAACGTGCGGGTTTGTTTAATTTTTGCAGCAGTACAGGACGTCTCGTCCTAGATGGCGGTGCGCATGGCCTCCTGTCGCCTTACAAATACAAAGTGGCAGTCGAGAGCGAGAGAGTCAAGGTCCCCGGCTGAGTAGGTAGCCTTTTTAGCTATTATGGAGTACGTCGGGGGACTACAGAGTAAACGACATCACCAAAAAATCCGCCGCCAGCCAGCAGAGCACTGACGTTGCCGCTGGCTCGGCCACTGAGAGTGGAAGACGTCGTTGCCCAGTGGGGTGGCCACATCTCCACCCGGCTGCCTATAGAATCTGGAAGAACATCGGACCCGGCGGGCGGGAGCACATCGGAGCATTCCACCGATGCATCAGTCAGCGGCTTGGGTGCAGCGCAGGGCCAGCCACTGGTGTTTTTCTAGTCGTCGTATTCATACTGTCCGTTTGCATGTTGTAAGCCTCAACAGCTACAGTGTCTCTTTCGGGGTGCACACACAGTACTTAGACCGTGGCGTCCGAACTCTTTGACTCGATTGCGGGGAAGTTGAGCAAGCACTCCACGCTGAAGAGGGAACGGCAGTCCATCCAATGTCACTTACCTTAGCTGGAGCCGCTGCCCAGCCCGCTCACACAGGTCACAGTGCTCGACATCAGTCCATTACCTGATTTAATACCTAGGGTCCAGACCGTCGTCTTCCTCGGCACCTGCCATCACAAGCCCTGGACTCTCGAGAGCTGCTCTCCATCCCGCAGACTCGTCGTCTTCACACTCGAATTTGCACTCTCGAGCCCGGCTGCGACCTGCATTGTCACCTCTGCATTAGCGCTCACCCTGTTGATCCTTCACGCCTCCTCCACCGTGACGTTGCGGACGCTGCTTCCCCCTCCCCCTTTTCTCGTTGATCTTCCCTTCCCTGCACCTGGGAACATCCACCCTCGCTTCCCGACGGGACCGCATCCGGGGTCTCGGGGCTTGGTTCTTCAAGCAGCACCTTGCCATCACATACTCGTACTTACACATACACACACGCACGCGCGACTTCACATTCACTTCCACGATGCCTTCAGGTCAAAAGTCAGACGTCGCCTCGTCCCTCTCCAAGCTCACGCTGGATGGCGACAAAAAGCCCGCAAAGACGGCCAAGAAGACTAAGAAGCCAGTCGTAGACTCCTGGGAAGACGAGGACCTCGACGACGATGATGAGGAAGAGGAGGCAAAGCCCCCGGGCGGCGACGGCTCCAAGGCGCCTCCTCCGACCCCCATCTCTCCCACGTACAACGCGGCGTCTCACTCGTTTCCCCCGTACAGCACGACGGATCCCACGGGCGCCTCGGCAGCAGGAGCACCACCGGCAGGCGGTCCGCGTCGTCCCGAGAAGACGGACGCCGTGGCCAGGCGCATGATTGCCAGCGCGCTCGGCGTCAAGGTCCCGAAGCAGACGGAGGAGCAAAAGGCCTACGACAGAGCCATGCGGGAGCAGGAGCGCAAGCGCAGGGAAGAGGAGAAGGCGGCGGAGAGAAAGAAGCAGGAGGAGACGGAAAGGGCAAAGGCCGCCATCTGGGAGGACTAGACAGACAGGCAGTGCTGTCCTCTTCGCTTCAGTGTCAGTATAGGGTTGATTTCCCTCGTCATGGGGTTTGTATATACGAAAGAATCCGTGTTGTCATGGACGCCGAAGCGCAACGCACTGCTCTGTATACATTGAAGAGACTCCTACGGCGGCTAGTCGCTGCTCTCCTCCTTGGCCCTCTCCGACTTCATCGCCGCAAGCGTCTTCTCGACGGCGGGCCGGGACCTGATCCTCTCCGCCCAGGCCGCGTAGTCGGGGTACTCTTTGTCGATGGCGAACTTGTCGTTCCACGCAGTGTCGAGCATGCGGCGGGCCATATAATCCCAGGGCATGAAGGCGATGTCGACGTAGGTCCTAGGTGTGTTGCCCGTCAGCTATGAGCCACTCGGAAGGAGGACAGCAAAGCATACGCCTTGTCGCCGACGAGGTACTCTCTCCCCTTGAGCACGCGGTCGAGGACGGACAGCACGCGCACAGTCTGCTCCTCGTATCTCTCCTTGGCGCTCGGGACGTCTTCGGGGTGGAACATCTTGAACCACCCGAGCTGGCCAAAGTAGGGGCCCTGCCATCCGTCAGAGTTGTTGTTGTGAATGGGTAGGGGGGCACGACGTTACCTGTCCGGACATTTGGAACGCCAGGAACTGCTTCAGATGAAACTTTTCGGGGAACGAAGTGTAGGACAGCCTGTTCTCGGTGTCGTACGTCTCGACGAGGTACTCGATGATGGCGCCCGACTCCCAGAGGGTGATGCCCGTGTTCGGATCTGTGATGGCGGGGAGGCGGCCGTTGGGGTTGACTGTCGTGAAGTGTTCCTTTTTGACGTCCGTGAATTCCACCTTGATCTGCCCATGTTGTGAGATGGTTCTCTTCTCGCTGATGGGCAAGGAGGTGGCGACTCACCATCTCGTACGGAATCTCAAGTTCTCTGAGAATCATGACTACTTTGGCCGGGTTCGGGGCGTAGTATGCGGGCCGTGTTAGCCACATGGTGTTCGAGTGAGATGGAAGGTCTTGGGGCGGCTTACTGTGACCATACAAGACGATGGGCTTGGTGACGGACATTTTGACTGCGATATGGATTCCGAACTGGTTCGAAGGCTGCTAGATGATGTGTTTGGGTTTCAGAAGTTGGTATATGTAGAGACGTCTTGTGGTACTTATGCAGTTTGTCAAACGTATGTCTTCCGCAGCTCAACTATCTCCACCTGGCGGAAGCCCGCCCGAAAGATGCTCCAACTTGTGTGATCAGCAGTCCGACTTGGAACGCCATATGGAGTTTTCCTGCCAAATGAGGATATCGGTATCTCCGGGAGGAACACTTCCATGCCACCATCACGTAAAGTTGTCTCCCAGCGATGTTGTGCACCTGTCCAGCTTACAATATCATCACCTCACAAGGGCCGTCACGTTACAAATCAGATGCAGACACGGCTACGTCATGATTTTAATCGTCATCTCACAGAGAGGAACCGTCACGCCATGTCGCGATGCCGCGCGGGAAGCCACGAGGTTGTCGTCCGGGTTCGGCCGGGCGCCGGACGAACCGCCGGGCCCCACATCGACGCCGGCCGGATTATCACGCCGAATCTCGCAGGCCGTGTACCTTGGGCTCCGGACATTTCCATCACGAGCGAAATGTCCGATGACTCCCCGCCTAGCCTCTGCCACGACCTTCTTCTGCACGTGATTCGCCTACATCTCTTGTCTCGCGCGTCTGTATTCGTACTCGTGTCGACGCTCCCACTCCACGACCTTATAACTCACGTCTTATAGCATGTCAAATTCTAAACGCCAGGCTTGCAGGCGCGGCGTTTATGGATATACCCCGACTTTGATAAACTTCAAGATCGGAAAAGATTTCCCCATTTCACTCATCTTGTCCCTTCACCGGCATGCAGGCTTTTTTTGCCAGCCCGCTGCCACCACCACCACCAAACAATGTTTCTACCAAGAACCCCCAGACCATGCGCGTGTTTTGAGAGCACGTGGCAAACAGGTTTGACTGAATCATTGGCCGAGTCGCCACAACCCCCTCTCGAAGCCCGGAAAATCGATAAGCTTTTCCCTGGCCTCCGGACGATGTGTGAAGCAGCCGGGCTGAATCGTGTGACAATGTCTCCGTTCATCCCAGACCAACTCTAAGTTCTTCCATGGTAGAACAACGACCGCCACGCAGACGCGGCCACAAACGAATAATGTAGCCAAAACTCTGCCCGTCCACATTAGTCAGACCAGAGGCCATGAAACACTGGAACACACCGACAGGGTTGCGAGAGGTCGATTGGCTTGTGGAACAATTCCCCCGCGAGGCGCCGGTGTTCGCTTGAACAAGCCGGCTTGGCCAAGCTCATTCGGCCCGCTCCTGTGGCTCCGTAGGATTGTCGGGGCACGTCCACCTGTGATGCTGTAGCAGGAGGTCAAAGGGGCGGCAGGCGACCATCCCATTGCCGAAGGGCCGTTCGTTTTACTACACGATGCCTGCTACAGACCTGCGGGTTCCGGACATTAGATGCGAACACTTGGCTTCGCACGGCCCTCGCCATACACTCGTATGGAAGCAAGCCGAGGGTCAGCCGTATTGTTCGCGCCGATCCAGGCATGCAGAGCAAACGGAGAATCAATCGGACCGCACGCCCCAGACGCCGGTATCTTCGTCGGCTCGGAAGCGGGTCCCGGTGATTGTGACCCAGACCCGACAGTTCTTCATCGAAGCCGGCCTGCAATGGACCCCGGGTATTTGACTGAATGGAACAAACGGCTAAGCGCCGGGCGAACGCATGAAGAAAAGGATTGGGCTGCCGACAATTGTGAGGTGCATCAAGCCTTTCTCGTTTGGGAAGCTGACAAGAAGTCTGCCAGGGGACAATATTGTCAGCACGCCCGCAATGAGAACGCGCCTGCGAAGATTTGCTGGGAAAGCATCCCCATTCGACCGCTCTTGCATGACAGGCTTGGCGTAGGACTGTGTCTTGCCTCCTGGAGACCACGCCTCTGCAGAGAGAAAATTGGCATCATTTTGATTCCAGATGCGTAGCTGAATGCGGCCACTTCCCACAGCCTGACGGCCTTGAAGACATCGGCCCAGGTCGCGCGTACGAGGCGTACGAAGTACCGTAAAGGGGCCGGCGGTTTGGGGCTGCTCGGACGGGCCCTTGTCTGTGTGGTGTGCCTCTCAAACTGGTCGGAGAGATGAGACTTGATGCCTCCCTCTCCCACGTGTGCTCCCTGCCTATAGTGTTCCAAAGCTGCTGGGCCGCCTGCCAGTTCAACGCTAGCCGATTGGGCGAGAAGCCCCAGGGGCACAGACGAGAGCCCTGATCAGTGCCAGTTATCTGACGAAAACGTGAACATAGACAAGGGTGTCCAGTCGTCAAACCGTGCGGCCGAGCCCTTGCTTCGTCCTTCGCACGAAAGCAACAAGACGGACAATCATGCAAAGGAGTTCGCCCTGAAGTCCAGGATTGCTGTCAAAGGACCCAACCCGTGCGGAGTCGGCCGTTGAGTCTGACCCATCTCTGATGAAGCCGACACAACGTCTGAACTAGATCCAGATCTCGACGAGTGGACGAAGGTTGTCTTGACTGCCGGCCGAAGAGATGTAGGTGAGAGCGTGGCATTACGGACGCAGCCATTTGGCCGTCCCCCCTGTCCACCTGGAGAATAGCGAGACCGAAAGGGAATTTGATAAAATTCGGGCGCGACGGACAATCTGAAATCGAGGCGAATAAGGACGGAACTAGGATGGAGCTGCGACCGGGCTAGAGCCAAGTGGTAAACAGAGTGCCCAAAGCGAGTATAAGGTTTTCGTGATGGTCTACATCCTCTGGCCTCGCGACCTCGTCCATGGGATACCCCGCCAATGCTGCCGTGGGCAGTAGCTCGCAACGCGACGCGAGGGTATTCGTACGGCCGTTCATCAGCAGCAGCAGCAACAGCAGCCGCCGGCAAGGTCGCTCAGTGGTGCGGAATACTATCATGGGCTTGGCGGACGCTGGAATGCCGCAGCGAAGAACGCGGCCGGTATCCCGGAGAGACAGAGTTTGGCGGTGTGAAGCTGAAATTGTGACCGCAGCCTTGAAGAATTACCTCATCTCTTGCGTCGTCTGGGTGCGTTGCTGAGGTAGACGAGCTGTGCTCCCGGTGCAATGCTGCGGGTGGTTGACCGATGCAACAGGACAACGCCCAGACCGAAACGGGCAAGGGCACTCCAGATGAGCAGATCTCTGCAGACGATAGGAACGGACGCAAGACCGGTTGCAAGCCACGGACATGTAACGAGGCGGCGGGTAGAAGCCATCCGTCTTGTTCTATTCTGTTCAAACTGTAGCGCCGGGCTGAGTGAAGTGTCACCCGGGTCCTGGGTCGGCTCATCAAAGCTCCTAGTCTGCGTCAGGTCGACGATCCATCGACGGCAACAGAAGAATGACTGCGACGACGAAAAGGCGTGGTGGGTGGACTTTTTGGTTTTCTGGTGTTGCCGTTGTTGCTTGCCGTCACTTTCGTCCCATGCGAGACTCTAGACTTGTTGACTCTTCTGCGTCTGTGGTTCTGGAATGTGCCCTGTAGTTGTACGTGAACCATCCGCAGGTCAGGTAGGTACGGATAAGTGCATCGTGGCCACAGTCTGGCCTGCGGCGGTCAAAAGTCTAAGTCCAAGTCTGAACTTGGCAGTGGTCCAGGGTCCGTCGTTGATCTGGAGTTTGGGAGTCTGGAGTCTGGACGGGAGATTGGAGGTTTGGGGGCCCAGTTTGGGGGGGCAGCAGTTGGGGGTGAGAGAGTCATTACTCGGTGCTTGACGACTGAAACAGATGTTACATTGCCTTAGGCTGGAGGGGGGAGGAGGAGGAGGGCGAGCCAGCCCGCGAAAAGAGACTACGCTCGCTCATCGGGGACGTCTGAGGCTGCCGAATGCGGCGGTGCGGGTGCTGGGCGCGGTCGACCTCGCGTGGCTCATGTGAGTGCTGGAATTTGCCGGGGCCCGAGAACAGACATTGAAGGGTCCAAACATCAAAGATGGTCGACAGGGGGGCTTGGAAATGACGATGATCATGTTGGAAAAAGTAACGAGACGGCGGCAAAAAAGGGTCTGGGTCTGGGGCTTCAGAAGAACTGGAACGGGGTAGGAGACTGGTCAATTCCGACGACGTTCTAGGATTGGGCGGACGGGACGGACGGTGTCGTGCTTTGCCAACTGCGTTTGCGTGGTTGTGGTGCCTTACAGAATCGAGATGATGCAGCGCAGATTGGATGCTGCGGAGGGGGCCAGCCAGCCAGGCACGAAGAAGAAAAAAAAAAGGTAATTAGATTCGTTAATGTTGAGTCGATATGAATAGAAGCCAAGACGAGGGAGCCCTCTCCAACGTCGGAACCTTGTGGTGGTGGCCCCGGCAGAGCTTCTGCCATAGGATGCTGCCCTGTGCAATAGCAGACTGGGAGAGCACAGGTAGTATCCGTCAGGTAGATACCCAGCGGTGCATGCGCAGAGAAAAGACGAGGAGGAGCCGTCAGCATCAAAGTTTGCCCTTGCAAGATGAGCTCCAATCGTGTTGCATTTTAGAGTCGCCCCGTTGCCTCGCCGCTACGTGCCTCAGGTAAGGTGACGGGACAGCTGTTAGGGCTGCGATGTGAGGCAGGAATTGATATCACAGGACCATGTGGGATGAGTGAGCAGCAGTCGGATGTCTCCAGGGCGGGCGGGCAGAGGGAGGGATGGATGGATGGATGGAAATAGAAGGGACCGCGACTGGCCCAGAAAAGTCCCGACCCAGGGTGGACACGCGAAGAACATGAACATGAACATGAACATGAACATGAACGAACATGGGGCCCGGAGACGACACTCGCTCGTGGACTTTGGGGGTCTCATTGCCTGTCCAATAAGAGGCGGTACGTACTGCAGGTTCTGATACTCAAATGCCATGCATGCGGTGGAGGGACAACACACTAAAACAAGTGGAGGCGATCCTGAGGTGTGCTGTGGAAAAGTACTTACCTAGGTACCTTACCCAGTCAAGCCATAAGAGAGACAGAGCTCTCTTTCTCTCTCTGCCTGCCATTGTAATTTGTATAGCGGCATTCAGTTTAGTCAAGTGCTCGAGGCAGCTTGGGCGGGGCGTTCCAAGCAGGGCGGGTACGTACTCCCGAGCATGTCTGGACCTTGAGGTGCTCTCCTCCTACCTTACCCAGGCAGGTACCTAGATTGTGAGATGTAAGACGACGTTGATGATGCGGATGCGATGCTCATGGCCCCCATGCTTCACTGTTCGGTCTGAGGCCAGGCACCCATCTCCCACCACCCACCACCCGTCCAGGAATCGGGCAACCTCGTCTTGCAACCTGGCAAAGCTGCAGCAATAGCAACAGGACGCTGACGCCTCGTCTCCCCGCCTGTAGATACCCTGTCTGGTTAGGTTGTCTGCCCGGCGTGCTGCCCATGTGCCAGACGGGCAGGTCCCAAGCATCTCTCTCTCACTCTCTGCCCTGCCAATGTTCCAATCGTGTCGCCCATCGTCAGTTGTCCTCCCGGGCATTTTGCGTTCCTCTCTTCCTCCTCCGGCAGGCCAAGCTGCTGAAGACAGACTACCGAGCTACCTTGCTGCGTGATACCTACATGGCCATCCGTACCTAATCTGCAAGGTATCCAATGTACAAGCCGGGTCCGTCAGGTATCAGACTTTGCGGACCCAGGACCCGACGGACGTGGACGGAGGGCGCTGCTGGACCCATTCATATCCGATCCACACACCACCACCCACGCTGCACGGCACACCTCACCAGCACCTCGCGCGCACCACCACAAACCAAACGCACACCCACCCGACCTCATTGGACCGTCGCGCCCTGGCCCCGGCCCTGTCCTCCCGTCTGCGGGCTGCTGCCAACCACTCACGTTGCCAGGTGCTGGTGGGTGTTGCTCTCTGCTCTGCTTGGGGGCGCAGGAAGAGAGAGGAGCAGCAGCAGCAGCAGAGAACAGACACCAGCAACAAGCAAGCGTCAGAGAGTTCGGGTGCTAATAATTGCCTTGCCTACCTACCTTATCCCCGACGGCACGCATTGCTGAGGTGCAGGCTCTGCAGCGACTTGTAGCGGTGCCAAAGTGAAAGAAGGGGGAAAAAGTTACCGCTCTCTCTCTCTCTGTCTGACTCTCTGCCGCTACCCTACCTTACCTTAGCATCAACTTTACACTTTCCCGCCTCGTCAGAATTCCTTTTCCCCTCTACCCACCCACCAATTACCTGCGCCAGTCCGTCCGTCTCTTTCCTCTCTGGTGGCTGTCCTGTCGTTCTGCTGTGTGAAGTGACGCCGCGTTGTCTGCTGCCTTTTCCGATCGCTCGCACACTCTCGCACACACTCACTCTCTCACTCTCACTCTCTGCATCACCACCTCCCACGCCCACGCCAATTCGTCAGCTTGTACCCGTACGCAGATCAGCACATCAGAGATCCGAACCGGGACACCAAAAGAGACCACCAGCCTGATCTCTGTCACATCAGCTCCCTGCTCCCCAACACTCCAACCACCCACCACAGATACCGTGGGCTGTGACAGCTGCCGAACGACCCTGACCCCGAATTGAACTGCCCGTGGCCTGCCCTGCAAGGCTCGGCTTCTCACTCGTCCACGTCCTCTCGCCCACGCCCAGCCCAGCCCACACCAGACGCTGCGCTCGCTCGCTCGCTGGGGACGGATGCCTTAGCTTGGGGCGCTCTACCAATTACCCGCCCGCCAGCGCTGTCGAGGTCCTTGTGATCCCCACATTTCTTCCTCCGACACTGTCCTTGCCCGCCTTCCCGGTCGCACTCACCACCACCACATCCACTACCACCACCGTCTTCCGCTCCTTCGCACCACCACATCTCCCTCGATAGCTTCCGCTTGACCCCGACCTGGACGCCTTCCGCCCATCATCTCATTCATCGTCGCTTCCTTCGAAATCGAATTCTCGTCGCTCCCCATCAGAGTGCACCATTGCCGTGCCGTCGCTGATCGTCTCTCCACCCACCCAGCCTCCCCAGTACCCGACGCCTGCTGCTCGTTACCGCCGAGTCCTCCGCCCGCCGATTGAACAGCATCGATTCAACGGCACACTCACCGTGCTGGTCCCGGCTGCGAAACCTGCGACTTAATCAATACGACCTGCCGCATCTATTTAATATTACTATGGGCATCTAAAGTGCGTTCCTTGGACAACCACACACGACTTCTCTCGGACGTTTCGAGTCTGCGCTCGAGGACCGACGCCTACCAATCCGGTCATCATCTCGGTCACCGGCTTACCTGAAGCCTCACCACACCGCCAAGATGGGTGCCTGTATGAGTTCGAACAATGAGGAGGTGGAACAGAAGAAGAAGAGCCAGGCCATCGACAGGCAACTAGAAGAGGACTCCAAGAGGTTACGAAGAGAATGCAAGATTCTCCTGCTCGGTAGGTGATGGTCGTGATGGGATTGATCGGGGGTGGTGTACGACAGGATGCTGACTGATTATCGAAGGATCCGGCGAAAGTGGAAAGTCGACCATTGTGAAACAGATGAAAATCATTCACTTGAAGGGCTACTCCGAAGATGAGCTGTACAACTACAGACCGACCGTCTTCAAGAACTTGGTCGAGTGCGCAAAAGCCGTCATCCAGGCGATGCGACAGTTCGACATCGAACCCGTCATCGAGGAAAACAAGGCCTACGCCACATTTTTGATGGAATACACCGCAGAGTCCGGGCCTCAGGCGAACATCGACCCCCAAATCGGCATCGCCATCCAGTCAATATGGAGCGATCCGGCAAGGGAACAGCTCATGGAGAGGCAAACCGAGTTTTATCTGATGGATTCCGCAGAATAGTGAGACGCCCTCCAACTGACATGGTGTCGTAGGATGCGGCTAACAGACAACAGCTTCTTCCAAGAAGTCATGCGCATCGTCGTACCGGACTATCTCCCAAACGAGATGGACGTTCTCCGCGCGAGAACAAAGACGACCGGTATCTACGAGACGAGATTCCAAATGGGCCAGCTCAGCATACAGTGAGTCGCGGACCGCCCGCGCATCGCCCGACAGAGCTAACTATCGCCAGCATGTTTGACGTGGGCGGCCAGCGAAGCGAAAGGAAGAAGTGGATTCACTGCTTCGAAAACGTCACATCCATCATCTTTTGCGTAGCCTTGAGCGAGTACGACCAGGTCCTGCTCGAGGAGAGCAGTCAGGTACGCCGAAATTGGTGCCGTCTGTCTGACGCGTGCTAACCGTGTCGCAGAATCGAATGATGGAGAGCTTGCTCCTGTTCGACTCCGTCGTCAACTCCAGATGGTTCATGCGGACCAGCATCATCCTGTTCCTCAATAAGGTCGATATCTTCAAGCAGAAGCTTGGGCGGTCACCGCTGGGCAACTACTTCCCGGACTACTCGGGCGGCAACGACGTGAACAAGGCGGCCAAGTATCTGCTGTGGCGCTTTAATCAAGTAAACAGAGCACACCTGAATCTATATCCCCAGTAAGTTATAGCGTCATCGTTTCGGCGGGCGGGGGGCTAATCAGAGGGCAGCCTGACTCAAGCAACCGACACATCGAATATCCGACTAGTGTTTGCGGCAGTAAAGGAGACGATTCTCAACAACGCCCTGCGAGACTCGGGAATCCTATGACAGACGAGACGCCACAGCGACCACCGGGCTTGATCAGCCGAAATTTCCTTAATGTTTAGATTCATCTCCTCTGTTGCAGGTCAGCGTTTTACAGCATTGCCGGGCGTTGTGGGCGGCACTTCGTTTGGATGGCGTTCACTCTGGTTTTTCGCTCGCTTTCTACGGCTACCAGTCGAACGATAAGCGATAGCGGTCTGTGGTTGGGGGCCTAATGCGACAGCGGCAATTCCGTTCATTTGCATTGCAGAACAAATTGCTTTTCAGTCAGGGGCATCCGCAACCGGTGTGCCGCACGCCCCGAGCAGAGAGAACCGGGGAGAAAGCACGAGAGAAGGACGAAAAAAAAGCAAGCCGTCTTCTGGAGTACGGATACGGGAAGTGAAAGTTTGCAGACGAAGTGATGAAGGGACCCGTTCGCGATTGGGACGGTGGGCTAGTGTTGGGAAAGCAACAACTGCATCCATCATCTCGCAAGGAAAGCCATGAGTTACGGAAACCGTGGTGCAGAGCAGCGACAGCTATATATGATGGGGGCGTTCTTATGTGAGAAGCAAGAAGTCATATATTGGGATTTTTCAACTGTACGACGCTGTGCGGCTCAAGTGACACGCTGTTGGTGGCATTTGCTCATTGCAAAAACGTGGTGCGGGTTCGTCCGGGTCCGTCCCCCTTCGCGTTGGACACGATTGAGATGAAGCTTGGTCGGTCAGCACGCAGCAGATGCGAGGCGGCGACAAGGCCTTCCCGGTACACTTGTCAGGAGGTTGGGGAGATGTGGAGATGCGCCTTTTACTCTGGATGGTCGGCTTGAGGCTGGGCACATTTTGTTTGTATACTATATCGTCTTAATCACGCAAGGCTGTGGTGCTCTGCTGGAAGCGGTGCATTTGTTTCTCTCAAGTCACATTTCACTTTTGTTTATTCGCGTGAATGGGTTCTTCAGGCGCGACGACAGGGGTTGAGATACGGATGAGGTGACGCGGTGCATGCAGACCTTGGATTCGTCAATTCGTGATATCACCAATGTATGTGATATCGGGCGGCCGAGTCGGACAATTGGACAATTGACGAGAGGGTGAGATGGATAAATGGCATTGTGATGTACCTATGGAATGGAATGGCAACGCACGGGGGGGGCGAGAGAAGCATCAGGTGATGTCTGGGTGGATTGCAGCAGCAGCAGCAGCAGCGTATTGCATTGCATTCCGACTGGCGTATGTCGTGCTCTATCAGAGTTTCTGCTGGACGACAGAAAAGGCGGGGAGCCGGCGGTCGACGTCGTCTGTCCCAGCCAATGGCGCGCCGGCTGGCGATGGACACTCGATGGAGAGGGCATGCAGGGCAATGGAGACCGACGAGGAACAACAGGACGGAGAGCCCGTACGAATATCGTATTTCTGTGAAAGTGGCCACTATCGTGACAGAGCTGGGGAGACGAGACTTGACAGAGAACCGGGAAAGTCGGGGCCGCCAACTGTCAGTCTTGCGTTCTCCAGTGTTCCATGCTCCACCGGGCGTGGAGTGTGTGTTCAGTGTCTTTTTTACCCCAGGCCGTTGGCGCCGTGTCAAGCTGTGGAACTCAAGGTCTGGCAATTTGGTTGGTGATTTGGGCACCTACTAATGAACCTGGGCCCTCGCCGGGGTACGGTACGGTACGGGGACGGGTGCTGGAATTCTTCGCCAATGGGTCGTTGCCGGGAGGCGGCAGGTATGGCGGGCAAGCAGCACGGCAACGAAGGCGAAGACGAGAGCTATTGGAATTGAGGCTTTGGTTGGTTCCCAGGACGATTTCGGTTGGGCAAGGGTGTTAAGGTAGTTCGCCGGAGATATGCGCGTTGACGACTCGACTTACACATACGAGCCGCGCGAGGTTGAGCTGCGCGTCCCCCGGTACTTTCGCCGCAGGGAGGTAGACATTCACCGGATTGCCTTTCCAGGTCGTCCCGACACGGCCAAGCTGTTCGCCGCGAAGCAGCTTCGCCTTGTTCCTGTTCTTGCCCTTGTTCTCGGTCGGTTCGCCGGGGGTGATAGCGGTGGGAGACACAGCTGGGCGAGGTGGGAGGTGGGAGCTATCCTGGCAAACTGGCCAAAGGCCCATTCCTAGTGCGCCTCAAGATGCAGCACTGGGTAGCTTGGGTACCTAGGTGCCGCATTCTTGCGCTACTGCATGAGGAAAGGCCATTGTGCGTGGAAGCACCTCACGACCTCATGTCTTGACCGGACTGGCAGCCGCGGTGTGTCTTTCTCTGTGCTGCGACCCGGCATCCCTGTCGCGCTACACTGCCTTAGCTCCAGGTCGGCGTCGCTGCTAATAGCTGCTGCCGTGTCTCTGCTGCTGCTGTTGGTGCTGCTGTTGCTTCCCCCGCATTCTGTTGCTATGCGGCAAGCAAGTGTTCACTGCTGCTGCATCTGCTCGGCGCGGTTTCACCAGCAAGAGGGAGATGCTTGTCCGGCCTGCTCCCCTCAATTTCCTGTGGTGAGGTCATATCAGGCGTTTTGTGTTTTTCTCGGTGTTGTTGCAGGCCAGACCGGGCCAGATTGCCAGACAAGACCTTGATGGAGACAGAAACGGGGTCAGATCCATCGCGTCGTTGATGGGTGTGCGGGTTGTCAGATCAGATCAGTCAATCCATGCCCAGGCCGTCCATGCCAGGCCAGGACCGCAACTTGGGGCCTGTGTTTGATGTGCAACATGACGGCTACCTTGCCTTGGTTTGTGCGAGAGCAGGTCTGCGTGCCTTTGGCTGTACCTGCCTGGCAAATTGGATGCCATGCTGCATTGCCTTCCCATCTCGAGAAAGGCGCTTTGTATCTTCCCATCACATCTGCGTCTCGTCTTGTACCTTCTGACCGCTGGCCAAACATGCCATGGCCCATGGCTGACTACCTGCCTCCCACTAGCCATGGCTCATGAATGATACCTTCCCGTCTCTTTCTTAAGCTCCCTCCCTCCCCCTCTCTCCCGGTCTGGAAGTCTCCTCCTCCTTCTACCCCTCCCCCTCTTCCCCTCCTCTTCTCAGAGTCCAAAAGCTTGCGGTGCTTCAGGTCTTCCCCCGTCACACCTTGCTTCTGCCTCTGCTTCGTCTTCTCCTCGCTGAGCTAGCTGCATCTGTTACGAACCTCTTGCGACGATACCTGCAGTCCAATCGCCATCATCATCGCTAGAACTCCCATTCGACGCCGAAGATACCTTCATCTTCAGCCGAGAGACGCGCTCCATTGGCGTTTCGCTGACTACGAATCCCGGCAGCCCCGTGGTGGACTGAGGTTCAGGCACCGCCAGCAGCACCCCGCTCTTCTCCCCACTAACATCCTGGGCGAATCCTGACGTACGTCCCGTCCGCTCCGCTGTCAGTCGAGTCTGGACCTCGTCCTCTCCTCGCTATGCATGCTCCCAGCCGAGTCGTGTGTTTCGACTCACGTCCCGAGAGTTCGCCATAGCTAACACGACGGCAGCAGGTTTCCGAGGTGATTGTGGCCTGAATTCGAGCCATTCGAGTCTGTGACTGCTCAATCCCTTGCCTTCTACGGTTACACGTACAAACAAAATGTCGGACACCAAGAGCTTGCCCACGCGGGAGCGTCGCCCGTCTATGGGTGCCCCCATCGTCGACATCCAGGGCTCCGTCGGTCCTGCTGGCATCTCCCGCCCCAAGCACAAGCGAACCTTTACCGGCTTCGGTGCTGGCGAGATCAAGAGCGTCGAGGGTGAGTTTTCCCGCCGGCCCTCCCCATTCAATGGCACGCGTTGCCATGTGCCCGCGGCCCTGCGGGTGAGCTTTGGCAGCTCTCGTGGAGCTTGGAGGGGCAGCTCTCAGCCCGGGCTGCCCGCCCCAAAATACCCCGCACTGATCAGCGGGAGCTCCATCACGCCACATCCACAGCCCCAGTAGCTTCGTCCCCCTAGCACATGCCTGCAGCTCACTCGGCTAACCGTCTCTGAATAGCTTCCATCCCTGAGCCCCAGCGCGAAGCATGGAACAAAGCCAAGGCTGCTCCCTTCAAGACCAAGGAGGAGTTTGAGACGGATGTCGTCCGCCATGTCGAGACCACTCTCGCCCGTAGCATGTTCAACTGCGACGAGACGGCTGCGTACTCTGCCGCCAGTCTGGCCTTCCGCGACCGTCTGGTCAAGGAGTGGAACAAGACCCAGCAGCGCCAGACCCTCGTCGACGGAAAGCGTGTCTACTACCTCTCTCTGGAGTTTCTCATGGGCCGTGCCCTCGACAATGCCATGCTCAACGTCGGACTGAAGGATGTTGCCAAGGGTGAGTGCTGCATATCGATGTGCAGACAGAAAGGGGCTAACAGCGCATAGCTGGTCTTGACGACCTCGGCTTCCGCATCGAGGATGTCATTGAGCAGGAGCACGACGCTGCCCTCGGAAACGGTGGCCTCGGTCGATTGGCCGCCTGCTTCCTCGACAGTCTTGCTTCCCTCAACTTTCCCGCCTGGGGCTACGGCCTGAGGTACAGGTACGGTATCTTCAAGCAGGAGATTATCGACGGCTACCAAGTCGAGGTGCCCGACTACTGGCTTGACTTTAACCCCTGGGAGTTCCCTCGCCAGGACGTGACGGTCGACGTGAGTCAAGCCAGTCACACGCTCAAAGACGCATACTGACCCTCCAAGATCCAATTCTACGGCCACGTTCAAAAATCAACCGACGCCAACGGCAAGACGGTTGCCAGCTGGGAGGGCGGCGAGACGGTCACGGCCGTCGCCTACGACGTGCCCATCCCGGGCTACGCCACCCCGTCCACGAACAATCTGCGTCTGTGGTCCAGCAAGGCTGCCAGCGGCGAGTTTGACTTCCAAAAATTCAACAGCGGTGACTACGAAAACTCGGTCGCCGACCAGCAGCGTGCTGAGACGATCAGCGCCGTCCTCTACCCCAACGACAACCTGGAGCGTGGAAAGGAGCTCCGCCTGAAGCAGCAATACTTCTGGGTGGCCGCGTCCCTCTACGACATTGTCCGTCGTTTCAAGAAGTCCAAACGCCCCTGGAGGGAGTTCCCCGACCAGGTCGCCATCCAGCTGAACGACACGCACCCTACGCTGGCCATTGTCGAGCTCCAGCGCATCCTTGTCGACCTCGAGAAGCTCGAGTGGGATGAGGCGTGGAACCTCGTCACGGCCACGTTTGGCTACACCAACCACACCGTCCTGCCCGAGGCCCTCGAGAAGTGGCCCGTCGGTTTGGTCCAGCACCTGCTGCCCAGACACCTGCAGATCATTTACGACATCAACCTCTTCTTCCTCCAGAGCGTCGAGAAGATGTTCCCCAACGACCGTGACATCCTCGGACGGGTCTCGATCATAGAAGAGTCGCAGCCCAAGATGGTCCGCATGGCCTTCTTGGCCATTGTCGGCTCCCACAAGGTCAACGGTGTCGCCGAGCTGCACTCGGACCTCATCAAGACGACAATCTTCAAGGACTTTGTCAACATCTACGGCCCCGACAAGTTCACCAACGTCACAAACGGCATCACCCCGAGACGCTGGCTGCACCAGGCCAACCCCCGCCTGTCGGAGCTCATTGCTTCCAAGACGGGCGGCCACGAGTTCCTCAAGGACCTCACCCAGCTGAACAAGCTCGAGCTCAGCATCGACGACCAGCAGTTCCGCAAGGAGTGGGCGGAGATCAAGTACGCCAACAAGGTACGCTTGGCCAAGTACATCAAGACCACGACGGGCGTCAGTGTCAATCCCGCCGCGCTCTTCGACGTCCAGGTCAAGAGAATCCACGAGTACAAGCGCCAGCAGATGAACATCTTTGGCGTCATCCACCGATACCTGACGCTCAAGGCCATGTCTCCCGAGGACCGCAAGAAGGTGGCGCCGCGCGTCTCCATCTTTGGTGGAAAGGCTGCCCCCGGCTACTGGATGGCCAAGCAAATCATTCACCTGGTCAACAACGTTGGCGCTGTCGTCAACAAGGACGAGGAGATTGGTGACTTGCTCAAGGTCATCTTCCTCGAGGACTACAACGTCAGCAAGGCCGAGATGATTATCCCCGCCTCCGACTTGAGCGAGCACATTTCAACCGCCGGTACTGAGTGAGTAGCCTCCGAGCTTCGGACTGATAGAGACTAACACCACGCAGGGCTTCGGGAACGAGCAACATGAAGTTTGTGCTCAACGGCGGTCTCATTATCGGAACATGCGACGGTGCCAACGTAAGTAGTATGCTACAAGTCTGGACGATCAGTGCTGAAACCAGATTAGATTGAAATCACCCGCGAGATTGGCGAGAGCAACATCTTCCTCTTTGGCAACCTGGCCGAGGATGTCGAGGATCTCCGCCATGCACACACCTACGGCTCCCACTCGATCGACGAGAACCTTGCCAAGGTCTTCTCGGCGATTGAGCAGAGCACCTTTGGCTCGCCGTCCGACTTCCAGGCCCTCATCTCGGCCGTCCGCGACCACGGCGACTACTACCTCGTCTCGGACGACTTCAACAGCTACATTGAGACGCACCACCTCGTCGATGAGGCGTACAAGAACCAGGAAGAGTGGATCACCAAGTCCATCACCAGCGTGGCCCGCATGGGATTCTTCAGCAGTGACCGTTGCATCAACGAGTACGCAGAGGAGATTTGGAACGTCGAGCCTCTCAAGGTTGACGAGTAGACGAATACACTTTGAATACATGAGACAGACCGGGGCCGGTAGATGATGGTTGGTTAGGCGCGGATAAAACCAAGTACCTACTGCACTTTGACTCCTAGGAAAGCGCTGCAGAAACACCAGTGCTAGATAATATCTTTTCTTTGTATAGGCTATCAAGTATCTAAAGCCCGAGTCCTGAAACTCTTGTCCAATGCAGACGTTGAAGTGTGTGTGTGTAGTGACTCGACTGTGTGCAACGTCGACTGAGTTATTGCAGACACGAAAGGATTACGGGAGCGGGAAGACGTGAGCGTTGACACTGTTTGGGCAGGGGTTGGGAACGGCGGGGCGCTATTTAGCTTCAGTGACGTAATTATGCCGCAAGGTGGGCGTCGTTTTTGATGACGAGAAATCCACCTCGGAACAAGTTGAACATAGGCAGATGGGGCGGGTACCGTTACCACGCCGTGAACGCCATCCTGAGCTACGAGAATGTGACCATGGATAGAGGCGGTCAGTCGCGTTCTAGAAAGTCAATGGGTGCGCACTCTGCATGTTCCAGACTTTCAGAGGCCGCGGGATGAGAGACTGCCAAACAACCAAGAAGCTGCAAAGCCTCTGGTATGGGATGCCTACCTATGGCAGTGAGCATGTCGGTCCGGGAGACATGGTCCGGAAAGACGAGGGCAAGGGTCGTCTAAGGGGGGGGGACTGAAAAAAATCAAGGGACCAAGGAACCCAAACACCCCCAGCCCTGCCAGATGCAGGATGACATCAGAGGAACGACAGGAACGGGATGCTTGGAAGAAAAGGGTCCCTGGAACGCAACAGCGGCAGCAGCAGCAGCAGAAAAAGAAGTTGTGTGAACTCGAGGCGTGTGTGTGTGTGTGTGTGTGTTCCGGCCGGCAACGGAATGGGGGCCGTGGTGGGGTGTTTGGGTGTCACTCGAGGTTGTCTTCTGTAATGATTCGTGCGTTGAAGTTATTTCGGACGTGGATGTATGTATGCCTTGGTTCTTGAGCAGTGAGAGGAGAGAGAGAGTCAGTCAGTCAGTGTCACGGTGAAGGTTTTTTCTTCTTCTTTTGCAGTCCGTCTTGACGGAGGCGGGAGCCGTCGTAAAGGGGTATTTGGGGTCTTTGGGGTCTTGAGAAGTCTCGTGGTCTGCGGCGAGGCGTTCGACGGTGCCGTGGTGAGGCTTGAGGCTTCGCGCTACGCTTTCCAGGCGGACGGTCGACGACGCTATGGGTTTGCACGCGGCCATGCGCCCATCGAGATCTGGCGTCGTTCCGTTTGGATTTACCCAGCAGAGAGGGGATCGTCAGTTCGGCAGAGGCAGCAGAGTTCAGGGTCCCTTTTCGAAGGGGTCCTTGGACGGAGCCTTTTGGTGGCCGGTGGTTCGTCACGGCGTACGTGAATGCGTGTGGTTGGGGCAGAAGTAAATCTGGCAACCGACTCCCACCAATGCCCAGCATCTGCGCATGTTGAAAGTGTATTCCTGCGGTCCCCTATTCTTTTCTGGACCTGATCAGCATCCATCATCATCATCGTCCCGGGATAGCATCACCGGAAAGGATTACTTACAGGTTGACCCCTGGGGAGGGGAACCACAGGAGCCCCATCGGCTGGATCTTGCTTCGTTGTGAGATGGACCCCTTTTTTCCCTGCTGGTGCCGGTGCCGAGCCAGGGCATATGTCACGATTTTTTTCGTTTACGACTCCATGATGACGGGCGTTGGACGTAAGGACCGAGTCTGCGTACGCAAGCCGCTCGCTTGGTATTGCCCACCCGAGGACGGGATGTACATGCGGTGGTACTCGGCAGGCAGGGCGGGGGCCATCGGACGGAGCATGCGTCGGCCCTCAACGTTATCTGGTGGACGGGGACGGAACGGACATGGAGCGCTGGCGGAACGGAAGACGGCCAGAACGGAGCTTCAGCAGTCGAGTCGTGGAACCGGTTCAATATGTGTGTCTGCCAGAGCAGCTTGCTCTGCGTGGCATGGGCGATCGACGACTCTAACATGACTGAGATGAATCGGCTGGGCGCCGTGAATTATACTGCACAAAAGAACACGACGTGGTCGAAAGAGGAATGGACCGAGGCTTGCCCCAAGAACTCGGTCAGCCGGTGCGCGGCTCTAGCCTAGATTTGCCCATCGGACGGGGGGCCGTGTGGGAGAATTTCGTGAACCCTCTCACACTCTCAGTGTTCCAAGGCGAGCCGAGCGGCAGACGATAAAAATGGTGAAATGCGCGCTGCGGAGATATGTCCAGCTACAGCAGGTAATGCGCTGAACTGGCACATTTAGGCCGGCCTAGAACATGCGGCTGTTGGGTTCTAGAGTCGCAGAAGCTCTCGTGACGGGAAGTTTTGGGGGCCCTTTTCTTTTGGCGTCGTGGGAACACTGAAGGAAAAAGCTGCTGTGCGTCCAATACGGTGGGCGGTCCAGTAAGGTCGAGAGGCATACACCCCCTCTGGCGCAACATCGCGCTGCCGGGGGCGGGGGGGGGGGGGGGGGGGGGGGGCCACCGTCTGCTGCGTTTTACCGATCCTCGCCCTCGCCTTCGATGTTCGGTTAAAGAGGAGACGGTCAGGGCCTGGAATCAGATCGGGGGCCCTTAATGGGACGGAGGTACTGTTTCGGTGGGCTTTTGGTGAGGAGAGTACCTGCGTCGCGGTATGCGTAGTGGGATCGTGATTCCTCTGAAGCCTGAGGAGCCCTTCGGATTGTGAGCGGCTAAGGCAGGCTGTCAGAGGGAGGGAAACGCTAGAGCAAACGCCAGAGCCTGGAAGGGCCAGATGGAGTCGCAGGAGGAGGCACTGGACTCTCTGGAGAGCAGCTCACTGGAGGGCGCACCGTCGGGGGGTGGCAGGGGGCTGCGGGACGGGGACACTGGAGAGTTGGGAGGACACACGCCCCCCTTCCTGGCGCGGCGACAGCGCAGACCATCCCGTCCCACGCATCCATGGACCATGGCCATCCCAGCATGTCGGCCATCTCGATGCGATCGCGAAATGACGTCACTGGCCATGGTGGGGTTTGGGAGACTCGGAGTCTGTTTTTCTCTGCTGGCCCTATGCTACCTATGCTGCTAGCAGTGGTGTCCCAGGCCAGGCCACAGAGAGAGCTGCACACACGCACGCAAACACCCCCTGGACTGAATTGGAGTCTTGGAGCTTACTGCTGCGGGATGGTTTCGTGGTTGGGCGGCCGGCAATCAGTCCGGTTCGACTGAGGCCTGGGCAAGGTGCAAACTAGGTTGTCAGGTATGCGTGCTGCGTCCCGCGTCCCCCATCAGCGGTGAGTGGAGGGGGGGAGATACCACCGCCGCGAGCAACAATGAAATGCAGGCACAGGTACAGACAGGCGCGGTGCATTTGCATTGGCACATGCAACGTGACAGAGACAGAGTTGCCGCGCGAAGAATATGGGTAAAACATGAGATCGACCATGGGAATTACCACTCGGCGCTCTCTGCACGCAAAGTCAAGAACGACCTGAGAAAAGGTTAGTTACCGCGGTGCCTTTTGTCTCCTAATCCATGATGCCGAGAAACAGAGTCGATCGGCCGATGCGAGTTGCAAGGGGACAACCCTGAAGTCGGTGGTGTTGTGTAGGTACTGCATAGTATGGAGGGTGGTGTGTGTGCTGCCCGCGGACACCACAGCAGCGACGGCACCGTAATGGTTGGACAGCCGTTCACCGTCTTCTCAACGGGGGGCCTGGCCTGGGCAGCATCCAGGATCGATCGTGGAAAGCGGGAAACGGCAAAAGTGCGTCGAGCAAAACATGGCATTTCTGAGAATCAATGGTGGACATTTGGAGGGGCTGTGGTTGGGTGGGCTGGCCGGTGCATCCAATTATGCTGTCACGATGCAAGGCCGCCGCCTTCGATTCCGATCGTTTTGAGCAATGTCCGATGTCCATGCTGCATGGCCTAGGCAGGCAGGGCAGGCAGGTTGGCAAGGAGGATCCAAAACACCATGTCTCTGTCTATCCTGCCTCGCTTGATGCAGCGCCGCTGCTAACTACGGGCAGCGATGTGAATGAGCAGGCCGGCCTGTGACTCGTCCGTCAGTCTGTTAGTCCGTCCGAAGCTGCTGATGATCCCGGGCCGCATCGAAGAGAAAAGACAGCAAGAGAGGGGAAGGAATGGGCGGCTGAGAGCATGCAAGGCGAGCCATGGCATTGTTGCAAATTCCCACCCTTTTCGGGATTCTCGTGGGCTCATATTCGTGCCGTGGCGGGCTGGAATAAGATGGGCTTGTGGTGCCGCTGATGCTCAGACCATTCCATGCACCGGCGCTCGTGACACACGCCCTGGTTGTTGTCTCTCGGCGCGAGCTGGATATCGGCCGCGTTATTGCAATTCGATGCTTGCCGGCTCCTGCTAGCCCGGCCAACTGCGCGTTCTTCTGCCTCCTCGTTGCCCAGTCTGTCCAACCCGTGTTTCTCTCATTCCCCTTTCCTCTCGAGAGGCCAGGACAGTGCAAGACAGAGACAGACAGAGGCCAAGGTTCGCGGGATCAGACATTGATAAACAGGTAACTTCAGACAAGTTGAAAACAGCCTGATGTCTGGTTTGGCTGGCTTCTCGTCTCCCGATCTCGCCCTCTGGTCGGACGTTTCTCTCCATTGGATCTGATTTGACGTCTCTTGGTTCGGCACCACCTTGTGTTATGTGCTTCGCTCGGGGCTACTTTTGCTGGGCAGAAAACGGTACGCCGGGCCCCGTTCAGTCGTCGTTTCGCCCAGTGAGAGCTGCCGCAGCTGACATTACTGTACCTCTGCTTTGTACGCAGTACTGTGGCCCGTCTGGGACAATTGACCGTTCCAATTCCCGTTCCCTTCCACCACACACCCCCCCTCCCCGCAGGTACCTCGCAGCAGCACCCTTGCCCACCCAGGTACACCACCTTACACTCCTGAGCAAGCCTAGGCGGAGTGGGCAGCTCCTTTCCCGGGCTCTCTCTCCCACGCTTCACGGTTCAACACACCTCAGAAGCATTACCAAGCTGTGTCTGTCTGCCAGCCAGCAAGTCCAGCGTGTGCTTTCCCTGCTTGCACCCCTCACCCCCTCCCCCCATCCGCTCCGCTGAGTATCCCAGGTCAAGGCCCTTTCTGGAACAATTAAAAACCACTTTCCCCCTCCACGCTGAAGCCGTCGAGTCCGTCCAGGCTTTGATTCTGCTCGATCTTTCACTCTTCCAGACTCAATCACAAGCATCTCTAGCCCCCTCACCTCTCTTAGAGACAAGAAAAACAACTACGAACAAACGCGGAACCGCAGCGGCACCTCGACCTCGACAACACACCCTGTCAACGAGTTGCTGTAGATCCACCTCACGCTCTCACCGCGAAGGCAACAAGAGCAGACGACGGCGACGACTGATCGACATTCGTGGGACTTGCTGCTTGCTGCATTCTCCACGTGCGCCCGCCACTTGCATCGCCCATACCCAACTACGGCCACCTTTTGGTTCGAGCTTCCCTGCTACCGGACTTGAACCCGGCGAACAGACGGTCTGGACTATTGGAACAAGAGAAGACAGAGAAAGACTCTGAAGAGCAGGGGGGGAAAAAAAGGAGAGCAACAGAGAAGGACATTTTGGAAACGCCGTCCACGGTAATTGCGCAGGTAAGCTATCCAATTGTGCTAGTATCACAAACTGGTTGCTCAGTTCAACACACCCCCGTCAATTTCCCCAAACAAGCCAGCCCCATCTTGTACCGCGGCCGCGCCCTCGACATAGAGTTGCCCATGTAGCAAATGGCGTCCCTACGTTATGCAAAAGCGAAGGACGGCCTGTAGGGTAGGGGGGAGGGGGCCAGCCGGGCAAAGCAGACGTCACGGACAGAAAACCAGGTTTCTCTTCGTTTTTTTTCCCCCCTTCGGTCGCTCTGCTCTGCTCTGCATTGCTGTGGTTCGCTTTATTGCCCCGACTGCTATAATTCGCTACTACCAGTTGTACTGCTGCTCCTTGCACATGTTTAAAGAGAGAGGAAGAGAGCGCGCTCGCTAATGCCGTCGCCACGCTGTGCAATAGGTTGCTTTCCAGATCCCAGCAAAACGCCAGAGCCTGAGCCAGTCTAGACGTGTGTGTGCACCTGCTGCCACTTTCGTTACCCCGCCGCCTTTTGCACGCCTCGACCAGGTCCTCCTCTTCTTCCTCGCCCTGGACGCCCCGCCGAACAGCCGCCCCTCCTGCAAAACAATTCCTTGAAGCTCGCTCCCCGCCGTCACTGGTTCCTTTTTCAAACCCGGCCAACTCCAGCGTCCTCCGCCCGTCATCCCTCCCTCCAGCTGCACCATCGCATTTTAACCGCAGAACCCCCCTCGGTCGATATCAAAGTATCGCTCTATTCGACTTGGTTCGTTTTGCCCGTTTATTCCCTCATCACCGCAACGAAAGGGAAAAAAGTGCAACCAGAGCATAACCTGTTCCGTCGATCTCCCGACAGCCGGTCTCCTGCTCCACCATCCCTCACACCCTTCTCTCTAGTTCTCGACAGCCGCCCATCGCCAAACTCAACTCTCCCTTTTGTTCACCACACAACATACCCGATCGCGAAGATCGACCATCGCACAAAATGGCGGAATTCATCAGAGCACAAATCTTTGGTACGACCTTTGAGATCACCTCAAGGTACTCGGACCTGCAACCCGTAGGCATGGGCGCCTTCGGTCTCGTTTGGTTAGTCTGAGAAGTCTGCGTCGCAGCGGCTGCGAGTGCCGCTGCGAGCCTCCCATCATTCTGCTGACATGCCGTTTCTGCTGCCAGCTCCGCCCGTGACCAGCTCACCAACCAGAATGTCGCCGTCAAGAAGATCATGAAGCCCTTCAGCACCCCGGTGCTCGCCAAGCGCACATACAGAGAGCTCAAGCTGCTCAAGCACCTCAGGCACGAGAACGTATGTCGCGGGTAGTAGTTGTCAACCATCGGGCAGGCTCTAACACGCAGCAGGTCATCTCCCTGAGCGACATCTTCATCTCTCCCCTTGAGGACATCTACTTTGTCACAGAGCTGCTGGGCACCGACTTGCACAGGCTACTCACCTCCAGGCCCTTGGAGAAGCAGTTCATTCAGTACTTCCTCTATCAGATTATGGTATGCTTCCGCTCTCTCTGTAGCACCCGACGCCAATATGCTGACCGCGTCGCAGCGCGGATTGAAATACGTCCACTCCGCTGGAGTTGTTCACCGTGACCTGAAGCCCAGCAACATCCTCGTCAACGAGAACTGCGATTTGAAGATTTGCGACTTCGGCCTCGCTCGTATTCAGGACCCCCAGATGACCGGCTACGTCTCGACGAGATACTACCGTGCCCCCGAAATCATGCTCACGTGGCAAAAGTACGACGTCGAGGTTGATATCTGGAGCGCGGGATGCATCTTTGCCGAGATGCTCGAGGGCAAGCCTCTCTTCCCGGGAAAGGACCATGTCAACCAGTTCTCCATCATCACTGAGCTGCTGGGCACCCCCCCCGACGATGTTATCAACACTATTGCTAGCGAAAACGTGAGTGAGCCATCATGTCGTGAGATGCCTAGAAGTTAACCACCGCGCAGACCCTCCGCTTCGTCAAGTCGCTCCCCAAGCGCGAGAGGCAACCCCTGAAGAACAAGTTTAAGAATGCCGACCCGTCGGCCATCGACCTCTTGGAGAGGATGCTCGTCTTCGACCCCAAGAAGAGAGTAACGGCCACCGAGGCGCTCTCGCACGACTACCTCGCCCCCTACCACGACCCCACCGATGAGCCCGTGGCTGAGGAGAAGTTCGACTGGAGCTTCAACGACGCCGATCTGCCAGTGGACACTTGGAAGATCATGATGTATGTCGCCCCGAGCACGCACTGACACCGATTCGAATGCTAACAGGGCTTTTACAGGTACTCTGAGATACTCGACTACCATAATGTGGACGCGGCGACTCAGCAGATGGAGCAGGAGCAGCAATTCAACGGGCAATAGACGACGGCGCAATTAAAAAAAAAAAAAAAAAGGAAAGGGGGGCCTAGCGAGGACAAATAGGAGCGAGGAGGCTATGATACCACGCAAAACCTGATGGGACGTGTTTCCAGTACATTCACACACACTGCCTTGGTGTTCGGAAGACGGGTTCGGTTTTTGTAACGTTGACACAATGCAGAGGGCCAACAGTATACGCGATAAAGGAAATGGCATGCATCTCGGAGGTGTTTTTATCTTTTTATGTTTCCTTCAAACCATGTTGTAACGGCATTTCCTTTTTCCTTTCTGTTCCTGGGGGTCCCTCGACTGTTAGATGATAGCCCGCGGCATTGAGGACGGTGGTGTGAGGCAGCAAAGGGTCTCCAGGCCCTGGGAAGACGACTATACCTATCGAACGAACACGAATAGCCATGGCGGAGTTGTAATCACCAGAGAGGGCTGTGGGGGAAGCCCGTCTGGAACGATGAATGGCGCAACGGTAGAGTCGGCGAGAAGAATAGAAGAAACCGTGAAAACACCCAATGGCTGTGACCTACAGCATCGGTGCTGATGCTCCGGCTACACCGAGTGACGCATCGACCGGTCGGGCCTACGGTGAAGTCTCGCGGGGGTCGCACGGCAGCATGTGCCGCAGACCGCCTCATCGACAATCTGACTCGGTTCAGTTGGATCCGTCGCAAACCATTGTCCACTGATGGAGATCAATTTTCACTTCATCTGACTGCGAACCAGCCGGCAGTCAGAGTCAGTTGCAAGGAAGTCACTGGACGAAAATGAGGGTCGCCACATCACGGCGAGGTAGCATTGGGTGAGATGGGACGGCGCGGGGAGAGATGCGACTGATTCAACGAGGAGGGAGATTCTGGGAATCCCATCCCAAGGTTCATGCAATGCAAGACACGCTGGCGGTGCTCGTAGGCGGAGGCGGGTGTACGTGGTTCTTTTGCCTCTTCCGGGAACGAGGTTTTCGCCTCCCAGACATTTCTCTGCCGTCGGTAGGAGTGCACTCCGCGGGGCTTCCGCGCATGGCGGGCGGCATGGAACTTGGTTTCTGGCTTCCAGAAGGTCGACACAAGTCCTGACAATCCCTTCCAACGCGACGGGAATGGCCCATTGTGAGGTGAGCTTGCCCGTGGCATGTAGATGTGCGCTACGGACACAACGACGCGCACTCATTGGACCGGTGACGGGTGGTCGGTGCTCCGTGCATGGTTGACGTGTCTCTGGGGTGGACCATGTAGCTCGGCCGGCCCTTGGCGCTACGCCGGTTGGGGCAAAAGCGACTGACACACAATGCCAGCCCGTGATGCTGATCGTGAGAGGTGCATGTCAATTGAAACGATGCTATTCTCGTGGAATTCACAGCAGCCGGTTGAATGAGCTGCTTGGCCTGGCTGTGTTCAAGATGATACCCCAAGACTTACAGGTGGCAGCGGCCGGCCCGTGCCAGACCCTGGACTGGTCTCACGACACGTGATCTCCAGACGTATCATGTCACTGTCCGAGGCGCCTGCCAACGCTGCAACCCCGGCACTGGTTGTCTGTGGTTCTAGAACGAGTTGCTTCAGAGATTGCCGCGGGGTTCATTTTGGGCGTGCTTCTCGAATCCCTGAGTGAACCACCACCTCCGGCCGAGGTGGGACGAGCAGCATTATTTTTTCAAATGAGACGAAATTTCGATGCCGAGGGGGTTCGTGAGGTGAGGGCAGAAAATTGAAATAAAGAGTGGAAGTGGTAATAAAGTATTACTTACAGAGATGCCTTAGCGCATTAGCACTAATTCAACAACTCATCGACCCCCGAACCCCCCAAGACTAACAAGGTGCAAGGTACCGCCGTGTCGGGTGCTGGGCCCTTACCCACCACGACAACACGTCCTCGACTCTCTCACCTCACCTCCCCTCCCTATCTCGCATTCTCTTCTCCTCTGGCTGTCCGCAAGAGGCGAATTGCTCCCGTCTTCAGCTCTGCAGCCCTCGTCCTGCAATTCGGCTCTCGTGTAAGCCAGCCGTCGCTTACTGCTCGCTCCTCGTTCCGCAATTCGTTCACACCAGCCAGCGAATCAACCACGCGAGACGCCGGCGGTGCGCCACCCCGACCTTTACAGCTCATCAACACACGCGCACACGCGCACGCTGGTCGAGCCAGACGACCGCCGTCACCGCTTCTCCAAGCTGGCCCTCTTCCCGCTCTGAGCGAATCCCACCAACGACACTGCCAACTGTGACCGCGATTGTCACGAAAGGCACAGGAGAAGCGTTATAAGAAGACCGCCGTTAATCGACCACTCCTCTTAATCGTGACCTCCGCTGCGAGACGGGGTCAATTGCTTTTTGGATACGGCTCCCCTTGACCGTTGTGTGTCTCACTTCCGCCCCTCTTCTGAGTGGACAGCGCTCGATACTACGTCAGAAGAAGCCCCTCACGTTGGCGGCACCTTTTTTGCTCGGAGGGGGGACGAATAGCTTCCACGCACGGCGAGGCTGACAGCGGCGCGAACCCGAAATCCCGTCGAGCCCGAACTTGCGACGAAACGTGCGACGGATTCTCGAAAGGGGGCCAACGCCGACCCGAAGCGAACTGCAAAGAGCCGAGGTGGGAATATACATGGCAAAGTCATAGGAGTGGGCCGAGTCGCGCCAAGGAAACCAAAGACCACAGCAACGAGAAAGCATTGGTAGTTGGAATTGTTAAGGGCCATTGGTCGGCTCGGGAAGTATTGTACAGAGACTTGTTTAGTGACTCGGCTGAAGCTGCGTCGTGGATACACCGAAAGACGTGGACGGGAACAGACACGGCATGGACACCCCCGAGGTCGCGACGCCCACGTCCGGCGTTGCTACGCCGCTGACGGTGCCGTCAACGCCGGCGAAGACGGGCTTCATCCCGCTGGTGACGGTCGTCGACTTCCACCATGCGCGCGGGCCCGAGGTCGAGATGTGGTTTGGCGTGCCCGAGGGCAGCGACCCGGCTGTCGAGTACGACTGGGGGCTGCTGCCGTTCATGGCGTTGAGCGACGGCGCACATCTGTGAGAGCGGAAAACCCGTGTGCGGCAACAAGACAGGAAGCTAATACTGGACAGATCGAGCGAGGACTTTTCCTACTTCACCCTCCTCCGCCCTGCGACCGCCACCGGGCCCGCGACGTCCCTATTCGGCATTTCGTGCACGCGGCAGCTCGACGCCTCGCAGCTGATCAACCGCCCCGCCGACGTGACCCGCTCGACGGTCCAGAAGGCCGTCGTCGTCATCGCCGACACGCCGCAGCACTTTGGCATGATGCGCGAGCGGCTGAGCGTCGTCACCCAGGCCTGGTTCGCCCAGCGCGAGTTCACCGACACGGAGATCCTGCGTCGCTTCCAGGAGAGCCTGGCGGAGGAGAAGGAGCGCGGGCTGTTGACCGAGGAGGAGAGCCGCGACCAGTATCTCGGCATGAACCTTAGGGAGCTTGTGCGCGAGTTCAGGTGGCAGACGTTGGTTCTGTTCAAGTGCTGTTTGCTGCAGCCAAAGGTGCGTCGCGCAGTCAGCCCTCGACGCACTCATACTGACCGTTCACAGATGCTCTTTTTTGGATCACGTTGCGAGCGGTTATGCATGATGCAGTTTTCTCTCATTTCATTGATACCCGGTCTTATTCGTAATCTCATTGACTGCGCCGATCCCGAGCTGAACAGGTATGAAGAGAAGCTAAGGAAGCCCACAAGTCTGCGGACGAGCGATCGCAACTCTCTGCTCACTTACATGGGTCTGCCTCTTCAAATATTTGGCAAGGTGCGTCGAACGTATCTCGTCTCTTGAGCATAGGCTGACACCTAACAGGGCAGCTTGTTTGGCCCCTACACACCCCTCCAGCAGCTCGACATCCTTGCCGATTTTGGCACAAAGTCCTACATTGTCGGCAGCACAAACTCGCTGCTCCTGCAGCAGCGAGACCGCTACAGCGATATCCTAATCAACCTGGACGAGCACAACGTTAATGTCACCTCCACATCCCTTCGCAACGCCCTGGCACTTTCGGCGGCCGACCGCCGCTGGATCGACTACCTGACCAACGAGGTGAACGAGACCTGGGATGAGGCCAACCCGGGCCGGCCCAAGACCATGGGCTACGTCGGCAGCGAGGAGTTTATCCGCCTGCAGTTCGAGGAGTACATCCTGTCGCTTGTCGCCTCGGTCAAGTACCGCGCCCACCTCCTCGCCAACCCCAACAACCCGCGCGCCCTCCTCCCGCACATCGAGGGCGACCCGTCGCTCGACTTTGGCAGCGACTTTGTGGAGTACTGGAACCGCACGGAGAACCACCGCATCTGGAACGCCAACACCGACTCACACCTCTTTGACGTGGTCGAGCCGCGGCATCCATGCGCCGGTGGCCTAACGATCGACGACGTGCAGAGGCGCATCGCGCAGCAGGTGCAGGACATGCACCTCGACGAGCGCCTCGCCGTCGGCAAGGAGGTGCTGGGGCGCAACTTCGCCGCCGGCAAGGAGAAGGCGTCGACCATGTTCAACAAGTTCTACGCCGACATGGAGGCGTTCCGTGAGAAGAGGGCGGAGGAGCAGCGCATCGCCCAGGAGCAGGCCGAGAAGGCTGGCGCGTCGGCGCCCCCTACGCCCACTATCGGGTCCGAGACGGAGAAGAAGAGCGCTCAGGGCACGGGAGGCAAGGCCAGCTCGTACGTCAGTTCATGGGTCACCTGGGCCGGCGAGAAGCGAAAGGCCGGATGGGGCGGCGGCGGCGGCGGCAGCGGTAGCAATAGGGACAGTACGAGTAGTAATACCAGCGGAGGGGGCGGAGGATACGGCGGCTGGGGCAGGGGATGGGGCAAGTCCAAGACAACAGACGCCAACAAGGACGGCAGGACGTCCACGTCATCGGCAAGCACCGAGGTCAACGAGAAGAAGGCCCCGGAGAGGAGCAGCACCAGCAACCACGACTTCCGTCCCCTGACGCAAGACTCGTTTACGGAGTCGCTGTTTTCTGCGGGGACGGTAGAGTCGGCGCCGGGCAGCCCCGAGAGGGAGCGCCGGCCAAAGTCAAAGGACGGCCCTGCTGCTGCCGCCGCCGCCGAGACACCCGCGGCGAGCGCTGATGGCAAGCCGAACGGGCAGGAAAAGGAGAGCACCATCAAGATGGTGGCGCCCGAGCCTGAAAAGGAGCAGCCGCCGCTGACCCCTAAGCCCGCCGTCATCGCGAAGGAGAAGCACGAATCGTCCGACGATGACGAGGACGAAGCCGCCCAGGACACACACGTCACGACAGAAGCCGCCGAAGCGGCCAAGGCTTGGGGTAGCGAGCGCCACTAAACGGACGCAGAACCCCCAAAGTCTTGTGTTCTTTTTATATTGAGTTTGTAGTGAACATGGCGTTACTTTATCGTTATTTAGCATAGTCGCATTGATGAAGGCAAGGGTGGGTGGGGTGAGAGAGAGATGGAGATTGTTTGGTGTGTCGAGACAACGCATAGCGAAGCATTCGGCAAAAGAAAGATTGCTGTCGAGGGATGAAAGTTGATGGGTTGCATGTAGAAAGGGGTATATGTGTGAGTGTGGGTGTGTGGATCTCTCCGCGTGTGCGTCGATGTCTTTATTCATATTTACACATATGCAATGATGAAGTGCGTAACGGCCTTGGGTAGGTAGAACAAGTCTGGTGGAGGAAGAAGGGAATACAGAGCATCAAGTCATCTGCTGCGTGCGTGTGCATCCATCCTGTCCAGGTGCACGAGTTGGGCCATGTTTACAATAATGCATCTATTCAAAGGCGCGAACCGCAGCTATTTAAGCGTACCTGTTGCGTGTGTTTACTGCCAACCTACGTCCCTCAACGGCCTCTCGGTCATGGCACTCTGGAAGGCCATCGTCGGCTTGCGTGGCAACCTCGTCACCGCGGCCAAAAGCGAACAAATTCCAAGACTCCGGGTCCATGCATCACTCATACCTCACGTCCGCCCTCACTTCCAGTTATTCAACCCGGCCCAAGGATCGCTGTTCTGCTGCGGCTGTGCAGACCTGGGGTGCGCGCTCGAGGGATACTGGCCTTGTTGTTGATAGTTTTGCTGCTGCTGCTGCTGCTGGTAGTCTTGCTGGCCGTAAAAGGTCTGCTGGGGACCCAGCGGAGGCGGCCCGGGAGGGGGAGGGGGCGGCACGAAACCCGCAGGCATCTGCTGCGGTTGCCCAGGATAGTTGCCGTAGGGCTGGCCTTGGTTAAATGACGTCTGATTGGGAGGAGGAGATGCAGGCCCGCGGAGGACGGTCGGACCAAAGGTAGACTGATGAGGCGGCGGAGACGTCGGGCCGGGTGTGCGTCCGTATTGACTTGGGTTGTACGCCGGCTGGCCGTATGTGTTGGCCGGCTGGGGCGTATACGATTGCGTCGTTGGGGGGGCGGCGAAGCTGGGGTATTGCTGCTGGTTGGCTGGAGGGGACTGAGGGACCTGATACTGCCCCTGGAAGTTGGTCTGGGGATACCGCGGCGCGGAGTTGCTGGCAAAGTTCAACGGGGACGGCGTCGGGCGGTTCGAGGTGGGCTTGGGCGAGGTCGCGTTCGGTTCCATCGACATGCGTTCCATTAGTCCCCTGAGGCGCTCGCGCTCCAACTCGGCGTGCGCATCCTTGCGGGTGGACCGCTCTTGTTCGATGCTGTTGAGCAGCTGCGCACCCTCCGAACGCCTGTTGTTGACAAACGTCTCGACGTTCTTCTCGAGGCTCTGCACGGTCTCCTTCATCTCGGCGTACCATGTCTTGGCGCCCTGCAGCCCGGCCTCGAGGTCGAGGAACTCTTGGTACGCGCGCTTGTACTTGTTCATGACCGCCGTCCTTTGTCTCTGCACCGCCTCGTACTTGCTCTGCTCCGACCTCACCCGCTTGTCCTGCAGAAGCGTGTTGAAGCTGGCCGTAAGATCCTTCATCAACGCCGACTGCTTGTGGTTTGCCTGAAGCAGCCGGTTCTGGTATGGCCTGAACTTTTCCAGCTCCGACTGGAACAGCTGAGACTCGTAGTTTGAAATGGACTTTTTGTTGAGTATGAGAATCTCTGAAATGTCGTCGTTGTGAACCTGTCTTGGTCAGCATCTTTTCTGCAAGCATCAACACCAGGGCCTACCTTTTCCTTGAGGTCTTTCAACACTTGATTGCGCTCCCTCTTGATCAGGTTCAGCTTCTTCATGATCTCCTCCACTTTGTGGATCTGATCGACGACACTGGGGCCCCCTTCGTCAAAGTCCATGTCCAGCAGGTTCTCGTTGCCAGAAGGGCTGGCCGTGTTGCTCGTCTTGCCGCGGACCTTGCCGACCGCACGCTGGAACAGAGCGTCAATGTTTCCGTGTGCCGCGGCAGCCCTCATCTCCTCGAATTCAGCCTCGTTTTGCCGCAGCTTGGCCGCTAATTGGTTGTCGCTCCGCGCTGCTTCCTCCAATGCTTCTCGATAATTCCTTATGTCGCTCCGCAGCGTCGTGGTCAACCTGGAACTCGGTTGTTGCGTCCATTCGTTTTCGTATTTTGAGCGCATCTTTTCGCAAACACTCTCCTCCATGTCCAGCTGCTTCGTGTTCTTGTCCAGCGTGGTGATGATGTAGTCCTTTTCGGTCCGGAGTGTCTCAAATATGGATGTCGGGTCCTCGTGTCCTGCAACGTCCTCGCACCACGTCCTAAACTCGTCGTCGGGAAGAATCTCCTGGTCGAAACCGCCCTTTAGAACCTGCAAAGCACCGGGTAACCTTAGATAATCCAGGCTGGCAGCCATCTCGCTGTTGGCAATGTCTACTCGTTCCGTCTCCGCTCTGATAAGCTTGGCCTTCTCCTCGTCGTAGAGACTGGCCGACTCCGTCACAGCCAGAGGCACAATCTTGGAGAACAGGTCTGGGCCGGTGATCCGTTGAATATCCTGCCCGGCGTACAGTTCGCTCACGGGAATCGGCTTGGATGCCGGGAGCTTGGCGACCGGTGCGAGGCTCGCCTCCGCAGGCACGGTTTGGTGGTAAATAAAGTCATTGTCCTTGCTCAGCTCCTTCAGCTTATCTTGCACGGTCGACAGGTGCCTTTTTGTAAACTCAACGAGGAGCCCTCCCGTCTCGGCGCTGAGGTTGGAGTTCGGTGGCACGGAATTGGGGAAGTTAGTAGCGATGCGATTGGCCTCCTTCCCTTGCGATTCGGCCGCCTGCAACCTGGCAACGGCGTTTCCGTGTTGGCCTGCCTCGTCGTCGGCCAGGGCCTGATAGTACTGGGACATGGAGCTCATGAGGTTGGATTTTACCTGCGAGCGTTAGCCGAAGCTCGCCAAGCTGCACGGTGGGGTGACAAAAAGACAGATCTTACCTGCACCATGAGAAGCCAGACCTTCTCGAATATGGCCCTGTTGAAGTTGTCCTGGACGCCTTCGACCGCCTGCGCATACAGGTACGCAGCTTGGCTGGCAAGCTTGGCAAGCAGCGCCACCTTCTTCTTGTCGGCCACCTGTTTCTCCAGGAACACCTCCTGCGCTTGGGCCAGCATGATGGCGATGAGCGTCTTGACGGTCTCGCGGCTCAGGTCGGACGAGGGCGCGTGCAGAAAGTTCTCGTTGATGTAAGTGAACATGCCGGCGGACGCCTGGAACGAGTGGTACGCCGTCTTGAGGCCCGACTCCTCGGATCTCGTCTGGTGCGCGGCGTGGCATGACAGGACGGCGGATATGTTGAAGATTATGGAGGCTTTCTCGAACGCGAGGGAGTACTGTGCTGTCGACTTGTGGGTGAAGGCGTCGAACCTGTGATCGGCGGGTGTCAGTCTGCGGGCGCGGCTAGCTTGGGGAGCGGGTAGTACCATGTGAAGGAGATCTTGATGTGCTGCTCGTCGACGGGGAAGCGCAAATCGAGCAGCTCGAGCTGGCCATAGTATCTGTAGAGCATGTCGCGACCCGAGGTGCTGTCCTTGCCGGCGCCCCTCACATCCTGTCGCAGGCGGTTGAGGGTGGCGCATTCCTCGGCGTAGCGCTCGGGATCATCGCCGTATGTGTTGCGGATGTAGTCTTTCAGCGGGGAGACCCAGTCGATCTCGTTTGTGGCCTTGAGGGGCGAGGAGATCATGGGAGACTGCGTCATTTTGAAAGATGAGGGCGAGCTTGGGGCCCGGGCGATGGATCAAGTGGTTCGCAGTCTCGCGGGGGGTGAGTGTTTTGCTGTGGACGGGCAGCCTTATTCAGATGCCGTGATGATTGGGTGGCATACGGGGCCTCGTCGGAGGTGACCTCTGGGTGTTTGGTCAGGAACTCGCAGCAGGAGGTGGACGGATGCAGCTCGCCGGGTCAGGATACAGTCGGTGGTTGCTGTCTTGTGCTGTTGTGTGCGGAGTGCGGGGTGGGGGAAGCGGCGATTGAGGCAGACCAGTGTCAGTGCACTCTGGGATCCGTCACCCTCTTTCTGTACGTACTCTGTAAGGTACGGTTACTGCTCTTCAGAGGTTGGCCGGTGGTGCTGATGGAGAAGAGCTAGCGCGCAGCGGCTCCTTTCGGCGTCGAGGACGGCGGCGGCGGCGGCGTCTTCGAGTCCGTCGGTGGGCTGCTGCTCTGCGGCCGGTCTCAAGTCTTCCGAGGTGTGTGTAGTTCGGTGGCACGATATGCTGGTAGCAGCGAGGGCCTTATTAGATGTTGCGGGTGCGTTTGGTTCTATTGCTTGTCAAGAGGTGTCCCGAGTTGGTCTGCCTGTGAGGTCATAGTGCTGGGGTTGAAATGAGAGACGGGCAGTTGATTGAGGCGGGGCAGACGGGCGCTGAGAGCTCCCTAGATAGGTAGCTGCCGGCGCGTCGAGGTGTCTGGTCTTTGTGTGACTCTTGTCGTCTCCGACGGCGGCGGCGGCGGTGTTTGGTGGACGAAGCGCCCGACAGACGGTGAGTGCCGGGTGGGAGGGCAGGGCTCGGAGAGTTGGGGGCGATGAGAGAGGTGGGAAAGGAAGGCTGAGTGATGGAGGAGCGGTGTCCTGTCGTCTTGTAACTCTCAGCTAGGCGAGCTGGGCGGGCAGGTCGAACGAAGCTTTGTGCGTGTTGTTGACGTTGGCGCATAACGTGGTCCGCAGCAGGGCACGTTAGGCTGTCGTACGTAGCCGCCAGGCAGTGATGAATGATTGCCCGCCCACCAGGAACCGGGGAGGTGCCTGGCTTTCTGGCGGGGCCCGACCGAGGGGCGATTGAGGTCGATGAAGAGATGCAAGGTACGCCCTTCTCTCAGAGGATGCTTCCCTCTCTCAACGAGGGCATCAACAACGGAAACTTTCAAAATACACCACATGCAACGTCCGTCATTCAGCACCCATTCCCCATTCACCCCGGTCAAGCCCAACGCCTGACCGACCTGCGGTTGACCGACGCTCTTCCTGCATCTTCCATCACGTTCCGCAAGTGCGAGGTGCCAGGCAACCTCAACACCAAGCTATTCGTCGGGCAGCTATCCCACCTCACTTCTACCTGACATCGCCCGCTGTCGCTGCGGACCCGGCAGCTATGCCGTCGCCAATGAGTAAAGCCGTTCGCGCACGCGCAGCAGCAGCAGCAGCATCGCGTATTCAGCCTCGGCCAGCAGACATTCACCAGTGTGTAATTCGTCCTGCCGCGACACAACAAGACGGCCTATCCTTTGACTTTGGCCGGAGCAGAGTGAGACAACCCGATGCGACGTCCCTGTCTCTGCATGCTGCCTCACTCCACCCTGCTTGGGTACGATTAGCCGGCCATCTCGTGATATCCGCCGGTCTGCCCCTCAGCCAGACCGCACCGCTTCTTCGTCACGGTATCATTGCTGCTTACACCATGTGCGTCTGCTGCAGTAAGCACGAAAGCGAACCATCCGCATCTCAGACAGGACCATTGACTCAGCATACCTACTTCGCAAGCTTCACGATGCCGTCTTGTCCCACCAAGTCGACCAGGTTACAGCACCGCTCGGCCTCAAACACCAGAAACACGATAATTCCACCAAAATCTCCAGCTCCTTGAACATCCCATGTCCGAGCAACGACATTGGCCATGCTCCCTTCCCGCCCTCATGCAGGTGACGGGCCACGCGAAGAGCTGCCCCTCCTCTCGTACCCCTCATTGGCCGGCGCTTCGCAACCCCACCACAGGGCCGGACAGGGGGGCCCAGAACCTCATCCCGACCCCTCAAGAGCGAGATAAAGTGTCAAGCGAACTGGTCCGAACGGCCCGCTCTGCAGGGTTGGGAGCTCTTTGTGCGAGATCGATAGTCCGGTGTCTCATGTCTGTCGTTGTGTCTTTGACATTCTTTTGCAAGGTGCTGCAGAAAATGACCCAGAATGCCATTGTCACTGCAAGACTGACTGATCTTCATGGGGAGGCCGTTTCTGCGACCGCAACGCTCGGCCTTCTGCGCATCATCTGCCATCATGCCGGGGTACATGGCGAGATGCGGAGGCATGGAGATGTCAATCAGCAGCCAGAGCCAACCGCGCGTTTTCCACAACCGAGCGCCTCACGCTTCAGACCTCAAGCGCCGCGGCCCCCATCACAATTAGGCGCCTCAGCCTCCCCCTCGCAGTCAACCCGCGGGAACAAGTGTTGGTTGCTCATGTACATGTCTTCGTGATATTGATTGGGTGATTTCTCTGTTTGTAAAGTGTCTGAGGTGAGTGGCCTCCGCGGCGGGAGCTGGCTTTTCTTCCCCTCCCCCACCCTCGTGTGTCTATACTACATTGTACATTGCGGAATAATACAAGCATCAATCGGCTTTTTCTCCAAACCACATAAGCAAGGGCTTCTTTCTAGGTGGTCTCCCCGTTCTGCCGACGCCAGGGATAGTTTCGTAAATAAAAGGACAGGACAGAATCAGTAAAACAACCGTTTTGAACACCTTCCATGCAAACACCCCACCACCGTCTAATGATGATTAACGTAAGTCTGCTGCACGTAAAGAGCCGCCCGCCGTCGGAGGCCGGTATCGTTACAGCCAACGCTCACCGTCCGGGGTCAGCCTCTCACTTGGAGCCGTCCTTGTCGTCCTTCTTGTTGGGGTCCGAAGGCTTGCCGGCGGCGTCGTCATGGCCCTTGTGGGCGGGGTGGTTCGTCAGAGTGTGCCACATGGACTTGAGGAAGCCCTCATTCTTGTGGGACTCTGAGTCTTCCGGCGACATCGGCTGCGACCTGCGCCGTGGTGGTTAGTAACCGGGTGACAGGGGCACAGCGGACGGAACTCACCCCTGGGGAGTGACGTTCATGATTCTCTTGGCCGTCTTGTCGCCCATCTCGTTCGCCAGCATCTCCACCAGGGTGCGCTGATTCGCGCTCAGGTACTTGGGCATGTTGACCCGGAACTCCACCTTGAGGTCGCCCGAGCCGCCCCTGCGGCCGTTGAGCTTCTTCATTCCCATGCCCGAGAGCGTCAGCTTGTCGCCCGTGTTGGTGCCTGTGGCGACCTTGACGTTGACCTGGCCGTCGAGCGTCGGCACGGTGACCTCACCGCCGAGCATCGCCGTCGTGATGGGGATCGACGCCGTGTAGAGAATGTCGGAGCCCATGCGGCGGAACTTGGGGTCGGACGCCACGCGCACGAACACGTAGAGGTCGCCCTTTTGCGTGCGCATGCTGGGCTCCGTGTTCTTGCCCGTGACGGGGGCGTCGCCGGCGCCGTCGACGCGCAGCCGCATGCCGTCCTCGATGCCGGCGGGAATGTCGACGGTGATGGTCTTGCGCTCCCTGACGACGCCATTGCCCGCGCAGGACCGGCACTCGGACCCGCGCGGGATTGTCGTGCCCGTGCCGCCGCACGCATTGCACGTCGACGCCATCTGGAAGCCGCCGTTCATGAAGTGCACCCGCGTGCCCGAGCCGTTGCAGGCGCCGCACGCCGACCGCTTGGTGCCCTGCTTCAGGCCGCTGCCCGTACACGTGCCGCACTCCGTCAGGGGCGTTATCGTAATCGTCTTGCTCGTGCCCTTAGCCGCCTCCATGAACGATATGCTCGACTGCACCTCAATGTTGTCGCCGACGAGTATCTCCTGCTGGAACGGGTTGCGCCCGGCGCCGCCGCGACGGCCAAACGGCGAGCCCTGGCCGCCGGTGAAGGCCGAAAAGATATCGTCAAAGTTGAAGCCCCCGCCGAATCCGCCCTGGCCGCCGAACCCGCCGCCGAACGGGTTGCCGGCTCCGCCAAACGGGTCACCGCCGGGTGCCCCGCCGCCTCTGGGGTCGAAGCCGGCGGCGCCGAACTGGTCAAATTGCTGTTTCTTCTTGGGGTCGGAGAGAATCTCGTATGCGCTCTGGATCTCGCCGAAAGTCTCCTTCGCCGAGGGGTCCTTGTTCGTGTCCGGGTGGTACTTCTTCGCGAGGCCGTAGTACGCCTTCTTGATGTCGCCGGCCGAGGCCGACTTGTCGACGCCCAACGTCTTGTACGGGTCGCTCGGTGCGAGGGCTGTCGACGTTGCGTGGAATGCCTATGATGAGGCTCGTGAGCATGCTGTGCAGCTTCATGACAGGTGGTGCGTCACTTACACGCTTGGATGGGGGAGCTTGACATGTCACCCGGGGAGCTGGAGACTTCGTGGATCTGGCGGTAAAGGTTCCGCCGCCGGTATGGATGCCCGCGCGCTTGCAGACGGCATCCTTGAGCTTGGATTGCCGAGAAGAAATACGGCTCGACAACAGACGGCCTGGTGCCGCTGCCTTTGTGAGAATGCTTGCATTCATTGTGAGCTGTGTCGACGCATCTGAAGCAGTGGTGTCGTAGAGTTTAGAGGGTTAATAATTGGCTGGGGGACGCGGAAAAGCATCTAGCGCGCAAGTGGAACTCTCCCGCAAATTCTTTGCCCTTCGATGTGCCATTGAGTCGGGACGGTTATGATATCAACTTTTTTTTTTTTTTGCCCGATGCTAAGCCGAACACCGGTGCCTGCCTGAGGCCACTGGGTCCGCGCCCGGAGCCTTTCTGCTCAGGGCGGTTTACAGGGGCCGCGGGGCTGCTGCACGGCGAACGTCAGCAATTTGCGACGACTTTAAGTGGTGCGCGCAGCCGCCCCACATCAAGTTGCGTCCTGGTGGAAATTCGCGGGTAAGTGCGCGTTGTGTGCGCCGCCCTGCTTGCTCTACTCGGAGCCGGCACCGGCTGCACACAGCCATGCAGAAGGGAAGGGATTGTGTGAGTGACCGAACCCAAAACGCCCAAATATCATTATGTAGTATCGTAACTATGTAAAAGGCCTGCGACGGAGGGTCTCGCTTGCCCCCGTCCGTCCTTTCTTTTCCATGTGGTTTCCCGCCTAGGATGAGGTATCATTATGCACTCCGAAGTCGCCCACGCAGCCTGTTCTTCCAAAGCAGAATCGCATGCCAATCAGCTCCTGTCGATGCATGTTGTAGTCGCAAAAACAATATGGTGTACGTCGTATAGCGTCGTCAAGCGTCGTGGGGATTTGCTCGCCTGCTCCGATCGGCTTTAGTGATGGAGTGGCTCCTGACCTTGTGGATAAAGTCCACGATCACGTCGTTCTCCTGGACCCCGAGACCGTTGAAGTGTTTCCGCACAGTCATGGTGAGCTGCTCCTTGCTCTGCCTCCGGTTCTCCTTCTTCCGGGCCATCGTGGGGGACTGCAGCCCGATGCCTCCGGGTCGTGACAGGACCAGTTGGCGGTACGAGCAGGAGAAGGAGGTTGGGGTGTTGAGGTGGTGCTCGCGACGGTAAGCGTGTAACGTCTCTCGGTCGAAGGTATTCCATTGCAGCTGGGAGAACGAAAGTGTTAGCAGGCTGCTTCGTGATCGTGGCGTGAGGATGTCTGTCCCCTTACCCCTGGGTTCTGTGCCTCCTGCTTCGTGGGCACCGCCTCGGCAGCCGCGCTGGCGTTTGTGACCTCGCGCAGGTTGGAGCCGGTCGAGCTGGCTACACGCCGCATCTTGCCATTTGTATGACTTCCGGAGCCGGACGAGTGCTTTTCTTTCGTCGTTGGGCCCTCGGCTTTAGAGTCGTCGTGTGCCGCAGCGGTCTTGGAGTTTTTAGGAGCCATGACGAAGGCGACCAGGGTGAGAAGGGCTCTAGAGTGGTTGGCAAATCGCCGAGGCCGTCTGTAGTGGTTCGGTCGGGTCTCTGGAGTGAAAAGTAGGCGTCGGACGGTATCACATTGTATTCGGAGCAGCAATTGAGCAGGAAGTGGTGCGAGTGGAAGAGAGCAGCCGGGGGGGGGGGAGATTTCACGTCATGGCTCTGTCTGTTGGTTGCTGGACCGGCCGGTTGCCCAGGGCCTTGCCTGCCTCAAAAGTGAGCTGCGGGGCGCTGGCGGCATTCGGGGACTCAACGAGCTGTGCCTGGTGGTGCGACAAGATCGCACTGATTAGGTACGTACCGCGTGAGCAGCACCCTGAGAATGCCTGCCAAACAGCCGCCTGCCTCGGTGAGTGCTTGCTCATTTTTCAGCACCAACCACATTAGGATAGCGGGTGACCCACGCCGTCCACTTGGCTCTCTTGGCAGTCGGCCCCTCCCCCATCCATCCCGCGACTCATTTTTTCGTGTAGGAAGTAGGAACTCATAGCAGCACGCAGACGATTGAAAGCCAACGAAACAACCAGTCAACACGGCTAGCTGAGATGGACTTCTACCCTCGGGGTGCTTGACTGGGAGAAGAGGGGGCATCGAAGGGGGCAGAAGGGAGTCATGCTCACTATGAAGCAGACCGGAGGAGACGACGCCCTCATCAAGTCAGATTACACCTACGATTCATGGGCTGCAGTCCGGGCTTCACTCAGTAATACTCACGGAGTAGGCGAGCCGGAGCCGGTGACGGCACAGACTGAGCCCTGCAACATGCCAAACATCAACGACGCAATAACGGGAGTTCCCATTGTCGTCACACCTCAAGTCGACGGAACAAAGAAGACAAACCAGACAGACCGTTACAACTTGCCAGCCAAACGACATAGTTCCGTCCAATCTAGGGGTCTCCCACACGGGCTGGGGCGCTTTTCGGCTTACCTCATGCGGATGGCTCGCAGTACGCTTCACGCACAGTTTCCCCACGCCGCATGACCCCTCAAGCACCAGATTTTACCTTGCATCTGCGTTCCATACGGCTCCTGACAACAAGTAGAAATTCAATGCATGAGCCCGAACAACGGCGAACTGGAGGGCCGCTCGCACCCGGAAATCCCACAGACGGTGTCAAGCCCAAGTTCTCCGCACGCCAGTACAGGTGGCCATACGAATACGTTGGGTGCACATACTGCTGCATGGTCACCGGCCAGCGATACCTTGGAGCAATACCGCACGACGGGCCGGCGAGGGCGCCCAAGTTTGCTGTGCTCGCTGGTCATCCCACACCGAAAGAATGTGTGTGGTTTCTTATCCCGCGCTGGGAGACAGGCGTGGCTGGCCCAGCGGTCTGGGTCACGGCTCGCACGTAATTGATATCCCGCGTCCTGAGGGTCATCCCACGTCCGGACGCAGGTGGACCAAGAGACCCCCAAACTTTCTTTCAACGCCAGCCCGAGATCTGCTCGATTCTCCAGGGCACGTCTCTCACAGCGCCGGCGTCGTGACCCCGCAATGCCGAGAATGCCATCCCGGGGCCGATGGGCGAGGCGGCAGTTTAGCAAGTGCCAAGCTAGTCATTGGCACACATTCCCCCTCAACGACCCGCAAGGCGATGGTTGGCTGCCAGAACGATGGGCTACTTTCGTCCGTCCGGTGGCGAGCAACGAATCGATTTGCAGAGATTTGATCAGGTGCTGCAGTCGAGGACCTGCATCGATGCAGCAACCTGCTGTTGAACCAGTTCGCCGCCGCTTGCTCGACAGAAAGGTCCTTCATTAGAAGCACACCAGCCACCGGACACAAGCCCCGAGCGCTGCTGCTCGTCGGATACCCAAGAAAAGCAGCCCGTCTTCTTTCGTCGCCCTCAGCCAACACGCAAGGGAGACTGGCGATTCGATGGCCACCCTGGAGGCTGGCTTCGGGAGCTGTTGTCCAACTCCCCATGTCCCTGATCACGGCTCGCTCTCAGTGGGGATTGTCGCATGCTGACTGGCGATCGATCAAGGACCAGCAGATCACCCCTGTCCCCTTTCGACTAGGATTCTCGGTCTTCATTCTCGGAGCTGGAGAACGCGTCTGGACTTTTGACACCGCTTCACTCTGGTACGCCGAACGACAGGATTGTCTCAGAGGCACTGGGCGTTGCTATAAGGGAGGACATCACTCTTGGGTCATCCAGGTACTGCCGCGAAGCTAAGCAGTCATTTCGCTACTTCCGGCTAGGTGTACGGAAAGATAGTCGCCTGCCAAGCACAGCTCAAGCTGACCGGCCACATTACAACTACTTGTGTGAACGTCTAAACAGAAGGCCCGCGGAAGTCGACTCGAGCCCACGACGCCCACTCTCGGTTGGTTTGGTCGAGTGGGTGGGGGACCAATTCTCCACAGGGTGTGATCAGCAAGGGGACGACTCCAACAACGGGAGGTGCTCAAAATGCACGGTTTCTCCAATCTCGAATGCCAAATGGACTCTTTTGCGACTAGCGAGAGTCGTGTGCTGCCATACCTATTTGAAACCACGCCCATGCCCCATCAGGAACACATTACGAGATGAGATGGACCAAGAAGATGATAGCGTCCAAGGTCATGAGCAGAAATGCGAATCAGCTTCACTGACGCACCGGCACAGTGCTCCCACGCCAGGCGGTAGACCCGGGAGTGCGGTATTTGTACCTGATGTGCGCTGCGCACCTCAGCCTCAGGCGTGGGGTGTTAGCGACCGACCGGCGACAACATGACAGCTGCCTGCGAACGAAGCTGTCTGCTTCTAGTGCCACGGCATGTTTGTCTATGGACGAGGATGACGGCTGGCCTCACAACTTAGACGCGACAGCCGGGAAGGCCAACGGCGCCGTTGGGTACGACATGGCACCAGATGAGCTGTGCCGGGAGGCTACAGGAGGAGATGGTCAAGTGAACGCAGAGGCGCTGTGGTCCGATGGCAGCATCAACTCCCATCGCAGGCCTCGCCCACCTGACTCTGCACGGTGCCGGTGTCCATCTTCGTCTGTTGCACTATGCAGTCTGTCTGATTTCATTTCGTCATTCTCGAGCGCCGCTAACCCTCGCCAATATTGACACCAAGACAGCTTCCAGCGGCAGAAGGTCCCGAGAAGTGCGTGTGGCCGAGCACACTAGTGAGGACGATCCTGTGTTGAAATAAGCTGCAGTGTCTGTGGGCAAGCTCTCGCCCAGGCTAGCAGAAATTCGATGCCTTACAGATGCGCTCCCAGGAAAGCTCAAGGTGACACCGGCGGCCGATCCACGCAACTCGTCCGCAGGTCGGGGGAATGGCGCCCCGGATGGGCCATGTCCAAGCTCCAGACCGTGCCCATCCCCACACGTCTCGTCTTCTTCAAGTGAACATCCTACACCGGGCATCCCTGCGAGACTAACCGCGCCGGTCACTGGGGGGCCATGTCGCCCTACAAGAGAGGGACTCGGGGTCTGGAGGGTCCTCTGCCGCTACAGTTGATCAGGCTGAACGCACACTGTCTATCGTTATTCTCTGGTTTCCATCGTGCCATCGTACGACGAGTGAGAGCCGTTGAACACACATCATGAGAGAAGCCTCCATCGCATGCTGTTGTTCCAAGTGGAGCCAGCGTTGGAAGTAATGAGTCTGGAGGGCTGAGGGCTGATGGCTAGTGCGTGGGACAGAAGACGAGGCGGGCAACGTGACAGAAGACGCTCGGTCGCCAACGCCCCCATTTGTCCACCTCGAAATCGCAAACGCACGACAAACAGTCCTTCGAATCAAGCCGGGATCAAACGGATCTAGACGTGACAGTCCCTCGACCGCCCGCGCCCGATGAGACACCGAGGCCAGTCCTGCTTTGGGGTTGGCACGATGGCAGACAATACGGCTGTCCCGGGCAAATATCACGCACCGCAGAACGAAGTAAATGACGAGGCGCAGGCACAAGAATGCAGTTCCTGTCACTTGTCAATTCTCGTTGCAACGGTACCGAAGACTGGCTGAACGCCCTTGTGGTCTGCCAGTGCCAACCTTTGGGTGGTGGCTTGCATTTGAGCATCGGATATAAGCAGGTCGATGACGGCGCGAGCAGGGACAAGGGAAGCAACATGCTGGGACGTTAAGAACCGCCAGATCGATCAGATGAGAGCACCGAGAGAAAGCAACCCAACGGTGGACGTGGATCGACGACACGACACCGTGACCGGCTCGCTGGAGATGATGCCGTCGACTGACAATACACACGTCGTCTCACAGTGCGGGCTGGGTGGCCAGAGATGGGCATCTCGTTCTCGGGGCGCCGTCTGTCCAGGTACCTTGACAATTAGTGCCAGCCCAAGTCGAGTCGCCTCCCCCTCTCCGAGTGCACCCCCAAAGGCTGTCGCAACGGGGGGCCACTTCGCGGCCCTAGCAGCGTTCCAACCGCCTTTCCCATATTATTCGGGGCTACTAAAGGACCCCCATGGCGTGTGGTCCACCACACTTTTTGGCAGGTTGCCGTCTCTCGATGCTCCTATGGGAGCTGGAAGCTGGCAGCTTACTTGCTGCAATTACTGCTCTGGGACAGGTCGAGACAGGGCAGGCAGGGCATCGCATCGCATCGCATCGCAGCGCCGTAGGTACATCACGCCGCGGGCCTCACACCCAGACCTGGACATGGACCTGACTGGTCCCGACCCAGACCCGGGGGAGGGGGGGGGGGCTCCTCATTCACACCGGCCGGCTCATCTGGGAGGAGGTGGTGGGAGGAGACGCCTGGATGCCAGAGTCGAGGTCGAGGTCGAGGAGGGAGACGAGAGTGGGAGTGCCATAAGACCCCCCACATTCCCACCCTGCGTCTCTGTCCTGCCTACCGTCCCTAGATGGCCGAATTGCTCTGCTGCTGCCCACTTCCCCAGGACCTGGACCCCGACTTGTGCCATTGAGGTTGATCAGTGAGACTCGACTCGACGACAGCAACCGCATCACGACGCGAACGGGCACCACCCACGCACGACACCACGCGATCACCAACCGCAGCCTCGAGGCCAATCTCGAACCCGCGCCCGCACGTCAGTCAACCTTCGAGAAGCTCCGACGAGTTTGCCTCTGTGTTTGCCAGTTCCTACTGCGACCCTACCACCTGCGAAATCCACCAGACTCGCTTTCTCTGCCCTTGCATCTCTCGACTTGGCAAGGTCAGTCTGTCTTTAGGTAGGCCATTCCCGTCTCCCGTATGTCGCAGCTTTCCCTTTCCTCACCCGCGCCTGTTGTCTCGATCCTCCCCTTTCCCCCCCCAACCCCCAGTCCCGTTCGACATTCCACGGTACAGCAATGGCTTGGATGAGTGCCGTCGCGGGCCATGTCAGACGCGGGCCGCTACGCACATCCCATACCGGACATCGGTCAGGTTGGAGTCGTGGAATGGACCTGATATCCCACCCAAGACGACAGCCTGGCAGACTCCCGCCGCTGCTACTGCAGTTGTAAGGAGCGCCGGACACCGAGACGATGACGGCGCATCCCGACGAGCCCTCTCCAGCTCGACCTAAGGCAGAGAGAGGTGCCTTGTCCCCTTGAGGTATCTGCAGCTACGGCCAAGGTTCGCTGGGGATGCCATAGGCGGACATCAACGGCTCGCTTCGGTTCGTTTCGCTCCAGGGGATCATGCTGCGACGGGTCGTGTACCTTGAAGCTACAGATACCCGCCCGCACTCAGCGAAGACCAAGCGATCGGCGTACCGCGGTACATCCCGCTCTCATCTGGTCTACTCCATGTCTTGCTTCCTCGAGGCTGGACTCCCCCAGACCACAGCGCGTGCGACTTGAACGGCGGCGTGCGCCTCCCCCAGGAAAACAGACGGAACCTTTTTCTTCGCCCTCCACGTCCTCCAGTCACCTCCAACTGCTCCCTTCCTGGCATCGGACTAGTCCTTTTCGTCGCCCGTGTCCTGGCAATAGTACACCGAGCTATATCGTGCTTTGCTTCACGGGGCGGAGGGCTCACTTAGGGCTCAAGGCCTTGCATCACAAGAGGCCTTGCCCCAAGGTTGTCCCTCCTCCCACGGCGGGTAGCGGATGGCGGATGGCAGGCCTTGGTCTTCTTCGTCTCTCGTCGTTACACCCCCGAACGGCAACGCTTGGTCCACGGCCCTTGATGACGGTCCACTCCATCCGCAACCTCCAACCTTGCCGTCTCTTATTTTTTTTGACACCCACCCGGGCCACCCCCTCCTCTCATGCAGCCCGCGCTCGTCCATTTTACCGCAACAGGCGGCAGGCCCATCATTAATACCACGAGCTCCACCGACATCCACTTGCTAACCCACCCCCAGCAGCACCAGTACCACCAACTCACCTTGGCTTACCTCGCCTCAAGAGTGCCTTCATACAGGGAAATCTCACTCTGCCTTCTCAGCCGGCCACGCTTCTCGTCGCGCACTCGCATCTCCAGCTTGGCCGCCGTCGACTCTGCTGGCGAGACACCTCCCCGACAGTCATGTTTTGAAAACCCCTCTCCAATTGGCTTTGGAGAGGCCGAAACCAATAACCACGAGTGCGATTTTGCGCACTTCGTTGTACATTGCGAAAAAGGACGGAAGCCTGGTGGACTGATCCGCCCCAGTCTCGCCGCGCCACCCACTGCACATATTCGAATCTCACGACGTATACGGTTTCCCTCGAGACGCCACCGCACCCCGCGCGCTCGAGGCTTTGCTGCGCGCCTGATTACAGTAGACGCCCGCGCCACATAGTCCCTTGGCCATCCAAGAAATATGACTTCCGTACTACCGGCGCATACGTCTGACTTTACCAGTTCGATGCCCCTCTCTCCCCGAAGCTCTGCGACAATGGCACCGGACCACGACTCGCGGGCGAGCCCGCAGCAGTTCATCAAGCAAGAGCACGACTCTGGAAGAGGGAGGCCGCGGGAGGGCTCCGAAGAAAAGGACGCCGATCTGGTGGACGACGATGGGGCCGACGGCGACGACGGCAAGGCCGGTTCGTCCAATTCAGACGGCGGCCCTGCGCGGAAGAGACGGAGGAGCCGCAAGGGCTTGGACAAGAAGTTTGAATGTCCCCAAGAAGGCTGTGGGAAGAGCTACTCGAGAGCCGAGCATCTGTCAGTAGACGCACCAAAGCTGACGGCTTCGACTAACACGTTTCCAGATACCGACACCAGTTGAACCACACACCGAAACAGATCTACGCTTGCGACTTTCCCGACTGCAATCGCACCTTTGTCCGGCTGGATTTGTGTAACCGCCACAGGGACCGCCACACGGCCAAGGGATCGGCTCTGAACCGCAAAGACTCGATGATGAGCCACATTTCTCCCACGACTGACCGGCCACCGTATCCCCTGCCCGGGTCGGCGTCGCCCGAAATCAGTCGGCCGGGCACCGGCTTCGCCAATGTGCGACAGAACCAGATGCAGCAGTTCCAGTCGCCCAAGGAAGCCACGGGAAGCCCTTTTGCGCAGGCGACTCATACGCCTCCCACCGGATATCCCATGGGGGCACCCCCGAACATGGACGGCTACATGCACCACGACGGTGGTTACGGAAACGTCCAGGCGCTTCGGCCTCCGCATCAGTCTCCAAGCAACGGATCACGGCCGACGGTACAGACGAACGGGCCATACATGTCTCCGGTTTCCAACCAGCATGGATACCACGGCCAGCAGCACAACACCCCGCAGTCCGCAACCTACACTACCCAGCAAAACTTTCCGCCGTTCAACCTTCCCCCGTCCGACTTCTCCAACGGGACGGGTAACGTACCCCGGGAAGCAGGCCAGACGTACGCACCGACCACCTCGGCCGAGTACAGCGAACAGGGGCATCCCCAGCAGTCGGGCGAGATGATGCTGCTCGACCAGATGTCGATGCCCGGGACCATCCCGGTCTTTGGGACCGACAGCATCCTCAGCAAGTCGCCGTACGTGACGATCCCGGAAGACTTTGTCGCCTACCTGTTCAACACCACCCAGCAGGGCGAGGGGTCACCAATGGGGCAGATAGTGCCCCCTCAGTATGCGAGCAAGTGAGTACATTGGATGTTCGTGCGTGAGTTGCGCTGACCTTTCTCAGCTACGGAGAATATGGAAACTCCTATAGCGTACCTTATGTCGGGACCGACGGCGTGCCGATGGGATACTTCCCGTCCGGCTCGCACCAGGTCATGGCCGTCAACAACCTACTGGACCAGAACCTACCAGAGGCGACCATTTCGGAAGAGAAGAGCCAGGAGATTTACGACTTCATCAGCCAGAGGTTCCACGAAAACGACCAGGCGCCGACACTGCGGCAGCGCGACAGCATTCTGGAAGGGGACCGGACCGACGGCGACCACATGCTCAGCAAGCGGATGATGCAGGCCTACATCGGATCATACTGGGTTCACTTCAGTGACCAGATTCCCATCCTTCACAAGCCCACCTTCTCTCCCGATCGGACGCCGAATCTGCTGCTTCTCGCCATGATGACAATCGGTGCCGCCTGTCTCGATAAGACGCACGGGCAAAAGGTCACCAAGGCCGGCGCGCAGCTGTCCAACTTTCTGGCATGGCACTTGCGGTGGGAAATCTTCATGGACCCCAACTTCCGCCCGCCGGCGAAGCTTTGGCTGTTCCAGACCCTCTTGCTGCTGGAGCTGTACGAGAAAATGTACTCGACGAGAGAGTTGCACGAGCGGGCCCACATTCACCACGCGACGACAATCACCCTGATGCGCCGCGGCAGGTCACTCATTGGCAAGTCGGCACTAGATTCGCCTCCGAATCCGCGAGACGATAAGAATAGCTCACGACACTCCTCGGCATCAGGGGTTGCCCACACCGCCGACGAATGGTGGAATCACTGGATCACCAACGAGTCGACGCGCCGGGCCGCGTTCGCCGCCTTCGTCATTGACTCAATACACGCAACCATGTTTGGCCACTCCACGGTGATGGTCACCCACGAAATGCGGCTCCCGCTGCCCTGCGACGATGCCATGTGGAAAGCCAACAGCGGCGCAGAGGTCGGCCGGATCGAGTCCAACATCATGTCAAACGGCATTAAGCCGATATCCTTCCTGGAGGGTCTCAAGCGGACACTCAGCGGCCAGGGGGTCCAAACCAACCCATTCGGCCGCATGGTCCTGATGGCCGGACTCCTCAGCGTTAGCTGGCACATGAACCAGAGGGACCTCCAGGTTAACGTCCTCGGCGGTGGAGTCTCGCAGGCGCTAGGGGGCCGGGATAAGTGGCGGGGGACACTTACACGCGCCTTTGATGCGTGGAAGGAGGACTTTGACAAGTCACTCTCTCGGAACGAAGGCTCGTCGGATCCTTACCGGTTCGACTCCGCCAAGAAGAACGAGGCCAACGTAGTGTTTGAAAGTCGCACAGTGCTGCACCACCTCGCCCACATGGCGATGCATGTCGATATTGTGGACTGCCAGATTTTCGCCAGGGCGAAGCGGCTTTTGGGGCGAGCCATCGGGCAGCAGGACCTCAACAGCGCTCAGAGAAGGATGAGGGACCTCTGGGCGCCGTCCGCAAAGGCCCGAGACGCAACCTACTACGCGCTCAAGTTCCTCTGCTCTGTCCTGATGCCTGACGGGGGAGGATCGCCACAATCAAACGGCTTCAAGTACGACGAGCCGTATACGGCCCGAGACGACGTGCTGCTCAACAGGCCGTGGGTTCTCTACTTTGCAGCACTCGTCGTCTGGTGCTACGGGTTCGCCCTCGAGGGGCCCTGTCCCGGGGTGCCTCTGCCAACCACGAAGCAGGAACAGGTGCGGCAGATGCGGGACTACCTAGCCAAGTACGGCGGTGTGTCTTCGCCAGAGGAGCTCAAGAGCATGAAGGGCATCAACACGAACACGGCGCTACTGCTCGTGCTCAAAGACTCTTTCGGAACCACACGCTGGGAGCTGCTCCACGAGGGAGCCAATCTTCTCAACAACTGCCTCCAGCTGAATTCTGGGGCAACGGCATAGCGAATCAAGACAGAAGGCGGCAGGCATGTTTTTCATCGATTGGCATCGGAACGAACCGTGACGGCGGCATTATGACGGGAGGAATTCGGGTTTACAATATACCACTTTTGTGCCAGTTATCATTTGAGGAGTCGGGACGATAATTTGGCATGACAGACCTTGCGGCCGCACTTCACATTTTTTCTGTACTGTATCTATACCCGACGAGGCGCCCTTTTCTTCAAGGCGTGTCGCAATGTTTGTGACATACGAATAGCATGAAGGCCGAGGCAGAGAATACCTAGTCTCGGCGAGTATATTGGCGAACTTGTCACTTTTCACATTGGTGCACCCTGTGGTTCTCATTTCATTGCTGACATGGTCGGTCGTCTCAGTCGGGCCGCGGCCCATGGAGAGAACAGAGGCAACGGGACGTGGGGTGCGTGTGAACCGAGAAGATGAAATCCCACCTATCCGGTCCCAAGGTGATGGGCGATCTTGGCGGTTGGGCTGCATTCTTCACGGCATTCGCTGCGCCGTGTTGGTGCCTTCATTTAGGCTTTTTTGAATAGGGGGCGACGACGGGGCACGAGTTGGATGGGTGTGTGCATATGGACGGGCGACTTGCTCGAGGGGTGGCACATCTCTGCGGCATGTAGATGATGCCGTCTCCTGGCGATACGCGGCCCACGTGGTCCGGGGCTTTCGGCCTTTCGTCCAGTGATGAAGCTCGGCGTCTAAGCTTGTTTATTGAGTTGAAATACGCTTTGCGGCCTCCGACGGCGCCGGGTAAGTCCGCTGAGGCCCGGGTGGGCCGGGTGTATTTAAAGCTTTGCCAATGAGGGTGGTGAATCGGTGGCGTGAGGGTTGCCTTCATTTGGTCGGTTTGCCTGTCTATGCTGCCTCGGTAGACTGCGGGCCCGCCCCGGGCCGTCTGCCGGGTCCCGGTGGGTCCATCGGCACCGATGGTGTAAGTGCAAGAATTAGACGAAAGAGCATGTGCGTCGACTTACGTCATGATGATTAATGCAACGGTCCAACAACGCAAGCGCTGGTGAAGCAAGTAACAGTTGGGGTAGCTGGAACGGCGCCTCACTTTCAGGCAGCGTGGGACAGGCTTTTCTTTACTTGGTTGGTTGGAGAAGCGACCGGTACGAAGCAAACCTCAGCCGGTGAACCGTGATGGCATGAACTTGCCTGATTCGGTCGTAGTCTCCACCGCGCTGATACGTCGGAGCTTACCTCCTACCTCCGGAGAGTCGCCCGCCCACGTCCCCGCATGATGGGTTGGGTGTGGTGGACCAATCCAGGCCGACGACGTAAGTTTAAGCTTCTGTTGCGTCGTTCATCTCCCACCTCACCACATCTCGCACTCACCTCTTGTTTCGAAACGTTCTCATTCGTGAGCGAGCTGCGCGCACCTTGACTTGCAGAACAAATGGGTCACGCCGACGGGGCATCCAAGATGCTGCATCTCAACCTGCTGCCGGCGGAGATCCTCCACCACATCTTTGCGGGCCTCGAGCCGCGCGACCTCGGCCGCCTGCCCCGCACATGCCGCTTTTTACACACTTTTGTGAAGGGGAACCAGAAACTCTGCAAGGACGTTTATCTGAGTGTGCTGGTGAGACGGTTGCGTGGCGATGCGATGAATGCGGTCTAACTGCGGCGACAGGACACCCCGGCAGACGCGGAATTGGACTGGGAGAAGGAGATCCACGACTACGTGAGGCTCAGTTTGCTCTGCACCGGTAGTAATGTAGATGAGAAGGTGCGTCAACTTTCCAGTTCGTCGCATGGTAATGACACTTATCATACTAGACTGACGAATTACCGTTCGTCTACGATACCGTCAACAGACTCCTCAAGAACGCCTCATCCACGGGCGAAGCACAAAACGAAGCTGGGACTCACGCAGCGTCACGAAACGCAGCATTTCTGGCGCGCGCCTTCCGTGAGGAGCCGGCGCGTCTGGCATTTCTCTGCCGCTCCTTCATCTTTGAGCGCGCGCGCAGCGAAGTACGGCCTATCCGCATCCCGGAGAAGCCCAAGGAGGCGCACCAGCAGAGCGCGAAGCTGCACTGCCTGTATGGCCGCCCGATCCTCAACTGTGGGCGCACGCGATCGTCGCGGGTGTATCCGTACGCGTGTTCCAAGGTGTACGACTTGCGGCAGTACACCCCGCGGACGAAATGGGGACCGTTCATGGACGACGACACGGACCGTGTGGACTGGGAGAAGGTTGAGGCGATTCTGATTGTGCTTGGGAGCAACATACGCTCGCAGAACCTGACGGCCAAGGTGTTTAGTAATCTGTGGGAACGTCCGTTTGTTGGGTCGTGGGCTGGGAGCTACGTGCCTGCTCCGAATCGGGGGATCCAGGACTTGGATTTGAAGGACCCGTACGGTGTTGCCGGGACATGGCTAAGGGTAGGTGGTGGTTCTCACAAGTTGGCCGTAACTAACAATCCCAGGTGGTGTGTTTCATCGACTACAACGACTTTTTCGGCTACAACTTTCCCCTCGACGACCAAATGCCGCGGGAGGTTCCCCGGCCAGCCCTGGACGTGGGCGAAGCCACCCGCCTCATCGTCATGAAGATTCACGTCACGGACGTACAGCCGCCGGGCGAGCAGGACGGCAAAGACCTACCCGTCGTGCACTTTGAGGGCATCTCACGGTCGATTGACGACTCGTGGGACGAGAACGCCAACTCTGACCTCCGAGGTAGGTGCATGTGCTTGGCGTATCGTGCTCGTTGTCATTGTTAATTCTCCTCTAATCAGCAGTAAAAGGCACCGTCCGCCTGACGAAAGAGGGCGAGGTCCGCTGGACCACGTTCTCCATCTTTAGCGGCCACGCCCGATGGCGAAGTGAGGGTATTCAGATCGGCGGCGTCGGCTCCGCGAGGGGCGTTGTAGGGCATTGGTTCGACACGTACGTAACATCGACCACCGATGCGGGTAAAGTGCTGACTAGGAACAGAGACTACGATCCTCACGGCCCCTGCGGGCCCAGCGCGTACTTCAAAGTGTCTGACCGGGCGCCGAACCCCAAGGGGGACGATCAGCAGATCAGCTTTCACGACTTTTTGCCAATCATGGACTTTGAGGCGGACCTGGGCAGCGACGAAGACGACGAGGACTTTGTCGTGGGCGAGTGGGGTGAGGACGAGGAAGACGAGGAGATGGATGTCGAGAACGACAGGGAGGCCCTGGCGCAGGACCTGGCGGCGCTGGCCTCTGCGGACGCCGAGATCATCGACATGTTGCTGAACGGGCATCACGTCATTGGCGAATGATAATGCAGTGTACAATTATGGTGTTCTATATTCTAATGAGGGCCCCTCTGGTCTACAATTTGCTGCTCACAGGCGGGTCCGTGTTGTACTTATGGTGTTCACACGTAACCAGGATGACGTTGTCGCTCTTCCTCCGCAGGACGCCCTTGAGCTGGCACAAGGTGCGGCCGACCTGGACAATCTCGCACTCGACGATGCACTCTTCCCCACAGGGGGCCGGGCGGAGGTAGCTGCAGCTAAGGGTGCGCGAGACGCCGAGGAACTGCCAGAAGCCCGGCTTGTCGTTGATGAGGGCCAGCGGGAGGGTGGTAAGAAAGTCGAAGAGCGTCGCCGCGCAGCCGCCGTGCAGATTGCCGCCCCTATTGCAGTGGTCCGGCTGGACCGTGAAGGAGAAGGTCGCCGAGGGGTGCGGGCTTGATGCGTCTGTCGAGAGGAGTGTGACGTGGGGCATAATCTCACGCATCCAGTTCTGTGTCTTGTTAGTCGTTTGTTGTGAGAGTCGTATGTGAGAAAGACGCACCCCGGACTTGAGCTGACCATTGTCGTTCTTCTCAAGCGATATCCATGCTTTGATGCGATCCTCGGGGGTGTCGGCGTCGAAAATTGTCTTGAAATGAGAGGGGATGCGTTTAGAGTCTTTAGCCATATTGTAAACTTGATGCGGATTGGTGAGTCTCAAAGATGTGTGCTCAATGAAGGCTTCAAAATGATTCTATAAAATGAACGTGTATCGGTGTCTATTGCGTATTAAGTGAGGTTGTTGATGAAGGAACTCCATTGCCATTCCGGGCCCCTGGGCGTCCGTCAGCAGCAACGCCCCGCTAACCACTGACTTCCCCGGGTTCTGGGTCCCAGCTTCGGCACGCTAGCGGAAAGTGCCTCGGCAAATCCCATCGGTACCGCCAACTTCCCACTCCTGACAAACCACCAGTCCATCAGAGAACATGTCGAGATAACAGCCTTCGACACCCGAATCATCACCAGTTCAATGACCGAGGCCGCCCGCCATGGAGTTCATGACCGCCCTTCGGGGCTCTTTCGACGACCAGAAGCCCTCCCTCTTCGAGCTGATCTCCGAACAGCAGCTCAATTCCCTCCTCCCCCCGACGATCCGATACCTTCTCACGGTCGCGACGCAGCGCTACCCGCGGTACCTCCTCCGCGCCCTCAACTCCTTTGACGAGCTGTACGCGCTGTGCATGCTCGTCGTCGAGCGCCACTACCTCAAGACCCGCGGCGGCAGCTTCACGGAACACTTTTACGGCCTCAAGCGCGAGAGGGCCCTGCATGCCGAGATCCCGCGCGCGAGCGCCAGCGCGCCGCACATCGTGCGGGACACGCTGAAGCTGACCACAAAGGATGTGTGGATGAATCTGGCCGTGATGGTCGGGATACCGTACCTCAAGCGCAAGCTCGACGAGGGGTACGAGGTCAACGCGCCCCGCGCGCTGCTGGGCGCGGCGTACACGCAGATGCCGCCGAACCCGACGTGGAAGCAGAGGTTCCTGCACTACTACCGCTGGTTCCTGCGCAACGTCTACCCCAGCGTCAACGCGGCCTACTACTTTGCGCTGCTGTCCTTCAACCTCGCGTACCTGTTTGACAACAGCAAATACCACAACCCCTTCATGTGGCTCATCAACACCCGCGTGCGGCGGATGACGGGGGCAGACTACCAGGCCATCGACGCCCTGACGAGCGGCACCCCGGCAAAGGGCGGCGCGCCCCCCGGCTGGCGGTCGCTATTCTCGCCGCGCGAGATGGGCCCGCGGCTGCTCTCAAGCCTGTCGATGCTGCTGCCGATGAGCATCTTTGCGCTCAAGTTTCTCGAGTGGTGGCACGCTTCCGACTTTGCGAAGCAGCTGTCGCGCAAGGCGACGGAGACGCTGGACCTGCCGCCACCCGTCGTCTCGGGGCTGGCTGGCAAGGGATGGTCCGCCGACACGAGCAAGGGCAAGGAGACTGCTGGTGGCGACGAGTCCGAGGCGGCTGCTGTCCCGGCCGCAGAGACGGCGCCAATTGCTACGCCTTCACTGCTGCCCATCTACACGGTCCCCGCGCCCGAGGACTCTGCGCTGTGTCCGGTGTGCGAGGAGCCGATTGCGACCCCGACAGCGTGCCAGACGGGCATCGTGTACTGCTACTCGTGCATCCATCGATGGGTGGAGGGCATGCACCCCAAGCAGGAAGACTTCATGGCGGACAAGGAGGGCAAGTGGGAGAGCGGGCAGGGACGATGCGCGGTCACCGGACGACGCGTCCTGGGTGGCACGGAGGGGTTGAGGAGGATCATGGTGTAAGAATAGACGTGGGCCAGCGACCAGTGGGAGAGCATTCTACGAAAGGGATCATTTTAGAGCATCCGGAAAAGACCGGCGTTTGGGATGCGGTGTTAGTTTGTCACATACACATGAGTAATATACCCCCCTTGATCTGACAATCGAGTCTTTTGCGAGTGAGCAGTGGGTGAAGCAAGGGTTTGGGGAAAAGGACGCCAGCCGGCTTCTGGAATGAAGAAACGCGTTGAGGGTGTCTTGGTCTGACCCCACGCCGCCCTCCCTTTTTACGGCTTTTCTAGGCGTCCCACTGGCGCCCGATGCGAGCCTCACGAAACACGTATTGGTCTTGTTCGTCAGTCTCTGGAGCCCCAATTCAGAGACACAGTCTTGCGCTCGAACGGTGCCAACGCTCACACGTCGATGTCTGAGGCTCTCGTCTCCTGCGAGGAGGCAACTCCCGGCGGTGCGGGTGCATTCCACCGGTTCCTTTTTCCTGCTTCAGGCTTGACTTCTTTCGGCCGCCTGAATGGGATAGACTGTATTGAATTCTCTGTTTGATCGCCAGATCAGTCTGGCTTCTCCAGCCCGGACCGAGGGGCGGACCTCATTCGCTGGCAGGGGTCTCTTCGGGCGAGCAAGAGGAGGCTGGGAGGGCTCTTGGGGAGACGGCGCCGGCGCGGCATTCCTTGATGCGATGGAGGGGTGGTGATGTTTCTGTTCCTGAGGGTTGGCGATGGTGATGCGCCAATGCAAGGGATATTGGGCTGGCGATATAAGGATGCCGCCGCGAGGCTGCCCTTTGCGAGGGGAAGACTTATTGGTCTCATTGCACTCTCTCTACGAGCTCGTACTATCGTCAGTCTTTCGTTGCCTGTCTCGTATCACACCCTCTCTTGTTTCTCGGTGGCGGTGTCGGTCACTTATACACACTCTTTGTTTGGAAAAGGTAGCACGCAGGATCAGCGAAGAAGGAAAAGAAAGGAAGCATGGCATACAGCCTGTCGCATTCGTATTTTGGCGCCAATTTCGTGTCTGATTTCCACTGGATCAATTATGCCGATCCGTCCAACGGCTTCGTACGGTAATGAAGCCCTCGAGAGACTTCACGAAGACGCCTGCTAAGCCTTCCCTTCAACAGATACCAGACCCAGCCGGACGCCCTCGCTAAAGGCCTGTACTCAATCAACCCCGACACGCAGGCCGTGACCCTCGGCGTGGACGACACAAATGTCTACGCACTCAGCGAAGGCCGGCCCAGCGTGAGGCTGGAGAGCAAGCAGGTCTACAACGGCGGTCTCTTCATCGGGGACTTTGCGCATATGCCCCCGTCAGTGTGCGGACTGTGGCCCGCTTGTATGCAATTATCGAGTCTCGTGCCGAGTTGAATGCTGATGAGCCGCAGTCTGGATGTACGGGCCCGACTGGCCTGCTAGCGGAGAGATTGACATTGTCGAGGGCGCGAACCAGGCGACCGTGAACGTTATCTCCGGACACACGTAAGTCTCGCCGTGGCATCGTCGAGACGGGGCTGACATGGCGCAGAACATCGGGCTGCACCCTGCCCAACAACCCAGCCGTCAGCGGCCAGAACCTTCTCACCGACTGCGAAAGCCCAGGGGTATGCTTCCACAGGTCTGATGAAGTGCTCCCGCTGACCGTGACAGACGACCAACAACGCCGGCTGCAACTATGTTCCCCCCACCTCGGACACGCACACGTACGGAGACCCTTTCAACGCCGTCGGCGGAGGCGTGTACGCGCTGGAGTGGACGGACGATGCCATCAGCGTCTGGCACTGGCCGAGGCAGAGCATCCCCGCCGACATCTTGTCCAAGAAGCCCGATCCGTCCGGGTGGGGTCTGCCGACAGCGCTGTTTGGGACGTTGACCTGCGAGGTTAACAAGTACTTTAAAGATATGAGCATTGTGATCCAGACGGTGAGTAGACGCGTGAACATGGCTGCTGAGTGTTGAGGCTGACTGTGTAGAACTTTTGCGGTGACTACGCCGGCAACATCTGGGGCCAAGCCAGTGACACTTGCAACCAGGTCGCCCCTACATGCAACGAATACGTCGCGAACAACCCCAGTGCGTTTACGAGCGCGTAAGTACAAACGCCACTCGCAAGGCCAGAGACTGACTGCCGCAGGTACTGGGAGGTCAACTACATTGACGTCTACCAGCTGGGCCTGGGCAACACTACAACCAGCACCCCTGAGCCGACCACGACCACGACTGTCAAGACCACGTCCACCGTCTTCACAACGGTACCGAACCCCGCCACCATGAGCCACAACAGCACAGCGCTCATCTCAACCACTCTCCCGTCTGCAGCGGTCTCTACGGCCCCGCCAAGCCCGTCGACTGATCCGCTCGTCCCTGAGCGCGAGCCGGCGACCATTGACGGATACGCTTTCCTGGGCTGTTTCGGCTCGGCAACGGGCTTCAGCACGTTCACAGCAAAGGCGTCGGCGACGGATATGACGCTGCAAAAGTGCGTTGATCTGTGCACGCCGAGCAAGTATGCCGGCGTCCACCAAAAGTGCGTGCCCCTTTCCCAGATGAATGTGTCTGCTGCTGACAGAATGTAAAGCGAGTGCTTCTGCGCAGATGAGCTCGACCCCAGTACTAGAGCCGAGGCCGAACGCGCACGCTGCAATATCCCTTGCCCTGGGAACAGCACGCAGTTCTGCGGCGGAAACGCGAATGTCTCACCGGCCCCGTCCCGTCTCATGTTCCTTCATCGTCGCGCCGCACCGGCCAACTACCTCCTCACCGTCTACGGCCGCGTCAGCGACCAGACGCCTCTCCCGGCGCCACCCCTGGGCGATCCCGAGCCTCACGTCCCGTCGACCTCGACCGTGGTGACAACCGTGACCTACACCACTGTTGTCGACGGCTCAATGGCGCCTACTGAACACGTGACGACCATCCTCGTCCCCGGCTGCAACAAGTACTGCGCCGGAGACGGGCAGCCAAATGTCATCATCGTGCCAATGACCACCACAGTGGTGTCTTGCAATGCCTGTGGCGCTCACGGAGAAAACCAGGCCACCATCACCATCCCTCTGCAGATTGCGGCAGCACCGGTCACGACGGCCGCAACTGGATACTATCCTACCGCCAGCCCAGTGACGACGTCACCTCCCGCTGGAGGAGCTGGGGGAGCCGGAGGATCGTCTGGGAGTGGAGGCACACCTGGAAGTGGAGGAGCGCCTGGAAGCGGAAGCACACCTCAGCCGTCGATGGTGCCGATCAACTCGGCGCCAGGCCGGCGTCTCGGCTGGTCTGCATGCGTGGGAGTCGCAGTCGGGGCGATCTGCTCCGTGCTGATGTTTGTTTAATAATACGGCATCATCGTCGGACGGGTGGGGCTGGTCCCGGTGCATTTGGCGGAGCATTTGGATTTCTTTTGAAGCTTTTTACTATACCACGTTCATTAGCATAGACATCACCATGATACCACACCAGCGCAACGGGCGCACGTACTGCTAGAATACAACGCACGACAATATTTGTCATAAATCTACCACCTCCACCGGATTCCCGAGTCGTCCCGTGTTGCCGTACATCTGCGCCGCGTTCACCATGAGGCTGCTGGTGTTGCCGCCGGGCCCAATCATGAGCCATTTCCATATCACGCCGTGTATGCCGTAGCCGAGCACACGCAGAGCGCCCAGCCAGCCGGAGTGGGGGAAGAAGTCACGGACAAGTCCCCGCGGAGGCTGGGCGATGAGGGTCTCGTAGGCTCGCTGGCAGTCGTCAAAGTGTACGGTCTGGCGGCCATGGCCCCAATGTACGTGGCCAAAGACGTGCAGCTTCGGCCGTACTCGCCAAACTTCCTCCAGGAGACCGGCACAGCCAAGACCAAGGTCCAGGTGGTGCTTCTGCTGCTTGTCAGAGGGAGCAAGACCGACAGAGAAGGCGACATACCGGAGGAGCGTGCGTAACGAGAATGTCAGTGTCAATTGGGACAGTGTTCGCCCACGGCGGCGAGGCGCGGTCATATTGGAAAGCCATCTCGGGGCCGCCACACGCGGGGATATCAGGAGATCCGTAGATTTTCAGACGGCGGCCGCCCTTGAACTCCAGCGTCACGGCATCGTGTACCAGGTAGCGGATGCCCTTGAAGTCGAGCGTCTTGCCACGGTCCTCGGGGCGGCGGGCGCTCAGGTCGAAGAAGCTGTCGTGGTTGCCGCAGACAAGGATCTTGTGCTGGTGGGGGAAAGAGGCGAGCCAGTCGAGCTGCGCCTGAATGTCGTCGGCCGTGCCGGCATTGGTGAGGTCTCCCGCGTGGATGAGTAGGTCGCCCGGGGGAACGCGGACGTTTATTTGGTCGTGGGTGTCGGAGAGGCAGACGACGCGGATGGCGGGCTTGTCGCGGGGCGGTCTAAAGGGGCGACCGCGGAGGAAGAGGAGAATGCTAAATATTATCGTCACGAGCAGGTGGAGAGGGGAAATGAGGAGGGAGTCGAGAAGGGTTGGGGGCTCCCAATCGTTTTTGCGGCGAAGGCCGAGGGCTGTGAGAAGTGTCATTTGAGGCGGCGGGCTGGTCTGCAGCTTCAGATGCCTTGCCTGGGTGTCGGGAGGTGATTGATTCGGGTTATACGGGATCCATGCGGGTGCGTGCTGTGCTGCGGAAAGGACTGAGGTGAGGCATACGGTGAGAATGAGGATGAGATCTTCACATGGGACGAGGAGCTTCCAGCAGCTGCCCGAGCTGAAACCCCACCGATGACAGCACCACCACCACCGACAATCTATTGTTTCAGCGTGGCAGCCGTTCGTCGCACAGCGAGAAGGGGGTTGAGGACCGGCCGACAGCTGGCACGTACCCGACACTGGGGTCTGGCTGGTGGGAGTGGCCGGGGCAGCACAGGCCACCCTCCAATGTGCCGCTGTCTATCCCAAACCTGGAATTGGCGACGGCGTGCCACTGGGATCAACTGGCTCTAGACGCGCCGGGGGCTGGAGCTTGTTCCCTGGAAAGCTGACCCCCTAGTCGGGCTGGAAGGACGGGCCCTGCGCGGTGACGTGACGTTTTCTTGACCCTTTCCGCGCGCCCAAGCTTTGCTCCTCCAAGAAAACCTGCCGAGCGAGACATCGTCCCGTCATTACTTCAGCCACTGGCTGTCTTTTGTGAACCTGCTTAAAACATCTTGGTCTCGCCATCAACCGTCTGAATAGCCCTCCAAGGGATTGCGTCCCATCTTTGCAGTCCAACCACCACCTACCCGTTACCCGTGCTCAACTCGAGAGCTTGGGACGAACCTCTGACGCAGCCATGGCGAGCATCAGGGACCTGTACAGCAACAAGGACACGGCCGGGTTGGATTCCAACTTTGGCGTCGACTATGTGATCAACTACAAGATTCCCCAGGAAGGTGCGATTGGTCTTGCAGTTTCGAGGGAAGCCACCACCTAACAGCGCGACAGAGAGAACCGAAGCCGAAGCCAACTTTGTCCAGCTCATTGAGGGCTTGACGAGCGTGGGACTGACCACCGAGGTCCGCAGGGGCGACAAGCACTCCCTGCTCATTTTTGTCAAGATCGCCTCCGACAAGTTCCTCGCCGACCAGGTCTATCGCTCCCGACTGCAGGACTGGCTGCATGGCGCCCGCACCGTCGGCCCCGACTCCGACCTCTCCCAGGCCCTCCGCGATGAGCCCGTCTCGGACGCCGAGCGCCTGCGTCTGGTATATCTCCTAATCATCAAGCCCAAGAACGAGGGCGGCGCCGGCATCACACCCCAGTCCGGCCGCTGGAAGCATGTGGACTGCGTCTTTCCCCTGCACAACCACGTCTTCAACAGGCAGTGGATTAAGAAGGTGAGCACCAAGGGCCAGACCGACGACACCGACCTCGACGAGATCCGCGACAAGTTTGGCGAGAACGTTGCCTTCTACTTTGCGTTCATGCAGTCCTACTTCAAGTTTCTCGTCTTCCCCGCCGCCGCCGGCTTCGCGGCCTGGATGTTCCTCGGCCAATTCTCTTGGCTGTACGCTTTGGCGAGCTGCCTGTGGTCCGTCGTTTTCTTCGAGTTCTGGAAGAAGAAGGAGGTCGACCTAGCCGTCGAGTGGGGCGTCCGTGGCGTATCCAACATCCAGCACCCGAGGCCGCAGTTTGAGTACGAGCGCCAGGCCGAGGACCCCATCACCGGAGAAGCCGTCAAGATCTACTCGCCCATCAAGCGCCTCCAGACGCAGCTTCTCCAGATTCCCTTCGCCGCGGCCTGCATCGTGGTGCTTGGCTCTCTCATCGTGACATGCAACTCGCTGGAGATCTTCATCAATGAGGTTTACAACGGCCCGTTCCAGGCGTATCTGGTATGTCTAATGCCGGTCTCGGCAAGTCTCAAGCTAACCATCCAGGGCTTTCTCCCAACCATCATCTTGGTCGTAATGACGCCCACCTTCTCCACCGTCCTTACCAAGTTCGCCAACCGTCTGACGGAGATCGAGAACTACGAGACCATTGACGGTAAGTGTTGCGTCTCCCCTAATGCGACACAACTGACAGCTCCCCAGCCCACCACGCCGCCCTGGTTCAGAAGGAGTTCGTTCTCAACTTCCTGACCTCGTACATGGCACTCTTCTTTACAGCATTCGTCTACCTCCCGTTTGGAGACCGGCTCACACCGTTCCTCAACTTCTGGCGGTCCACCGCCCAGATGCTCACTCCCAAGGATGTCAGCTTCCAGACCCAGGAGTTTGTCATCAACCCCGAGCGCATTAGCAAGCAAATGTTCTACTTCACCGTGACCGCCCAGGTCGTCAACTTCGCCACCGAAGTCATCGTGCCGTACGTCAAGCGCCAGGTGTTCCAGGAGGTTCGCGAGGTGCAGTCCAAGATGGCCAAGGAGGACGATGCTGCCAAGATCAAGGACCCCGCTGAAGAGGCCGCCTTTTTGGAGAGAGTGAGAAACGAGGTCGAGCTCGAGACGTATGATGTTACCAGCGACTACCGCGAGATGGTCATTCAGTTTGGATATCTCTCCCTCTTCTCGGTCGCGTGGCCCCTGACGGCTTGCTGCTTCTTGGTCAACAACTGGGTCGAGATGCGGTCCGACGCCGTCAAGATTGCTATCAGCAGCAGACGTCCCATCCCGTGGCGTGCGGACTCGATCGGACCTTGGCTCAACGCTCTCGGGTTCCTCTCCTGGTTGGGCAGCATCACCAGCGCGTCCATCGTTTTCCTGTGCAGTGCCAACGGCGACGGGCCGCGTGGAACACCGTCCAGCATCAAGGCCTGGGGTTTGCTGCTCAGCATTCTCCTTGCTGAGCACTTTTACTTTGCCGCGCAGTTCCTCGTTCGTCTGGCGTTTAAGAAACTGGACAGCCCCGGACTGCAGAAGGAGAGGAAGGAGCGCTTCCTGATGAAGAAGAGGCTCCTTGAACAGAACCTGGGCCAGGGTGTTTCCGACCAAGCTGCCACGCCTGGTATTGAGAAGACTGAGGAGATTACCCTCCAAGCGTTGGAGGAGGAGGCTCGCAGGATTTCCACTCAGGGCCACGGAGGCCCAGAGGAAGCGTGAGTTTTTTGAGTGTCATATCCGCTCAAGTCACTAACAATGAGTAGATTTTGGCGCAGACAGCGCGGTATGGGCGAGACCATTCAGATCGGCAGGAGCTTGATCGCACAGGTGAGCATGGCTGAAAGGCTGTAGTTGTGGCGAACTAACATCTGTCACAGAGCACTTCCGGCAACAAGACCAAGGCGTGAGGGCGTCAAGACGACACAAGGGGATACATGGGCACTTGCCCAATCACGAGAACATGATAACCTGCGTTGGTGTGTACTTTTAGCGGAGGCTTTGAAAACTGCGGGCATTTGGGGCGTTCGTTTCTAGGAGTAATCAATTCGATTTCTTGGACTTCATGATCGGTGACTGAAAGGGCGACCGACGGTCAATTTGAGCAACTGGCAGATGACCGATCCGCTAGATATGCGCCCGCAAGGCATACCGAGAGGCTTAAACGGGTTGCACTGATTGTCCACTTCCAGATGATGGAGGGGAGACAATCCATCTAGGCACATTATTGAGCTGCGCCCCCCGCTAGCTGGCCTGCCTGACGTGCGCTAGGGGTACGTACTATGTCGAGGTAGCTTTTAGCGCAGTTGGTCCTCGAGCTGAACTTGCCCACGACATTCCCGTCGCTTGGAGTCACCAATCGCGAGACCTTGTCAAGCAGTGTGCCACACCGATGGATTCAAACGGGTCTCCCCAGAACGCCCCGGAGCCGCTGGATCATTTACCAAGATACGGGCATCGACAGCCCTACCTCGGTTCCAAGCCTGTCGTTTGCTTCCGCGTCTCCTTCCGCACTTCTAGGATTCATCGCCCTCCATACCGAGTTTGTCTAGTGACTAGTCTCGTCCCGGGCGATGTTCACCCTGCCTGCACGTTGCTTGAGGCTTTCTGGGTGTGTGTCTCGGGAGCTGTCTGGCCCCCGAAAACGCCCTGCATATTGCCCACCATGTCTGCCCATGCTGTGCCGTCCTGCGGCCTGGAGCTGTCCTTGTTCGTGGTCCTGAGCTAGCTGCTCAGCTCAAGGACAGCCTGGTCGAATTCTTCTTCATCTCTCTTCACTCTCCGTCACATCATTCAGAACATCAAAAGTCGATTGTCCAAGACGTCGAATGACTGAGGGTGTCGCACCGGCGTAACCTGCGTGCTAACCACGCTTACCCCGCCAAGGACAGATCAACACCATGGATATTGTGGCCGACCTAGTGACGGGGCCGTACAGGGAGATTATCGAAAAGGGAAACACGGCGATCGAGAATGCGGGCGACAACCAGGAGATGCTCTCTGCGAGCCAGAGGATGGTCAAAGGTGCCGAGCGATGCCTCAAGATTATTGAGCCGCTCTGCGCACGCCATCTGAAGGGGTCAGAGGTCGCTTTTACGAATGCGCTCAAGGATAATAGTAGGTGTTTCACCGGTGTTGCTCTGAACATACTGACAAGCGACAGATGACATTGCCGAGTTCAGGTTGCAATTGACCGATACGCTCTGGGACTTTGATGAGTACACGGAAGCAGACACCTTCGACAAGGACAAGTACACGGAGCTGTGGGAACTGTGCAAGAAGTCGGGCGTGAAGATTGGCGAGATCCTCAAGAGGTTGAAGCTGGAGGCGCCTGCGGCACCCGTCGCCGCAACACCACCGGCCGTCACAATTGGTAAGCGGCATTGAAACGCGAGGCAACATTGTCTGACCAGCGCAGAGAGTCAAACACCAGTCGTCCTGATCGACTCGGGCATTGTTCATCCCCCGAGTGAGGCAGAGCCAAAGGTTGAAGAACTCGAGCCCCCTCCACCTCCCCCGACGAACCCATGGGATCTGAGGACGACTCCAACGATTGAGACGGGGGCCACTTTGACCGAGACCATCGAGAGGCGGCCGCCTGTGTCGACCATGAGCTCTCCCGTCTCCGAGCCCAACAGCCCCGAGTACGAGAGAAGGTCGAGTTGCCTCTTGGAAATCGGCGTAGACAGATTGCTCACGGACGAGGAGCGGTATCACATGAGCCCGCAGGACATGAGGCCCCCTCCTCTCTCACCGCGTGGGCGGACATCCACGTTGAGCGCGCCCATTCCGGGGGACCACGCGATCCAGCCGCGGCCTCATCGGTACTCACAAGCCAGCTCCGTTCATTCCCATCCCTCGAGGCAACGCTCGCTGGAGTCGATGCACGGATCAGTGTTTGACGGGTGGAAGGAAGAGGGGACGAGAAGCCCTGCCATGACGGATCATCGCTCTTCAACGGCGTCCGGCCAAGACGGACAGCTGATTCCACTGTCTCGAGGCGCAGTCATACCGCCAAACTTCCCACCAGGCATCCACGAAGGCATCGAACGAGTCCCACTGGTTACGAATGACTATGAAGCGCCCATACCGGTCGATTCGGAGTCAACCCACAGCAGGCCCGCATCCATGATGTCGGCTCGGCCAAAGGATTGTAGTATCGGCCTCAGCAGCTCGTTCTATCTGTACAAAGGGTTCTGCGACGGGGCAAAGGAGGTCATTCGAGGGGGCGCTGGCATCAAGAAAGTCAAGAAGCCGGTACGTATACTGCGAAGGAGTAAGGGGCCTTTCTAACAACCGAACAGGGCTTCTCCGGCGCGCACGTTGTTGCCCAGTGCGAAAGCTGCTACTATGAGACCGACTTTAATCAGATGCAGGCAGACGTCAACTACGCAGAGGAAGCCAACTACCAGCTGAACAAGATTGGCTACCGCGTCCGCTTCCTGCAGAAGAGTCATATCGCCACGAAACGCGCCGACGAGTCCCTCTACGGCTGCGTCTTTTGCGTGCAGTCCCAACATACCCTCGAAGAGTGCGATGCCACAGTCTTTTTCAGCCAGAAGAAGCTGTTTGAGCACCTTGCGCGCCACCCACGCCCGCTGCCGCAAGTCCCCGGGGTCACTGTGGTAGAGGAGGCAGAGATCCCGTTCAACCTCCGGAACAACTATGATTTGCACTTCCGTGCTCCGCCGAAGCCGTCGCCGCTGGCAGACAAGCAGCTCGAGCTGGCGCAGCTACCGCACGCCACGGCCACGCAGACGGTGAAGCGGATGTACGGGATGCGGCTGCTGTACGACCAGACACCCGCGTTTGAGCTTGCAAACGGCGCCAGGCTCGGCGGAGTGGCATTCCCTGCCAAGTACAACGGGGAGTGGATCATGGCGTGGCATGAGGGAAACTACGGCTCCGCGCCGGTTGACGTGGTGAAGCTGGAGCCGCCACCCAGGGCGGAGATCAAGATGGACACGACGAGTAACATCTCTGCGGTGGCACGGTGGAAGTTTGCGCCCAAGTCAAAGGACGGCGGCGACTGGCTCAAGTTTGATCAGGGAGAGAGAATCACAAACATTAGCTGTAAGTTAACCGCTCTTACATATTGACGCAAGCTGATGCGGTATAGGGGCGTGGCAAGATCACTGGTGTTGGTCTGGGACGAATGCCAAGGGGACATGGGGTATCTTTCCGCAGACGCATATCGATACGAACACGATACGGGAGACCACGGACCGGTCGAGCATCTCGAGCAGCGAGAGAAAGAGGTCTGAAGGGTTCTTTGGGCGGCTTACGAGCCGGAAGAGTTCGCAGAGGCCGTCCAGTGTAGCTGAAGTGATGGTATCTTCGGGGCCCAGGCCTTCGGTGTTCTAGGAGAGATGTACAAAGGAGTTTGGAGGAGCTTATACCCAGATTACGAATAGACGTTGACTTTGCATGCCGGTAGTTGAATCTGCCTCGTGCCGCCTCTATCCGTTGTCGGGATCCCGCGACTTGCCGATAAGAACGCGTGGGATTCGGGAACGCATCCGCGCCTCGGGGCATCCGCCATTCGGGGATAGACCGGGTTCACCACCTTCGCCGCGGTCCCTTTACACCGAAGAACAGAACGTCACCGACTTATTACCCCGCACCCCATTGACCCGAGGTGGGCCGCTAACGCAGAGTCGTATCCTTGGTGGGGTACGGCAGTGTCTGACGGTACAATGAAGAGCGAGCTGATGACCTTTCATCGGTTTCGCCCCCGGCTCCAACCCCGCCTAGGCTTCTCCAAGCGCCCCCCCAAGACTCTCCTCGAGACGATACCAGGGACTTTTTTTTTTTGGAGACCGGTCCTCGGACCAAGCTTGCTAGACACGTTTTCTGTCGCGCGCGAACGACCTCATCTTTTTTCCCTTTTTTCTATCCGTCATCGGTGTGTGATTTGAAATTCTTTTGGACTGGAGCGAATTGGCCACTTAGCGTCTTCTTAATCTTCCTTACATCTACCCCGTGGAGAAGCGATCTACCCGTTACCCCGGATTTTCTTCTCAATCACAACATTGCCATTCGCCCGAGAGCAGACGTCGCGAAAATGGGACTGAACGGCGACGAGATTGCAAAGCACAATAGTGCCGACTCCTGTTGGGTCATTGTTCATGTAGGTTGCGTCTGCTCAGACAGAACGCAGTCAATTGACGCGCAAACAGGGCAAAGCCTACGATGTAACGGACTTCTTGCCGGGTGAGTGCCCCCCTCCCCTCAACACCGTAGAAACACTTCTAACGATGCCAGAACACCCCGGCGGCTCCAAGATCATTCTCAAGTATGCCGGCAAGGACGCGACGGAAGAGTTCGACCCCATCCACCCGCCAGACACGCTGGACAAGTACCTCGAGCAGTCCAAGCACCTGGGCCCCGTCGACATGACATCCGTGGTGGCGGAAGAGAAGGAGGAGGACCCCGAGGAGGCGGAGCGCCTCGAGAGGGTCGAGCAGAAGCCGCTGCTGTCTCAGTGCTACAACCTGATGGACTTTGAGGCCGTCGCGCGCAGGATCATGAAGAAGACGGCATGGGGTTACTACTCGAGCGCCGCCGATGATGAGATTGTGAGCAGCCCGTCGCATTTCACCGACTAGTACTGACCGACAGACCCTCCGAGAAAACCACAGCGCCTTCCACCGCATCTGGTTCCGCCCGCAGATCCTCGTCGACGTCGAAAAAGTCGACTTCAGCACCACAATGTTCGGCGCAAAGGTCGACATGCCCTTCTACGTCACCGCGACCGCCCTCGGCAAGCTGGGCCACCCCGAGGGCGAGGTCCTCCTCACGCGCGCCGCCCGCAAGCACAACGTCATCCAGATGATCCCGACGTTGGCATCGTGCGCCTTTGATGAGATGATGGACGCCGCCGAGGGCGACCAGGTGCAGTGGCTGCAGCTGTACGTTAACAAGGACCGCGAAATCACAAAGAAGATTGTCGAGCACGCCGAGAAGCGCGGCTGCAAGGGCCTCTTCATCACCGTCGACGCCCCGCAGCTCGGCCGCCGCGAGAAGGACATGCGCTCCAAGTTCACCGACCCCGGCGCCAACGTCCAGTCGGGCCAGGCCACCGACCAGTCCCAGGGCGCCGCCCGCGCCATCTCGTCCTTCATCGACCCCGCCCTCTCGTGGAAGGACATTCCCTGGTTCAAATCTATCACCAACATGCCCATCATCCTGAAGGGCGTCCAGCGCGTCGAGGACGTCATCAAGGCGATCGAGGCCGGCGTCCAGGGCGTCGTCCTGTCCAACCACGGCGGTCGCCAGCTCGACTTTGCGCGGTCCGGCGTCGAGGTGCTGGCCGAGACGATGCCGGTGCTGAGACGCATGGGTCTCGAGAACGCCATTGAGATTTACATTGACGGCGGCGTCCGTCGCGCTACCGACATCATCAAGGCGCTCTGCCTCGGTGCCAAGGGCGTCGGCATCGGCAGGCCGTTCCTGTACGCCATGGCCGGCTACGGGTTCGAGGGCGTCGACCGCGCCATGCAGCTGCTTCGCGACGAGATGGAGATGAACATGCGTCTCATCGGCTGCACGAGCGTCGACCAGCTCAACCCCTCGCTTCTTGATACGCGCAGTCTCTTCAACCACGGATCAACGCCGTCGGATAACCTCGGCCTAGCCATCTACGATCCGCTTGCGACGCCCACGCAGAGGCCCAAGGTGCCGAAGCCTTCGAAGCTGTAGACCTTTTGCGGTGTTTTTCTTGTCACCATCGTTTAGAGCAAGCATGGAATGTTTCAAGACTTGATCCAACGTCAGATGTATGATACTATACACTATACAGGGCGCTATATACCGCAAAGACATTTGAATTGCAGGAGACACTGTTCGCTGAGCAGCCATAGGGTTTTCCAACTCCAGTGATAAGATGAATGACCGGTGGCAGTTTGAATCAATTGCCGATTTGCCCTGGTATCTCAACCAGTCGACCGGGAGAGACTGACTCTGCCTACACTACAGCTGTCTCACGGTGCCTATCCCGGCGTATCGTGACTTTATTATACTACACTCTTACATTCACACAGATTCTATAGTACGAGAAGAGGAAAAGAACAAAAGTGTATTTACCTACATGCGTCTTCTGTGCAACATGCCAACCTGCGGAAACCGAGAGGCCAAGTCTTCAAGCGACCGATTGCCGACGGCCTCCTTCAGTGCGATCGTGGAGATGGCCGTTGGCAAATGAATGGCGCCATACACCCCGTCGTCAGCCCACTTGAGGTGGTGGTAGACAAGGTAGAATTTCTTGCCATAATCTTCTGGCTCGAGAATCCAATTCCAAGCTGGCTTCGGCTTGCGACTGTCCACGGTGACATGAGAGTCGGCCGCGACGCAGCGGTAGTCAAAGGCCCCGTTTTCACGCTCCTGTGTGAAGAACGCGAGATGGGGCAGACAAGATCTTGCCAGGATGACCTCGATATGGTGCACCTTGTCGGCACTGAGAGTAGGCAACCCTTCAAAGGGGGGTTGACTCTGCATGTTCAATGCCTTCTCGATAGCGAGAACAAGTCCGTAGACTTCCTCGGCCAGCCCCGGGTTGATCTCCACGACATCGTTCACAGGGACGGTTGTAAGGAGACGGTTGACTCCGTGGTTGAACGACATGAAGTCTACCATCTTCACCCGGTAAGTGTCCCAGATGCCTAGCATCTGCCACAAGGCTCCGAACGGGAACAACTCCTTGGTGATGCCGCCGCAGACGTCAAGGATCAAGGGCAAGCTCTCGTCTTTGAACGATGCGGCCGGGCCTTTGAATTTGATCAACGGGGCACTCGTTTCGTCCGCGGTCCAAGGCATTGCGACATCCATGATGGCGGCCAGACGGATGAGCACTCTGGTCTCGTCCTCGTCCAGTGTGCCGTTCTCGAAGCCGTGGAAAGTCTGAGCGAGCATGGCTGCAGAGAAGAAGTCGACGTTGAGTTCGGCATCGCCACCTACAAGGCAGTCGGCAATCTTTTCGGGCCAGCCCTCCTTCACCTTGTAGGCATCCGGCGTAGTTCCCTCCTCGAGGATATCCATCAACGTGAGCATTTGGTGCACGTGGTCGAGCACGTCGTATTGGTAGGGCATCTCGATCGCAACATCCTCCATGGCCATGTCAGAGCAAATGTTGGCAAAAGTGTAAAGGAACTCGAAAGGCGTCTGGTCCTCGGACGCCGGTTCGGGTCTCCAGGGTCGCGTCTTGAGCGCCGTGGAAAGGTCAAAGTCGCCATAAATGACCGCTCGCGGGTCTGTTGTCTTGCGGAGGTAGCCGATCTGATGGTACAGTTCCATGCGCGAGAGTCCGACCATATCTTTCATCGTCTGGCAATGGTCATCATCGAAGTAGAACCTCCACGCACGATCAGTGGCGATGATGTATCTGAGGTTGGGCAGGTCCACGCTGCATGTCGTCAGGCCCGGGGTCAGGTCTGAGATCACGAACATGGACGTTTTCTGTGGGATTAATCGACATTGGCGTTGAAGGTTTCTGAGATCTGCAGGCGAGTTCAGGTGGAACACTTGCCAGCCGGCTTCGTGCGCCGTTATTATGGCCCCGACGGCGTTCTCCAGCGTGGCGAAGGACAGTATCGTGACCGTCTCACCTTCACTGATGGCCCTTTGCATTAGCTTGATAGTTGCCTGACCAATGTCGGTTCCGGCCTCAAATCTCTCAAAGGGGAGATCGAGCTTGGCCTCGGCCTCTTCGCAAGCGGCCAAGGTGTAGCCCAGGTCGGTGTATTCAAAGGCCAGCCTTCCGAGTGCTTGGCCTTTGTGCATTCCGAAGGAGGACATCACCACGAGGGTGCAAGCCCAGCCCTTGGTCTTCTCGAAAAAGTGGTGGTAGATGTGGTCGCGAATGACGACCTGGCCGAAGTCTGAGTGCAGGGTGCGCTGGCCATCAAGCTTGACAATGATGGTCGTGCCTGCTTCGTCCATAGCCTCGAAGAACTCTTGGCGGTCATTTGTGAAGATGTCTTCCCATGTGATCACAAGGCCAGCAACCGACTTTTCCTCTCCATTCGGCCAGACAAACTCGCTCTCCAGACGAGTAGGCACGATGAAGATGGATCTTTTCCCGAGTGTTTCAGTGGCGAGACTTGCGACACTTGCAATTTGTTGCATCTTTCCGGAGGAGGGCGGTCCAGTGACCTTGAAGTAAGAGAAGCCGTCGTTCTTCTCGATGGCTGTGACGATGGGTGTAATGGTGTTTCTCCAATCCGTCGCATGGTATCGACCGGAAGGCTGGTTGTCCTGCTCCGCATTGGGATCCATCGCTGCTATCGTTTGTAATTGTTTTCGTCGTCCGTTGTCGCTGTCGCGTTCTTCTGACTTTTGCGAGATGGATAGCTTTGACGAAACAGTTGTATTTCGTTAGTTAGCGGCGGCGGGTTTGAGATAGGTAGGCAGCGGCCAACGGAAGCGTTGGCGAACTTTTTTCTTTTTGGTTTTTTTTCCTCCCGTGGCGGGCCGGGCGGGAGTATCTGTGTCTTTTGGATATCGACTGCGAGTGAAGAGGAAGGAAGGTCCTGGGGCGAGGTGAATAGGAGCCCGTTCTACTTTGATTAGAACACAACGTTTTCACAGCTCACCTCTTAGATACGCACCTGCCCAAAAGACGATGGGAAGAAAGAAGAGCAACAAGAAAAAAAAACAGTCCCAAAAAAACCCCACTGTCTCCAAAGAACAACATCAGCAATGGATGGTATACTCGAGAAAATCAGGGCCTTATCTGACATGCGCAAGCTGTACGGTGAGATCTTGTTCGAGAGGATTACGACTGAACGGCCACACCCACTCGGGGAGAAGATAGTCAATGGAGCATCTAGCACTACGACTCGTGCTCTGGACGTCCTAGTTGTCCTTGTGAGATACCTGTCGTGATGCTCCCGTCTGGCCCCGACAACGATACGGGTTCGAACCTCATTTGGGAACTGGCCTGGAGAGATCTCCAAAGCGACGAATACAAGGACAACGCGCCAGTCCTCAAGCAGGAGATCATGAACGCCGTCGGCAAGAACGACACCTCGTCCTTCTCACTTTGCGAGTCGCAAATCATGCGCGAGACTCTGTGGAGCCGCAAGGAACTCCTTCTCTGCGGACTCGAATACCTGGAAAACGGGCTACGGACTGGGAGAAGATTGACTCACCCTACGCGGCTTTCCTCGCAGAGATGACCTTGGTGAGCTGGGACGGCAAGTCGGAGGGGTTGGGCATGGCCGTGAAACGGGTGTTTTGCCGTAGGTACCGCTCCGACGGTGACGCAGGCCGCCTCACTTTGCTGAAACGCGCCCCGATGATCATTCGCGTCCACCTCAAGCCGTCCGCTGGATCCAATCTAGAGGAAAAGGACGTCCTTCGATTCCAGGGCGGCGAAGACGTTAATAAAAACTGCTGGCTGCAGTTCAATTGAGAACCGACGACGCCAAGTCAGGAGATACCATACAGCTTTACGCATTCAATGGTGTTGATATCTTGCCCACGACATTCAACGCCAGCCGCTCAAGGCGCCCCGAAATGCTTGGAGCAGAAGGCTATGAGTATATGCTGTTCTACTGTAGCTATGACCCAAATATTCGCATCAAGCATCGTTTCGCCTGTGAGAAGGACATATACGGCGATGTTGACGAAAAGATCCTCAAGGAGCGATTTCGCTTCGAAACTTGACAACCTGCGCGACCTTCCACTGGCGAGAACTTTTCGACCACGCGCCCCAGAAACCGCATCAAGACCATACTGGAAACTCTCCAACGCAAAGCCGCCATGATGACACAGGCTCCGAGGCTGAAAAGGGCGGCCCTGGGGACGAGGCAGGCCCTACAGGCCAGAAGGTTGGATACCGCGGTAGAGGTCACGGAGAACCTGGTCGCGGTGGTCACTGATGACACTCACTACGGAGATTCCCACCAGATAGAGAATACTTATGATGAAAATTCAAGCACGGTTCGATTCAATACTTGGAATTTCATAATCCTCCTTTAAAATGATGTTATACGCATGTTACAGAGCAGTTAAGTACTACGTCACGGATAGTTAAACTATCATAGTAAAGCAAGCAAGTGATGAAACAGTCTCTATAAAATAACGAATACATAGTGAGATGAAGTAATGTATTGAATCAGCCCTGTTTAATGCATATGATCCCATCAGCCTGACGTCGCAAATGTATACACTGGAACAAGTTGCAGTCATCGCAAATAGCTAAAGGCCCGAAGCCATAGTCTCTAATCCGTGTCATGCAGTACCACTCTGTCTCTCCTTCCCCATCGACTAAGACCCTGAGACTAGCACGGCACCTGTCAAGGATCAGACAAGACAGAACTTCTTGTATGGCATCATCGACGCCATAGTTGCACGATTGCACCGCCTCTACGTCAAAACTGCTGAGCAGATCAACCACGTCTCCGATGACTTCTCTCCACTCCGACGAACCCGGAAGAGTTGGGTTAGCCGCGCGGTGTTTCTTGGCCGGGCGTGCCTCTTTGTGCGCCGCCGTCTCGTCACCACGGGCGAACTTGGCCACTCCTTGCTCTGGTCCGGGGACCAGCTGGCCGACTTGCTCTCTGAGCTTATATATGGCCATCGCCGTGTCCTCGAGCGCCGCTACATAGGACTCATCGTGGCAATCGTCGGTTGCGACTTTGCCTCCTGTGGCTCTATGGTCTCTGCGGAACGGCAACTACTCTTGCAGCTCTTGGCTCTCATACCGGGCTAGCAAAGTATCGCTGTTCTTCTCGAGAGCGTCGTTGTCGAACAACCTGGACGTATGCTTTGACAGAGCGTCTTAAGTCGTCGGCCGAATATTCTGCTACGTGCTTCCGCCGACGCCTATGATCGATCTCGCGGGTGTGCTGCTGTGCCTGCTCTTGGAGCTGCCGGCGCATCTGCTCGACTTCAATGGCCTCTTGCCTAGCTTCAGTCTTCGCTTTCGCAGCATCTTCTCGAAGTATCCGTTTCATCTGCTCGACCTCAGTGGCTTTCTGCCTATCTTCGGTCTTCGCAGCTTCGTCTCGAAGTCTCAAGATTTCTCGCTTCAGTCGTCCGATTGTCTCGCACTGCCGCGCTTTCGATTCCTCGTTGGTGGCAGTCAGGGTCTCGCGAAGGTTGGTAAGCTCTTGAGGCCAGGCTAAAGTTTGCCGGACATAATCAGCCATTGGCAGTCTCTCGATCTTTGGCCGGGCTTCCTGTAATGCATCGGAGCATTTTGACAGCCAATCTACTGCTCTCGTTAATTCGTCGCTTAGCATAGCACGCAAGTGCCTCGCTGGGCAAGGAACCCGCTGAATGAGGCAGTCCATATTCGCGGCCATTGTCTTCGCCTCATTCACATTCTTCTTCAGGTTATCAATCACAGCGTTCATTGCGCTTGGCATATTTGCGTATGTACTTGGGTACTAATAGAGTTGGATGGTAAGTGCCAGAGAGGATGATGGAGGACGACAGAGGCAACGACGATAAAGTGAAGTTGAACAGAAGAAAGCGGGGCTCCAGGATTGGCAAGTGCAGACTCGCTTGGAGAGCGCAGGCAGGTGAGGTCTGGATGGCAGGTACGGTGGACCATGACACAGCAGGCGCGAGCAGACATGCAAAGCTGGTTTGGGGTTTACCAGGCGACATTATATGGTTTGAAGAGGGCGTATAGTCACAGTTTAGACTATCGCCACTGGTACGCTTCGCGTGTACTTGGGTTGCCTTGCCTTTGGTGGTTTGAAACGTCGAATCGTGTGTGATAATATGTCAGCTTGCCCGGTGATTGAGACCCTTCATTGACGCATAATCCGAGTCTAGTCGTGTAAGACGAATGTAAGTTAGGTGATATTGTTGTTGCAGTTGTTTCTTGTGCGCGTTGTCCTGCCTTGATCTCTTTTTCCCTTGTCTCTCTTCGCCTGTGCCTCCTTTCCTTTCCTCCCGCAACAAACCACTACCAACGCAGGCACCCACCCACGACACCGCCAGACGATCAAAAGAAAATGGCGCCTCGATTCCCGATTCTCCAAGCGTTTTCTGATTCTGGAAAGAGAGAGGAATTCGTCAAAATGCAGTTGGGAAAATACCTTCAAAGTGAGGAGAAGGTGCTGCGCGTGTTCGAGCAGATGCGCGACAGGCTCCAAGTGAATGGCACAATCACGATCAACACAGAGAATGCTTTCGGACCACAACGAAACCCGTCGGATCTGCTTCGAACTGTCCAGCAGACCAACGTTTCCCGGCGAATAATCGCAACTCGCAGGCAGGATATGAGTAGAAGCCCGCCGCAGGAAGTCTTACTTGCCGGGGACCGGGAGGGGTGTCGTCAGGGAGGCGGCAGAGCCTCCGCCCCGGCGATCGGAGTCTTACTTTGCCTTGTCCCGTTACATCCGGCCCTGTCCAAGCGGTGACGTCAGATCGCACAAGTCGCATTGTGCATGGGAAATTCGTTCAGGAGAGCAAGACGGGATACGAAGCTTCTGTGCACGAACACCCGCTGCACAGCCCATGGGGCCGGTGGGCAGATCATAAGATGTGCATAGTTATCCATCGCGTGAGCGACTCAGCTCCCGCAGACGAACATGAATGCGAGTCATACGGGCGGCGCCAACAATAAAAAAGACATTGCGGTTCGGAAAAAGGGGAACGGGGGCAGCTCCACGATGGCCTTGGCCGCCCAACTTTGTTTGGTTTAGCGGCATCTCAAACGGGCAGGGGAGCGCAGGCCAAGCCCAAAGAGATCGACACACTGTATTCCTTGTTTCATAATCCGGTAGACGGGTGACCCCTGCCATCGAGGCTCCGAGATCTCTGGAAACTTTTTGAGTTGGCGCCCTGGGAGATTTTTATCCCACATCGCCTACGGATATCCCACATTTTCGGATGCTATTTTCGTTGCACAACTCCCAGCGATGAGGTCTGCGTTCAACCATGCTCCGACGCAGATTACCGGTGTTTTGAACCCGTAGGGCTGGCAGCATTTCTGCCTGTTGGGTCTGGCCATTCGAAGGCAGTTGGCCGGCGCCTCTCGTCGTATTTCTCATCGATCGTCGAAGCTATCGCGATACGAAGACGCGGTGTCGAACCAAGTGGTCCGGAGGCGTGCGGCGGTCTGCGTACGACATTGAGAGTTTGTCCTGCATCCGACAGAGGATTTTGTGCACGATGGCCTCAACCTGTGGTCGCCGGGCAATTGCTCGGTCTTCTCCGTTCACCTTAATTCCTTGGCCGTGGGGAGGAATCACTCCCTCGCGGAGCAGGGGTGATGGCAGCGCGAGGTGAACGTCGACGGTGAGGCTATTGGGATGATGCTGACAGCGGCAGGTTTACGTCAGCCGAACTTCCGGTACATCAGACGACGGGAACGGACGGGAACTCTAATTGACAGCTTTTACAGCAGCGAAGCTTGTCTCGCATGAAGTTCAGACGAATTTTTTCCTACAGAGTCTTGCTCGATGGCCGTGCCGGCGATCAGTCATGCGACTCAACCGCAAGAGCCCCAGAGCAACGACGGAAACGGGGCAAACTGCGGGCCCCATGGCAGGGAAGGCCAAGGGGAAGGCGTCCAAACCTTCGATGGACGATGGCCGTCGACGTCTCTTCAGAGGTGACCGGGCAGGCGTTTAAGCACTCCACAGGTTGCGGTGCCTTCACACGTTCGGATCCCACATCACGGCAACCTTGGCTTGGACCTCCGCCCGCCCAACACTTAGCGCGCCAGGACTCTGTTTCCACCTTATCCCTTCTCGTATGGAGATCCTCCTGCTCGCGTTCGGTTCCTATTCGCCAGCGCCCTCTCGGCCTCGACGATGTCGTCGGTTCCCCTGGCAGACTCTATCGGGCCACACCGTACCTGCGGGATGGCGCAGCCCAGCGGGGGGCTCCCAGGTTTCCACTCCTCGATGGACCTGTGTCTCCTGGAGGGAGGACCGCAGCACTTGGCATCGAGTGAGCGTATATACAAAATGAACAGGTTTCTCCCTCCTCTTGTTTACTTGGGACTCTCTCTCCAACGTCGCTCTCGCGGATCACCAAGAGTTGCCTTTCGTTCTTTTCCTTTAGTAGTCTTTTCAGTGCGTTGTCCTAATAACAGATACGGTCCTTCTTTCATACGTATCTGATAATCACACTCACTCCACATACACTCACTCAACATCTACTACACTCATTCGACACATCATGGTTCGCTCAAACACTTACACGGCACTCGCTGCCGCCACACTCTTTTCACAACTGTCCTCCGCGGCCATCACCAAGTGCCCCAACGAGGAGGCCGTCTGGGAGACCCCCGTCGGCGTCAAGTACACCGTCTGCCCCGGCTCCGACTACCAGTATGGCGGCAACAGCCTCCAGGTCGTCAAGGATGTGGCCTCGACCAAGGACTGCGTCCAGATCTGTGATACGGATGCCCGCTGCTACCGTGCCGTCTACGACACAGAGGACAAGCTCTGCCACGTCAAGGACAACAAGAACAACATGAACTGGGCCGCCGACGGCCGCTTCGTCTCCATCCGCATGACCAACGACCTGCCCGAGGGTTCCTTCCTCGCCACCTGCCCCTTTGACGAGGAGTCGTACAAGGTCCCCAACACCGACAAGGAGTTCCGCGTCTGCCTCAACACCGACTACACCGGCACCAGCGTCAAGATGGTCAAGGACGTCACCACCGTCCAGGCCTGTGCCGAGCTCTGCTCCAACACCAAGGACTGCACCAAGTCCGTCCACGACAACATCAACAACGTCTGCCACATCAAGGGCGCCGAGCCCGCCAACTCGCTCTTCTGGGTCCAGGACAAGCAGTTCACCACCATCCACGTCCCCGAGACCTACAACCCTGCCGTCGAGGGCAAGTGGGGAGACCTCATCCGCCTGCCCGTCATCCCCGTCGCGGCCTACATCGTCCCCGCCTACCCCCAGCCCGACAGGCTGCTCTTCTTCTCCTCCTGGGGCAAGGACGCCTTTGGCGGCGCCTCTGGCATGACCCAGTACGGCGACTACAACTTCGCCACCGGCGAGATCTCCCAGCGCACCGTCACCAACACCCACCACGACATGTTCTGCCCCGGCATCAGCCAGCTCCAGGACGGCCGCATCGTCGTCCAGGGCGGCTCCGACGCCGAGGCGGTCTCCATCTACGACCCGGCCACCAACAACTTCACCCGCGGCCCCGACATGAAGATTGCCCGCGGCTACCAGACCTCGACCACGCTGTCCAACGGCAAGATCTTCACCATTGGCGGCGCCTACTCGGGTCCCCGCGAGGGCAAGAACGGCGAGATGTACGACCCCGAGACCAACGAGTGGACCCTCCTCAACGGCGCCGACGTCAAGCCCATGCTCACCGTCGACCACGAGGGCATCTGGCGTGAGGACAACCACGCGTGGCTCTTTGGCTGGAAGAACGGCAGCGTCTACCAGGCCGGCCCCAGCAAGGACCAGCACTGGTACGGCACCGACGGCGACGGCTCCGTCATGAAGGCGGCCACCCGCGACGACCAGAACGCCATGTGCGGCGTCTGGGTCATGTACGACGCCGTCGCCGGCAAGATCCTCTCCGCCGGCGGCAGCCCCGACTACACGGACAGCGTCGCCAACAACCACGCCCACATCACCACCATTGGCGAGCCCAACACCCCCGCCGAGGTCGAGCGTGTCGCCGACATGGCCTTCCCCCGCGGCTTCGCCAACGCCGTCGTCCTTCCCGACGGCCAGGTCCTCGTCACCGGCGGCCAGCGCAAGTCCCTCGTCTTCACCAACACGGACGGCATCCTCATTGCCGAGCTGTTCAACCCCGAGACCAAGGAGTGGAAGCAGATGGCGCCCATGGCCGTCCCCCGCAACTACCACTCCGTCTCCATCCTGATGCCCGATGCGACCGTCTTCTCTGGCGGCGGCGGCCTCTGCTACGTGCAGACCATCCTCGGCTCCACGGCCAAGTGCGACAAGACGGTCGACCACGCCGACAGCGAGATCTTCCAGCCGCCCTACCTCTTCAACGCGGACGGCACCCTCGCGGCGCGCCCCAACATTGCCACCATCGGCACCGACCCCGTCAAGGCCGGCGCGACCATCACCTTCACGGTCGAGAACTGCGAGGGCCCGGCCAAGGTCGCGCTGATCCGCACCGGCAGCGTCACGCACTCGTCCAACACGGACCAGCGCCGCATTCCCCTCGACTTTCAGGTCAACGGCAACGAGTACTCGGCCAAGCTGCCCGAGGACTACGGCATCCTCCTTCCCGGCTACTACTACCTGTTCGTCTTGAACGCCAACGGCACCCCCAGCGTTGCCAAGACCGTCCACGTTGTTTTGTAAGCGTTGATTTACTACTGGATGGATAGACTATAGACAAAAGCGACAGAAGGATAATACCCCCGATAGACTACTTAATGTATAGTATAAGGTCGCGCCAAATGATGCGATGGTACTGTGACGACGTAATGAAAGAAGACTAAGATTAGAATATGGTTGCTCGCGCCGTAACGTTGATGTGTGGCGATACGTTCCAGTGGGGGCCAGATTCAGCCCAAGTTTAGAGCCTCCAATCTACCCGTGACTGCGCATTCCAACGTGAAGTCGACCGAGACCTGTGAGATTTCTGTACCTGGCGCGCCAACGACCGGTTCACCGACAAAGGGGCGGCGGCTGCTGGACAAAACCAGCGGTCGCCGGCGTGGGGGATCAGCGGTGGCGTCGTCGGACGAGATGCCGAGGACGTTGACTGATTGGGCTGGTCTGCACGTGCATTAGACGCCGTGTCGACCGCCCGGCCGTTGTTCGTCCCAATGGTCAGCAAAGCTCCGGGGCGCGTCGAGTCTGCGACGGGAGCAGCGTCCTCCGAACGTTGTTGAATGGATGCTGCTGGCTGAAAGGTGAACGATGACGCCATGCTGCATTGTGAAGAAAGCGAACGGTGGGGAGCAGGCTCACCACGCGACCTGCTGTTCCCACAATGCGCCGAACATCGACCGTCTAGCGTCCCTGGCGCCGTCTCGCCAGAATGCAGCGCTTGTTTCAGCGGTCGCCGGCGCTGAGCCACCTCCGCGTTCACAGACCTTCCGGGGAGGTCACCCTCACCGAGGTCTGTGGTGGTGAGATAGCCTTACCTTTCTTTGGCCTACCTAGGTTTGGTTTACGAACAGTGGCAGCCTCTCGAATCACACCACCAGAGACGGGCATTCTAAGCACTACCGAATTCTGCTCTTCATGCATACGACACGACCCTCATCTAATCCATGCAGCCCTCCCCCGCCGATGGCACGTCGCCGTCTTCGTCAGCTGAGAGAGGCTCGGTGTGCACGGCGGGCAAAGCAGCATCATCCCAACGGCCTCCCCGCGGCGGGCACTAAATCCCATACCCAGGCCTCTGGAGCAGGTCTCAGAAAGAAACGAGAAACGAACGACGGCGCAACTCCAATCTCCCCCTGGAAACTTGACTTTCTGGTATTCCTTTTCGGAGAGCGTCTGTGTGTGAGAGTGTGTGTGTGTGTGTGTTGCAACCGTCGAGCCGGCCGTTCGTTCGCCCCGCAAAATAAAGCCGATTACATCTCACAAGACTAGCCCCCGTCCCCCCCATACCGTCCGTGATCAATGATCCCTCACTCTCATCCCCCCATGTTACGTACGGCGAGGGAAAATAAAACAACAAAACATCAACAAAAACACCAGCCCCGCCCACCCTCGTCCCTGCCTCACCACACACTTTCCTTATCGCACGCTTCCGTCTCCTTTTCTAGACCAAGCCGTAGAAGGCCATTCCAGCGCATACCCTTCCCCCCCGCCGGCATCCGAGACCACGCGCCGCATCGGCCGATCTGTGACCTCGTGGGTGCCTACATCACACTTGGCGCGGCGTGACTATCCTTAGATCCAAAAAGTGCCTCGAGAGTGCCTGTCTGCCTCCCTCGTACTACAGCAAACGAAAGCCACACCCGACGGCACCCACTACGTACCAAACATCGCATCGTGCCTCGAGTACTCGGACCACTCCTCCAGCCCAAGACTAGCACGACAGCCACATCCAGGAACCACAGCACCCACACACGTCGTCCAGCTCGTCTCGCGAATTCTTCAACAACATACCGGGCCCCCTTTTTTCGTCACTCTCGGTCACCATCGCCGACTGCCCGAATCGAACCGATCCCGACCGATCACCAGCGCGCGACCGCGCTTCTCCCTTCTCCCCTCCTCTCTCTCCCTGCCTCTCAGAATGTCGTCCCTCGAGGCAAAGATCGTCGTCCTCGGCTCCCAGAATGTCGGCAAGACGAGCCTCGTCATGCGGTACTGCAAGGGCTCCTTCAACCCGGCACAGACGACGTCCACCGTCGGCGCGAGCTTCATGACCAAGCGCGTCGTCGACACCGATACCGACACCATGGTGCGCCTGCAGATCTGGGATACGGGTACGTCTTGCTCTCCCCAATGTTCTATACGTATCGACTAACAAACCCAGCCGGCCAGGAACGCTTCCGCTCCATATCGCGCCTCTACTACCGCGGCGCCAACGCCTGCATCCTCTGCTACTCCATCACGGACGCCCAGTCCTTCACCGAGATGGGCATCTGGCTGACCGAGCTGCGCCGCAACCTCCCCGGCGACGTTGTCCTGCACGTCGTCGGCACAAAGGCAGACATCGTCGCCCGCGACCCCTCCCGCCGCGAGGTGCCCTTCGAGCGCTGTATAGCCTACGTCGCCGAGAACCTCGCCCCGGGTCTGGCATCCACGCCGCCGCCCACGGCCACACCGACAGGCATGCCCTCGCTGCTGTCGTCCTCCGACCCGCGGACGTCCTCGTCGCAGGTGCACAGCCAGTTCGGCAGCGGCGGCGGCGGCGGTGAGCCGCGGAGCCCCTCGTCGAAGCGCAGCTCGGGCTTCTGGGGCCAGGAGGTCGGGTGGGACGCGTGCCACGAGATCAGCGCCGAGAGCGGCGAGGGCGTGGAGGAGGTGTTCCGCGTGGTGACGCGCAAGCTCGTCGAGCAGAACCGCAAGATGCAGCAGGCGCTGCTCATGGCGACGGCCACCCCCGGCACGCCGGGCTATGAGTCCGGCATGGACGGCGGCTACTTTGACGGCATGAACCCGCGCGGCAGCTTCCGCGTGGGACGGGACCGGCGCAGTTGGCTCTTTTCGCCCGGCTTCTCGCCCGCCGTCACCGTCGAGCAGGGAGGCACGGAGCAGAATACCGATGATGGCGCCGCCAAGGCGCGGAGGAAGTGTTGTTGAGTCAGGCTCTGGAAGATTGGGCCTTTCTTTCTGCAACATGAGACGACGGTACGAAGAGACGGATATTTGACGACTGTTTTTTTGGGCATTCTGAGACAAACGACACGATCCGGACTGGCTGAGGACATAATCATGCAGTACACGACAAACCACATTTCTGGATCAAGCATGGTGCGAGGCGTTTGGGTATGGACTATTGGGCTTTTCTTCAAATGGGATCACGGCACAGGGTTTGATTTTCGCATGCGGCATCACTGCATGGCTGTTTTACGGTACTGGGTTTTACAGAGAGAGCATCTCTCGCGAGAAAGCATTGTTTTGGTGGCAAAGGGGTTTCCTTTCTATCCTTCTGTATAGTTTCATCATGAGCGCGGGCTGCATTCGTCATAGCATGGCTTGGCTCCATCTAATACCATCATGTCATCAAGGCCTTACGCCCGAGAGGCACCACCACCGCTCTGCTGTGCCTGTGCCTTCTTGGACTTGTCTACATCGTCGTCCACCACGGGCGCCGTCGGGATGTCGATCCCGCCAATCCTGTACTCTAGCCCTACATAAGCATCGCTGACGACGAGCACATCGAGCTTCCTGCCCTGAGCGGCTTCGGGCACCTTGAAGTTGGCGCGGGCCGTGGGCTTGGAGCCGACGGCGACGCTTCTGCCGGCGCCCTGAGACCAGCCCGCGCGCTTGACGGCGATGACCTCGTCCCGGGCCGTGTCGGCCAGGACGACAAACCAGCCTTCATTTTGCGGCTTCGGGAAGCGCGGTGCGTAGACGTGGGCGTCGCGCTCCGTCAGGGGGTTCAGGCGGCGGAGGTCGACGGACACCGACAGCGCGGTCGTCTCCGGGACCGACACGGCGAGGTTCGGGAGCTGTGCGACGGCCTTTGCGAAGCGAGGCTGCTGGTGCGGCGCGACGGAGAGCTTCTTCGCCAGCTGCGTAACTTTGCCCGGGGATCCCAGAGCGCCAATCTTGGCGAGGGTGAGGTCCGACGTGTCGTTCTTGAGCGTGTCCACGCCCACGCCGGGAAGAATGGAGGCCGGGTGGTCGGTGGGCCAGCGAGCCGACTTGATGCACTGCAGGAGCTTGATGAACTCGAGGCAACTGGAAAGGTGGCCCAGCTCCGTGAGGACGTCGATGGAGGCCTGGATAATACGGATGGCCTGGTCAAGCACGCTGGTCTGGTCACCGACGTAATCCGTGATGGGCAGGGAGATGCGCGACATGTGCGCCTGGAGCAGGAGAAAGGCCTTCACATGGGGGTCCCACATGGGCAGGCCAAAGGAGTTGCCAGAATAAGTCAGGTTGCGGGACAGCTCGTCGTTGATGAGGTCTTCGTTGTGGCGGACCGGGAGCTCGTCGTACTCGGTTGCGCGCGACATCCACGACAGAACATCGAGAAAAGACGCCTGGGCCTTGGCGTGCTTGACGAGGTGGCGGATGGTCTTGTGAGAGAGGTAGTAGTAACTCATAATCTTGCCAAAGGGCGTGGGGTCGACATCGCCGTTGGGGAACACCTCGACGCAGCTGGACTTTGCCAGCTCACCCAGGGACTTGTCAATCATCTCAATCATGTAGTCGTTGGCCATCGTCTGCGCGGCGATGCTGTTGTGCTCCTCAGCGGAGATCTCGAGGCCGTAGTACGAGGGGTTCTTGTGCAGGCGGCGGAAGAAGAACGTCCACGTGAGGTAGTCCAGGGCGTCCTGCTTCGTGACGACAGTCTCGGCCGAGACTTCGGCGCACAAATGATTGTCGAGGACGGTGTGGAGGGAGGATTCCACGGGGAAGCCGGTGTGCAAAAAGTGCTTGTAAAAGTCCTTTTTGGCGTCTTGTGTAAAGATGCGCGCCACGCCCGAGTTGTCGAACTGCGGGCGGCCGGCGCGGCCCAGCATCTGGAGGACATCTGTCAGATCCATGTCCTTGTAGCCCTCGATCTTGGCGTCATAAAACTGCGTGCCCTTGACGACGACGAGGTGAGCGGGCAAGTTAACGCCCCAGGCGAGGGTACTGGTCGCGACCAGGATCTGGATCTTGTTGTTGAGAAAGAGCTCCTCGGCGAGCTGGCGGTCAGACTCGACGAGACCGGCGTGGTGCAGGCCGATGCCGAAGCTGATGGCTTCCTTGAGGGCGTCGTCCTTGACGCGGGCGAGGTTGAGCTGCAGGTCGTCCTCGTCCATGTGGAGGAACCGTCGCGGGTTGTCCTCCATGCCGCAATAGTTGATGAGGTCCTTGGCCGTCAGGCGGGTCTGCCTTCGAGACGGGACGAACACGATGACGGGCTTGTCGGGGCTGTGCGTCTTGACCGCGAGGAACGTCGGGCGGTTCATTGACTGCATCAACGGACAGAACCCCCTGGTCTCGGGGAAGCCGTCAATGTAGAGCTCCAGCGGGACGGGGCGGACCGAGTGTCGGAAGTTGAAAAGGCCCTCCTTGACGCCGAGCCAGTTGCCCAGGTCCGTCGCGTTCGCGCAGGCCGTCGACATGCCGAGCAGGCGGACCGAGTTCTTGATGGACGCCGCAATGTAGTTCATGCGCGAGACGATGATTTCCAGAATCGGGCCGCGGTCGCCGGCGAGCAGGTGGATCTCATCAATGATGACCAGGCTGACCTGGCGGACGTAGCCTCTCGTCTGCCAGCTACGGGAGATACCGTCCCACTTCTCAGGGGTGGTGATGATTACGTCGGCGTCCTTGATCGTGCGCGTGTCGGGCGTGTTGTCACCCGTCAGCTCAACCAGCTTGAGGCCGAGGGGCCGCGCAAGCCGGGCGCCCCAATCCTTGACACGCTCGCGGACGAGGGCCTTCATGGGGGCGATGTAGACGACCTTTGACCCGGGGCGCTCCTTGAACGCCCACCACATGGCGAGCTCAGCCGCGACCGTCTTGCCGCTGCCCGTGGGCGAGCCGAGGAGGACGTTTGCAGGCGTGTGGTAGAGGGTGTGGAAGATTTGCGTCTGCATGGGGTTGAAGAACTGGAAGCGCTGGGCGTAAATCTCCTCGAGGGCCGGGTTCTTCAGGGCGCTGATGGGCAGCGGCTGCAGGTTCAGGAGGTCGGTGTAGACGCTCTCCGTGTCGGGGCGGATGAGGTGCTGGAAGGAGACGGGCGTGACCGTCTCGGCGCCGAGCCACCGGTCAGAGACCGCCCGCACGTAGATTTGGTTCGGCAGGGGGTCGGAGAGGGGAATGGTGAAGTTGAGCTCGTGGTCGTCGTGAATCTTTCTCCTGTTGAGGATGAAGAACTCGTGGTGGTAAATCTCGGACGTCTCCGAGTTTTCGACCCAGATGTAGTACGACTCGGACGTGCCGTGGACGTGGTCGTTCCACTTGAAGTCTGGGTAGATGAACAGCTTGATGCGGAGGACGTCGCGGTTAAGAGGGGCGATCTCAGCCTCGACGCTGACCGTGGGGAAGTTGTTGAGAATGTGGGCAATCTTCTTGCCGGCGCTCTGGTTGTGGACGAGGCTGCCAATCTCTGCGGGCTCCATGTCCCTCATGGCCTCGATCGACAGGTTGTCCTTGGCGTCGAGCTGGTTGAGCACCGACTTGGGAAAGTCAAACTGGTGCAGGGGGTGCTGGAACGCCCAGATGCGCTTCTCGATCGACTTGGCCAGCGTGAGCAGGACCAAGCACTGGTGGCCCCATCTCCTATTCAGGGCAATCATGAACAAGGCTCTGCAGATGCGGCCGGCCTGCTGGGCCACGTAGTTCAGGTCGTTGCCCAGCGCAAAGTCCTCCGGCTGGGCTCTGCAAATGTACGCCTGAAGCAGAATGTTCGTCTTGGCCTGGGGCGTGTCGATGCCGCTGTCGACCTCGCAGGGCACCACGTCATACTTCATCTTGGTAAGCTCTTTTTCCTCCGAGTCTCTCGACTGGATATTGTCAAACTCTCCGCTCATGCTAATCATTTTGAGGATGTCGGCCTCGGTGGCTTGCGGCTGCATCATGGTGTTGAAGATCTGGATGCTGGTGTGCAGGATGTAATACTGGCTTGCAATGCGGCCAATGTCCTTGCTGCGGAGCTCCTCGGTCACCTCGTTGAAGATGATCATCTGGCTCTGCTGGAGCGTGCGGGCCGCCTGGATCGCTAGCGTGCGGCGCCTCTGGACGAGCGTCGGGTCGTCCCTGATCTCAGCCCACTCGATGCCGTAGCTCATGGGGCTCCGTTGCATGCGGACGAACAGGTACGAGTAGCCGATCCACTGGACGGCCTCGGGGATGGACGTCACCGTGCCCAGCGCGATCTCGGCGTTGAGGTTGTCGACCAGCTTCGTCGAGAACTTGGACTCGATCGGCTGCTGCTCCGTGACGGTGGTCAGGTAGTGGTGGAGCCTGTCCTGTGTCGTGCAAATCATGCCAATACCGGTGTCCTCGAACTGCGGACGACCGGCACGACCAAAGATTTGCAACACGTCGAGGATGCCGAGGTCGACAAACTTGCCGTCCTGGGCGCTGTAGACCTGGGTGCCCTTGATGACGACGGCCGCGGCGGGCAAGTTGACACCCCACGCGAGCGTCGCCGTACAGCAGAGCACTTTGAGGACTCCTTCAGCAAAGAGCCGCTCCATCAGGTTTCTGTCGGAACGGGCCATGCCGGCGTGGTGCACGCCGAGACCTTTTGGGATCAGCTCGCGCAGGTCCCGCGCCTTGGACGACTTCATATCGCGCACCGCGTTCTCGTACCCGGGATGCATGGTCGGGTCGAGGAGATCGATGCAAAAGTCTTCCACGGCCTTCTCGTACAGCATCTTGGCCGTGACCATGGTGTCTCTCCGCGAGTGCACAAACACCATGACCTGGTGGTCCCGCTGGAGCATGTCTCTGACCTTTTCGAAGGCGACCTGGTCCAGGTTCTCCTTGGACTGCTTCGAGCCGGCCTTGCCCTTGACGCCGATGAAGTGCTGCTCCAGCGGCACGGGGCGGAAGGAGGCGTCAAAGTAAAAGAGACCCTGGTACCGGTTGACCTTGAGGAAGTCGGCCACATCAATGTAGTTGGGGAGCGTGGCACTCAGACCGACGATGCGGATCAGCGACTGGGTGCTTTCCACCTGGCGCTCCGTTCTGGCAACGAGCGACTCCAGCACAGCACCGCGTTCGTCGTGAAGCATGTGAACCTCATCGATGATGAGGAGGCGGACCTTTTGCACCAGCTCGGTGTCGCCGGTGCCCTTTCTCGTGACGACGTCCCATTTCTCAGGGGTCGTGACGATGATTTGCGTCTGGACGATCTCGGCCTTGGTCAGGTGCATGTCTCCGGTGAACTCGCGGCACTTGATGCCAAGCCAGGCCAGTCGCTTGCCGAGCTTCTCGGTGACTTCCGCCGCGAGCGCCTTCATCGGGGCGACGTAGACGATCTTGAAGTCTTGCGCGTCGACTGCAAAGTCTGTGGTGGCCGGGTCCTCGATGGGATTGGGCGTGCAGTAGTGGCCGATGGTTTGCAGGATGGTGAGCATGGCGGCGTCCGTTTTGCCCTGCACCCGTCAGTATCACCACAGCTTGAGGGGATGACAACTTACAGCACCAGTGGGCGCGCAGATGAGCATGTTCTCGTTCGTCCTGTATGCCACCGGATGCACCAGACTCTGCATGCGGTTGAGCGTCTTGTACCCCTTGAAGGTCCCGCGGCAGAGGCCATCCATGTCGGATATCTTGACCAGCTTCTGGCCGGGGCCCAGGACGCCCTTCTTTCCCGCAGGAATGGCGTACTCTTCGTACTTTTCGAACTGCAGCCTCTCACTCCCCGTGGGGAGCGCGTACTTCTTGCCAGAGTGGCTGAGAGAGTTCCCGGCATTGTACGCCTTGTAGACGTGGGGGTACTGAATCTCCTTGGTCATGGCCGGAGCGAGGGCCGCATTCTTGTGCTCGTAGTCCTGGCGTCTCAGCGCCTCCTCGCGCTGGGATTTGGTCAACAGTCGCCCAGTCGCCTCCTGGTCCCCCTGTGACTTGACGGCGGTCACAATCTCGTCGCGGTGACCGAGCAGCTCAATGATGAAGTCAAAGTCATCAAAGCCGATGAGGTCAGCCAGCTGCGACTGCAGCTCCTCGTCGCCACGGCCCGAGGTCAGCACGCTCATGACCTGGCTCTGGAACACATCCTCGGCCAGGCCATTCTTCGCAGCAATGCCAGAGCACTTGCTCGCAAACCAGGCAGCGCCGTACGCGCCGTCTCCGTTGAGTGCGTCCGGGCCGTCGAGCTGGTCACTGCTGTAGTCGTCTTCGTCGTCGTCTTCGATAAAATCCCACACGTCCTGTGCGCCGTTTCCTGAGGAGTACCCCTCGTAGTCGTCGTCAAAGTCCACTTCAGATGGTGGCGCGGACGGCAGCTTCAGACCGGCCAGGGCCGTCTTCATGGCTTCGAATTGAGCCCGCCATTGGGCTTCGGCGGTGTCGAGGTCTGCGGGTGCCATTGTGAGTGAGTGTTGTATGAGATATGAGTGGTGATGGACTCGAGTATCCGTCGACGACGATGAGATATCATCTTCATGGCACTGCACTAAACGCTGATAGAGGAGTCATTCACCGAGCAAAGTGGGGCGAACCAGCCTGCAGTGTCGTCTCTGCAGCAGTGGTGTCGTTCAGCCAGTGACGTCCGTCTGTTGGTGGGGTTCTGGCCGTCCCCCGCCAGGCACTCGAGACACTGTACGGATGCAGCGCTGACCGCCACCCTCCACTGATGTGGACGGAGGTGAGGGCCATCCGAGCCTCCGACGACCATAGGTTGTCCTTTATGCATAAGCTCGCCCAGCCATTGACATGCTGGACCTGATGAGGCAAGGTACGCCATCATGCCGTAAATCCAGACGTCGACCCCCTGTAGCGAACTCAAAGGGCACCCATCCACGCCAGCACGCCAGGTCGGGTGCCGCACCACCTTAATTGCTCTGCAGCCTGGAGGGGCAGAGCCAGGCCAAGTTCCCCTACTTTAGTGGGCATGTGATGTATCGCCCGCCCAAGACAGCGGCCTGCCGTGCGGCCAATCCCACCATAAACCTTGACGTCGCGGAGACGTTCTCCATCTTCCTCCAACTTGGACAATCCCCTTTCTCCATTTCTCATATCAATTCCGCCAACTCCTGACATTTGCCCCCGCGATACCGCCCTTTGCCTCACCCGACGACCTCGAATCGCGTTGACACACAACACCGCACAGCGCATCGCCCACACGACACCGACTTGTTCCCCCGCCCCTGAAATACCGCCGTAAGTCCAGTCGGACCTCCCCTCCCGGCCTAGACCGCCACAGGCACCACGACGATGACGATAAACTGACAGAGCAAATCGACCAGAAAATGAAGCTTCACTACATTGGCGTACGTCGACCGTCCACGCGCACTGCTCTCCGGCACAACCCGCTGACGCCATGCGCCCCCGTGTAGATCCTCCGCAACGACAGCAAGCCGGCTGTCGAGCTGTGCAGTGAGATGGAGCTGTCGGCATACTCGCGATTCACAAGAAGTACGTTTGCGACAGCACCACGGACATGGGCAGCAGCCTCGCAGACAGGCACCAGCGCTGACAGGATTGCGCCGCAGACAGCTATGCCGAGTTCATGACCCTCTTCTCCAAGAAGGTTGCCGAGTCTACCCGTCCCGGCCAGAGACAGGATATCGAGGAGGGCGACAACACGTTCCACTGCGTGGGAAGGAGCGAAGGCATCTGCGGCGTGTAAGACGTTTTGTCCTGTGTAAAGTGCGGCGGCTGACCATACGGCGTAGCATCATTTCCGACCACCAATACCCCAGTCTAGTAGCCCACCAGCTTCTCTCCAAGATCGTCGACGAGTTCCTCACCAAGCACCCGCGCTCCACGTGGGCCACCGGCGAGCCCAAGCTCGCCCTCCCCGAACTCAAGGAGTACCTCACCAAGTACCAAGACCCCCAGCAGGCCGACTCCATTCTTAAGATCCAAAAGGAGCTCGACGAGACCAAGATTGTCCTGCACAAGACCATCCAGAGCGTGCTGGAGCGCGGCGAGAAAATTGACGACCTGGTCGCCAAGAGTGACGGCCTGAGCTCCCAGAGCAAGATGTTTTACCGTGGGTCTGCCGGTGAATTCACAGGAGGGCTTAGACTAACACACCCAAAGAACAGGCAAAGAAGCAAAACTCGTGCTGCGTCGTCATGTAAAGCTGGTCTTCTCGTAACCCCCTTATCCTCATCCTCCTTGGTCATTTCACGTCTGGCGTTGGACGTTTGGACTCGTTTCAGCATAAACACTCGCTCCGGTCACGCTCGCTAGGATTGCAATGACAGAAACATCTTGCAGAGTCGGGCCTTTCGAATGCCTCATCAGTCTTGTGGAATGAAGGCCCGTGTTCATATTTCCGCAACTTGTGCAGGATAGTTCAGGAATAATACAACATTGTGTGAACACCCCTGAGACATCCCTTGGCAGTGACATACTTCACATTGGCGCTTAGTCACGCGGCGGCACATCCAAACTCATCAGAATTTGTTTGTGTAGGTTTTAAGCTTTAGGATTATCTACCCAAAAAGCTTCCGTCGATCATGGATGATTCAATACTGGATAAAAATGAACAAATCAGACTGCCCGTCCAATGTACGCGCCGCGCCTCTAGAGGTAAACCCCTTGAACAGTGGTATCGATGCGACAACCCTCGAGGTTGTATTAGAGAAAATGGAACAACAAACAATACGCCCCCCAGTGTCCTCTCAAAGTGGTTGTCAAAGTCGCTTGCAGACCGTTTTTTCTTTTGGTTGAACCCACACACACACCGCTCAAATCAAACAAATGAAACAAGAAAAAGCAGCCCAGCTCTCCAAGCATAATCGTCTCGACGCAAAAAAAGTGGTCCTCCAGAGTAATAGGGCTTCGAGAATGTAATAGTCAAAAGGGGTGATTTTGAACATGACGGCCTGGGCATCGAACGAGTGGACGAAGGGAATCGTGAAAAGAAGTGTCCGTGAAGTGGGAAGGTCGTGATAGTGTTGTCGCATAAAGGGACATAATAGTGGCGAAGGCGATCATTCTCCCTCGACAATGATGCGCTCGCTCTTGCGGTTCTGCGCAATCTGCTGCTCAAACGTCTCCCCGGGGCTGATGAGCGTCGGCGTCGAGCTCTTTGTCGACGAGAGGCGCTCGTTTCTGCCAATAGTGACCGTGTTCACGCTCACGGGGCTCCTCATGCTGGGGCTTCCGGAGGGAAGGGCCGGCGTCTTGAGCGGCCGGAGCATCCGGCGCTGCGACCTTGAGATGCTGATCTGGCGGGCAATGGAGATCTCGACGGCAGCCTTCAGCGCGTCGTCGGGCTCCGACTCGTCAAGGGACGGCTTTGTGACATGCGTGTGGGCCGACGAGACGGATGCGGGCGATCGGTCCTTGGCGCTCGGGGCCGCGCTCGAGGGCGCCGTGGAGTCGGACGGCGTAATCATCTGCCACGCGGGCTCGTAAATGGTCGGCTTCAGCTGCTCCGTCAGGTGAATCTCCTCCGACTCCCGATCGTCGGTGGGAGAGTCGAGGAGGAGACCGGACTGCTCGGGCCCGAAGGCGTAACCGATCGGCACGTCCTGGGGCGCCCTCATCGAGTCGGGGGTCGCGGTCCTGGCTCGTCCCGAGGCCTCCGCCTTCACGGCCTCGAGGTAGTAGCGGGGTCGCGGAGGGTCGAAGCTGGACCTCGACGGGGACGGGAACGGCGACGTGTGCGAGCGGTGGCGGGGCGACGCGGGCGGGTTGTTGGCCGATTCCGAGGGCGTCGCCGGGAACAACGACAGCGAAAAGGCTGGCGACTTGAGAGGTTGCGGCGACGTCGCGCTCCTGCCCCTCATCCGCTCCTTCTCCTCCTCCTCCTTCATGACCTGGTCGTTAATCGTCTTGAGCCTGTCCAGCGTGGCCTGCCGCCTCGCCAACAACGCAGACGCCCCCTGTTGTTGCTGCTGTTGCTGCGCCTGCTGTCCCGGCGGTCCTTGCGGCTGCAGGATGCCGCCAAACATGACGCTATACCGCTCCATGTTGATGCTCGGGATCTCCACGTCCAAAAAGTTTCCTGCGGGCTTCGTCGGGAGCGCGGGCACATGCATCGATACGTGCACCGGCGCCGAAATGTCCGACTTCTTCACCTTGTCACGGGTCGACCGTGTTGATGCCATCCTGCTGAGCAGCTTTGGCGGCTTCTGCTCCTTCGGGCTGGGCGGCGCGGCCATCGGCCCCGCGGTTTGTGAGCGGACCATGGCCGGTTTGCTGTCCCCCGGTCTCCTCTCGGTGTTTCGTCTTCCCAGATCAGTCGCCTGGTTGCTCGGCGGTAGGCTCTCAAACTCCCGGGTGCTGGCCATTGGTTGCTGGAGGTTCATTGGTTGTGAGATGGCGACGGGTGATGAGGCGAGCCTCTTGCTCTTTGAGCGTCCAAATAACTTCCATCGCCCCGACTTCTGTTTCGGCGCCGGTACGGGTTCCGCGGTCTCCATCGGCGAGGGTAGAGGCTCTGGTGAGGCTCTCATCATGCTGGTGCTCATGCTCGACGCCTGCGGTTGCCAGTCGTTTCTCGGCTGTGCGGGTGGTGGCGGCGGCGACGAGAACTCGGGCGGGATGTGAGTTGGGCTTCCTATTGCCATGCCAATCGCAATCGTTCCCATGTTGCTGTCCATCGAGTCTGGCGTCTGCGTCCTGACGGTGAATGTCCGAGCCGGTGAAAAGTCGCCGGGACTCTCTACCGGGGATGCTGGGTTGTCCCGTATCGGGATGTGGTACGATTTGAAGCCTCCGCGCGCCGACGACTGAGGCCTGATGTACATGTCATCCTTGGAAATCCGCCTGTCGGCAAAAGACCTGAAGCTGGCGGTGCTGTTGTTATGAGGGGAGAGCCCTCCGCTGGTGCTCGGCCGCTCGGCCATTGTTGATGATGCCTTGGAGCGAGGAGGTGTAGGCAGCGGGCGATGGCGGTACGTGTTACGAGCTTCGACGACGGCGGCGGCGGCGTCGGCGGCAGCACCCTCTGAGGAGAAGGAGGGCACGCTCTCGTTTTGAGAGAGGCTCGAGTCTTCCTTGGCCAGTTGGAAACTTGACACAAGACCCGGCTCCCCCAGGACGGGGGACTCTGGGCCGTGCGTCTGCGCACCACCGGGGGCCACTCCACCAGTCCTCATGCTCTTCATAGATCTGGAACGGTTGACCAATTTGAACATGCTCCTCCAATGGTGCGTAGCAGGAAACCTCACAATGCTAGCGCCTGGCCGATCCTTGTTGACAGGGCTGGAAAGCAAGCAAAGCAGGCGGGCTGCCCAGGACGTGGAGCGGGGTGTTGGGTTTCGAAAAAGGAGATGATGAGAGGCGATTTGCAGAACTAGCGGCCGGGAGAGACTTCCAGGTTGGATCGTAGTTTATCTCTCTGAGAAAGTAGAGGGAATGGGCGGAAGAAAAAGGTTGATTGAGCGGGAAAAAAAACAAGACACACAGAGACCCGACGAAAATAGAGAGTAGACCCAAAACCTCCCCAACCCGGTTGCCTGTCGTACCCATACGGCATGCAAAAGACAGGAGATGACCCAGACTGGGGGTCCCTTCGACTTAACTTTACTTTGATATCATTCACTCTCGAGAGTCGCCTCTCCCGCGGCCGGGCGACCCAGAGCCCGCAGCCCGCAGCCCAGAAAGCCCAGAAGCACTCTGTTCTCGCCCCCAGCACGCGACTCGCAACTTTGTCGCCTGTTTGAGATTGATAGGACGGATATTTTAGGGGGGGCTGATCAACACAAGGATGACGAACCTCCCATCCTGTCCATGGGGTGGTCTGTGGATCAAGGGTCCCGGTCGTTTGCGAACGATAAGTCGCGTATCTTCTGCGGTCGAGTGGAGGTTGTGCGGTTTCGTGTGTCAGACTAGCGAGAACTGTAGGGAAGACGGCGGCGAAGCATGATTAACGGAGTCGTCAGCTGCATGGCATGGGCGGCCGAGAGGTCCAGAAGCATTTCACGGTCTGATTTTGTTTTGACACTGCCGTGCGCCCAGGGCTGCTGGCTTGCTGGCTCGGGGGTCTTGTGATATGCAGTACCTGCAGTAGGTGTCGGAGGGAGGGGAGCTCGAGAATAGCCTCATGTCGTGTTGCCGCGTCTGGTCATCTCCCGCCCCCATCGCGCGCGGCGGTTGCCGGCGAATGACCCAACATCGTTCTGGGTCCCTCATCACAAACCTCATCAGAGGCAATTTGAGTTCAAATTGACGACGCCCACAACCTGACGGTGCCCTTGTCGAATCGTGCCGTACCATGCCGCTAGAGGGGGGAGGGATTCGAGAAGGATGGAAAGAAGAGGAGGGTCGCATCCGTGCTCGGTCTGCGGGACATCCTTGGTTGGTTGGGTTACCCCGGCCCGGGGGACAAGCCTCAGGGTCGTCCCTGTCAGACCGCACGTCCTCTCGTCGTGGTTACGCCCCGACCGCTCAAGCCCAAGCCTCGATGAAATCGATCCGCAACGCTGGGGGGAAGGACGGCTTTGCGACAACTGACCGTTGACGTCGTCGTCGCCTGGTTAGTCTCCATGGCGAATTGGACTGCCGGGATCCGAAGATGAAGCGATGGGACTGGCCCGTCTGGACGTCGCTTTGCTGCCCACAGGCCTGAGTCGCCTGCTGTCCAGACTCGCCGTGCATCGTCAACGGTCGCTGGGCTGAAGATTGCTTCATTTGAAGTTCAATCAAACAACCGATGCCGCCAGCGAATGAGAGTTACACGACGTTGCAGTCGCGGATCCTCTCCGCGCCAAAGACTCATTAACGGCGCCCTGCCCGCGCATACTCCGATCCCCCACTCTGACATCAAACGGGTCTCTGGTTTAAAATGAAAGGATCGGAGACGTTGTTGCTCATCCGGCTTCCCACCAACCACGGTCCGCAATCAAGGAAACAACCTTCTCACACAAGCTCTCTGCCCGCCCAGCGTGACGCCAGCGCAGTGCAGTGTAATCTCTCAAATCTTGGAGATTTCCCGGCTGATTCTCCCACCGCTTGTTTTCTGTCGGACCCATGGGCTGTTGCCTTGCTGGACCTCCGGGCATAACAACCCGTTGTGTCGCTCGTGCCGTCCTTGCGATCGACCAACATTGCGATGGCAATGCGATGGCAATGCGATGGCAGCGCGATTGCGACCGGCTCGCAATGCTGGCCAAGCCACCGCGCGTGTTCGCACCCACGAGGTCGGGTGCTGTTGGTGCACGCTGTTGCTGAATAAGTCCGCCGCGAACCGTGTCAGCATCCCAACGACTCTGTGGGCTCCTAGCCCTTAGGGCCGTCGTCTCGTGTATGCGACCCGGTATTCCAGAGTGACAGGTACACCGTCCCAAAAAAGCGCACTCTGACCGCGTAGCATTAAAAAAGCGTCGTATTGAAACGGACTTCCTGGGTCACGAAGCGCTATTGCCAGGCGTCGCCGAATATTGGGGGTTTGGCTCTCGCTTGCTTTTAGGCGTGCTCTGTCTGCGCTTGGGCCGTGTGCTTCTTGCTTCTCCCAGTCGACGATAAACCCATAGTCGGATCATGTCCTGGGTTCTTGAGATGACATTTACGGATCGCTGCACATCCAGGAGCTCTGCGCGCGACAAGGCTGAACGTGACCGGGCTTCTGAGGGAGTCAGGAGGACTGGAGGATGCGACGAGGCTGCCCAGCGAGTGGGTTTCATGTGTCTTGTCCGGGGTCGACGGCCGACTGATCGTCTCAAGATTGCAAATTCGCGGTTGTGGCCGGAGCGCAGACTGTCGATAAGAAAAAGCTCCGACGTTCCCGTCGCTTCTGATGTCGTCTATGATGAAGGTGTCAAAGTCTGCCCCTGGAGGCGCCCTAGCCAAACATGCCCTGGTAGCGTCCCTAGTCACATCCAGGAGCCTGACGGACGCCAGGAGAACCAAACTTGTTTGATGGTGAACCACAAACCATTCTTCCAAGGTTCGTCTGAAGGCGCTGACTTTATCGCTGCTACCGGGCGGTTGATGTGGTGATGGTTTAGTTCAGCGCTTCTAAGCCGTGAACCTGCATGCGCTGGGAGCCGCAGCACCGTCCGAGGGCTGGATGCGTCGACCCAAGGGAAGAGGCTCAAGAACCACGCTTCCTCTGCCGACGTGCTTCTCGATGCCCAGCCGCAATCCTCCCGTCCATTCTTCAGCCTTGTATGCCGGTCGTCTGGCTGTGTGTAAGACGCAGGTGCTGAGGCCGATGGGATGACAAGAGGATCAGGCAAGGAGTGATGCTGCGGATTCAAGCGTAACGCAGCCCCAGCCGACGATCCGTTGACAATGTTGCATCCCGTCCGCCGTTCCTGGGAGAGCTGAAAGAAACAATTCGCCTCACCCTTCTGCAAGCATCCGATGAGCAAGAGGGCCAGGCCTTTATCGTTATTTGCAGCAGCCCACAACGGAGAGCCAGCCGGCTGGCCCAGAGCAGACCGGGACCGAGCTGGACGGAAAGCATGCCATCCAACAGAGGGCGAGTTGTGCTCCAGACCACGAGCGGCAGCGCGAGCGGACTTCCGTCGTCGGTGCCTTGATGTTGCCCTCTTGCAGCTGCGCGCCGTCAGTCCCAATGGGGTGTTGAGTTCACGCAGTTGCAGGCCTGAGAGTCTGCCGGCAGGCTTGGCACGACATGGGGCTCATCGTGGCTGGCGGCAGTAGGTGGCTGATGCATTGCCGTGGCGCAAATTCATGCATTCTGAAGCGGAATCGCGTCACTGCCGGCCGCACGGTGCTTAGACAGGCCAATTGGCACAGTCACCCCGCCATCACGTGATGGCAGCATTTGGCGGGGCAGAGTCCGCAGTGAAGCTGGACGAAGGCAGTTCCTTGTTGTCGCAGAGCCCGTCTTTTTGGGGGCGGACGCTAAATGGTGTTTGCCGTGGATAGCAGGCCTGTTAATACTGCTAACGTGAGTCGAGGTAGGGAACCATCTTGCGGTAAGATATTTGGCCCCAAAGGCGGTGATGGAATGGCCCGGCGGATCACCCCTATGGAGACCGGCCGAGCTTTCTCCCCTGGTGGTGGAGGACGATTGGCCAAGGTCGCAATGGCAACGGTCAACAAATGGACTGACCGACTGACTGACTGATGAGGCTGGTGATGTGTGCAAGCAGACGATGCTCCTGCCGCTGCTACTGTTTCTGTTGCTGCTGCTGCTGCTGCTGCTGCTCCTGAGCCCGGGCCTGCGGGATAAACACAAATGCCAAAATGATGGGATCAGGTACACTGCAGGTAAGGTAGCAGAGCACAAAGCCGGCTCGGGAGGCGGTGGTCGCCTGGGAAGCCAGACAGAGTCACCACCCCGCCGCATGAATCCAGGACAAAGCAGCCCGTGGCAAGTGGAAGGGACCAGAAACACTTGTATTCGCCTAGTTGCAACCCGTGCTGAAGAAAGTACCCCGCCCCGCGGCGCTCGCCCCGGTGACGACCTCTCAGTTCATAGCGGTGTACCCCGCCCGGCCCGCTGGACCTAAAAATTGATGTATCTCTAAGAGGGGCAGGTCAGGCAGGAGGGCGACCAAGAAACACATCTCAACCCGAAATTCCTCCCTCCAATATCCCACCACACCGCGTCAAAGCTTGGGCTGCTGCACTCACACTCTTCGACTGAAGCTTCTTGTCTCTTTTTTCCCCGTATTTGCATCAGCGAGCACCAGGTTTCCTTCCACTCCTTCACCATGTCGTGGCAAGGTAAGCAGAGCAACGGCCCAGCTCTGTCCAGAGAGAGGCCATCCCCGAAAACCCCCACCTTTGCCGAAACAGAGAGCTAACCTGTCGCCTTCGTCACAGCTTATGTTGACACCAGGTAGCCGCGCACCAGAGCTCTCCCCCTTTCCCATCCCGCGCCCGTCCCGTCACGGGCACTCGATGGGAGTTACACGGACGATCATGGCTGACATGGACTTTGCAGCCTCGTTGGCACTGGCCACATTGACAAGGCCGCCATCATCAGCATCGCTGGCGACAGCACGTGGGCGTCGACCGCCGGCTTCACGGTATGTCGCGGTGTTCTGTCTCTAAACATGCCGCCGGATGCTGACTACGCTGGTGCACACAGCTTGCCGCCAACGAGATGAAGGTCATCTCCGACATTGTCAAGGGAGACGCCGGCGCCAAGGACAAGGCCTTCGCCGACGGTCTCTACATTGCCGGTGACAGATTCGTCATGGCCCGCGCCGAGGACGGCACCATCTACGCAAGAAAGGTTGGCATCACAAGCCCTGAGAAGAGGCCCAGAGGACTGACTTCAAGCCAGGGACGTGACGGCATCGCCGTCGCCAAGACCAACCAGGCCATCCTCGTCGGCCACCACAACGAGAACCAGCAGGGTGGCAACGCAAACCAGGCGGTGCAGAAGCTGGCGGACTACCTGGTCGGTGTCAACTACTAAGTGTTGCGAGCGTGGAAGAGCGGCGGAGGGTGGACGGGCGGCCCATCTGAAGGCGCCCTTGGAGTTTTACCGTGTGCGAGGCAGGCTGGGCATCTCGCTCCCACACACACGACGAGGATTTGACATACGAATCGACGAACACTAGATTAGCAAGAGTTACCAATGGCGGAATCTTTGCTTAGCCACGGCCATGTCCGGAACAGAGTCCCTGAATCATGCACCACAAGGTAATGCGGAGTGCTTTCGTACAGTCATTATCTTGACACTTTGGCCAAATCGATACACCTCAACGTATGATACATGTTCTGGAGAGACCAACACGCTCAAATCCAGCTGCGCCGTTCTGTGGTATACAACCCGTCTATACGCTGTCCCATTCCGACCAACCCAATAAGTGCGCCGTAACTTCAGATATCGTGTGACTAGACAGGCAGCTCCGCGTTTCGTCGACCAACACCAGACCGGTCGACCGCGACCCCAATGTACGGTCCAATAACGGGTATGTTCCTCGCGAACGCCGCAATCGTGCCCAAAAAGTCACCAAAAAGAACCATTATGCCGTAGAGCTCAACACAGAAGCCGATAAGGGGCCATCGCAACAGGATCAGGGCGAGACCGCCAAAGAAGGCCGCCGTTCCCTTTGCCTTTTGTTTACGCGCGAAGAAGAGGAGCGTCTTTTGCGGTCCGATGATTATCGTCAGGCCGATCAGGAAGAGGATCTGCGGCCGCGTCGGTCAGTTGGGTCGCACGTCAGCGTTTCAAGGGGGCAGATCGTACGTTTCCCATGGCAAGCCTGCAACAGACCGTCAGCTTCATCTCAACAGACTCGTGTGCGGGAAAAGGGGGACGTACATGGCTCGGTCAAAGAAGAGCATCACTCCTCCGATGAGGAAGAAACCTCCTGAACCGGCGTCAGCTCCGATAGACCACCAATGCGCCAGAGCTTGGATAGGGCGCAAACCTACCACCAGAGCAGAAAATGACCCCAATCTCTGTAATTCATGTCAGCGACCGTCCAGAACGGGCAGCGAGGCCTAGGCAGCGTCGTGATGCGGCCGGCGTGGAGCTCCGCGGGTCGACGTACTCTGGGAATCCGACATCCACATCGACGCCATCTTGCACGGTTTGGTTGACTGTCGAGTCGGATGGGCTTGGTTTGATATCGGGTTTTATTCGAGTGATTCAATGCGAGCCACAGGTGACTTGTGAGACTCGACGCGCAAACGTATGAAGGCCAAGGAGTTGCTGATCTGTAGCTAACTGGCGGGAGCAGACGACAACTTTTAGATTTAAGACCAGATCACTACTACACTAGGAGGAAACAAAGCCAGCGTTCCTGCCACGAAACAGGGGTTGCGCTGCTGCTGCCCGCGCTGTCACGGATCGTTTGGGGGATGGGACAACGCGCTAAAAATGCGCTGCGAGGGTTGGCCACGGCATTTGGACCAATGGCAGCGGGGGGCAGACCTCGGTGGGGGTCGTGGGTGCTGATTTAACTTTAACCCACGCTCACCTGTGGAAAATTTAGACGCTTTAACTCACCATCCTCACAACCATGGAGCTCACAACGACCGTCGCATGAACCGCCAGCTGGCGAGATTGCGGTTTATGCCAACGTGCTTCTCGATGCGGCATGTTTGTTGACATTTGTCTGCTGAAGCTGCAACTCAAACACGAGTTAACGGGCACACGAGCAAGCTCACAATATGGGCAGTCGATGGACGCGGCAAGTGTCACTTCATCTAATTCGCCGCGGCGGCCGTAGCCTCGAGCTATGGCAACTGAGTATCGTCTCCCATACGTTCTCGGTAATCTGTCGATTCACAGGCGGAGAACAATCTCTGATCACGATTAAGCCGGAGTGTCATCTAGCACCCTTTGCTGAAAGGCGGAGGGCTGTGTAGTTGAGATTTGACTTTGTTGGTCGCACATATCCCAGCTGGTTTTACTGTTTTGAATACAATTCGTTTCCCATGCTCCAAGTCCCAAACAACGCGATGCCGTAACGCCTTCGCCGTGACTCCGCAAAACAGATAACCCATTGACGCCAACTTATTTGAGAACGGTGTGCGCTCCACGCGCCTCCAGGAACTGCTCCGCCGCGCCCTGGGGCAGCGTGCGAATCAGGCCAAACACCTCCTTGTCGTGGTACCGCAGCCGCGTCTTGGGGTCGAGGTACGGCGCGGGCAGGCCCGTGATGTCGCAGTACCGCTTTGTGTGTGCCAGTGACGGCGCCGACTCGATGTTGGTGTACGTGACGGCCGGCGCGGCGCCTCCGTTGGGCTTCAGGCTCTTCTCGAGAACGAGCTTGGACAGGCTGCGCGAGGCCTGGGCCAGGTTCGGCGGCAGGCCAGAGGCGTCCTTGCCGGTGGCCGGCGTCGAGGTGCCGCTCGTGGAGAGGCCGTCGTCTTGCTGACCGGCAGCCGGGGTGCCGGCGCCGCTGTTGTCATCCTGTTGCGGGGTCGCCATGGCCGAGGCTTCGCGACGGGAGGCATCGCCGAGGATGGTCTTGATGTTCTTGTTGCGGCGCTGGTTGGGGCGCCAGGACGGGTTGCGGAAGCTCTTGTGGATTGAGTGGATGTCGATCTCGTCGAGGAGGGCCTGGTGGGCGATTTGCGCCTCCGTCTGCTCTTTTGGTGCCGACATCATGTGCTTTACGTAGAAAAGGTTGGGTGAGATGTTTCGCGCAGGTCGTCATAGGCGTTGCGGATCGAACTGAGGGCGACGGGATGACGGTGCTGCTGGTTGAGGCAGTGGCAGGGGAGCTTATTCTGCCGCGGCTTACCGCTTATTCGGTGTGCTCGGTGTACTCGGGTACCTCTGCTACTGTCCTGGCGGGGTCGTAGCGTCAAGTAAACAAACGAACCACCTTCACGCACAGCAGCGAAAGCAAGATGGTAGGCCAATGTGATGAGTCTATTAGTTTCAACAAGCTGACACCCGAACAGGAGAGCCCACACGAGCACCAGCAGAACCTTCTGCTTTCCCGCATCATCACCAATGTGGTATGTTTACCAGGCAGACTGCGCAGCATCGCGACTTACACGACGCAGGAGAAACTCAACGAGGCCGTTATGGTCATGAACAAGTCCTTGCAGGTAATGAAATCACATTGACATGCAGACGTCCGGTCTGACTGTGACAGGAAATCAACATCCAAAACATGAACGTCGAGCTTGTCGCTCAAATGTTCAAGAACTACCAGTCCAACGTCCTCTTCCATCTTGAGGGTATGTCCGCCTGCATCTCTTCTGCTCACATCTGCTCATTCGCATTAGCAACGGACAACTTGAAGCCGCCTTCATAGATTTCCTGGGATTTTCTTTGGGGTGATGGATGATCAATGAGATATGATGAGACGAGCTGGCGAGAAGACCAAGAGGTCATGGCAGAATACCCCAGAAGAGACTGAATACACACTATGGTTAAACTGATTGACTTCTTGCTATTTCTTTGAATAAAAAGCATCCACGGATGTGGTCACCTCCCCCAGACTCAAGTCATGCTGTCCGGGCACCTGTGACCACTAACAGCTACGCCGCAGCACGTCCCGACCCACTAAATTTTACAGCCTCGTAGCTCAGGTAGCCTCGCAAGACGGCGCATCGCGACTTGAACACGACGACCGAACAGACGCATTGAACGAGACACAACTGACGCGGCCCCTTCGAGACAACCTGCAACGGCCGAAACGATTGAATCCCATCCGCTTCGAATCGACTCACACCCTCGGCATGGTCAGTCGCATCGCGACAGCCTAGACCCTTCAACGAGCATCGCGATGGCGCCCTCAGCAACCGAGGAGCTCCCTCCTCTTAAGGGACCGCCCGAGAGGACGTATCCGCCCGCCAAGATATTCCCGGTGAAGGAGGCAAAGTTTGAGAAGCCGATTGCCGTACAGCATGATGGAAGAGAAAAGGCAGCGGCGCACCCGGGTGCAGCCATCGTCATCGACAACGGTGAGCACGACGACAGCGAGCAAGGATTGCCCGCCCGCTGACAATCACAGGTTCATCGGCAGTGCGCGCTGGCTGGTCCTTCGAAGAGAAGCCCAGGCTGAACATCCCCCCGATTATGTCCAAATACCGCGACCGGAAGGCTGGCAAGACGTACTCCTTCGCCGGCAGCGATTGCTACGCCGACACGACGGCGAGGAGCCACATCCGATACGCTTTCGAGCAGGGGACGGGCATCGTCAGCAACTGGGACGTCATGGAGCACCTGCTCGACTACATCTTCCTCAAGCTCGGGCTCAACGGCGACGATGCGTCCATAGACGTGCCCATCGTCATGACGGAAGCGGTCGCCAACCTGCCGTACTCACGGAAATGTAAGCCTTGCAACCAATCTGGAGACTACACCTCTAACGCATGACAGCCATGACGGAAATCGTCTTTGAATGCTACGGCGCTCCATCTGTGGCGTACGGTATCGACTCCCTCTTCTCCTACAGACACAACAAAGGCAACACGGGCATCGTGGTCTCGTCGTCCTACACCTCCACGCACGTAATACCCGTCTACAACCACAAGGCCATGTTGAGCCAGGCCACAAGGCTCAACTGGGGCGGCTGGCACGCGGCCGAGTACCTGCTCAAGCTCATCCGGCTCAAGTACCCGGCCTTCACGGGCAAGCTCAACGTGTCGCAGGCCGAGCACATGCTGCGCGACCACGCCTACGTCTCGGAAGACTTCGACAACGAGCTGCGGGGCTACCTGGACTGGACGGGCCTCGAGGACCGGGATATTGTGATCCAGTACCCGTTCACGGAGGAGGTCGTCGTGCAAAAGACCGAGGAGGAGCTGGCCCGCATCGCCGAGCGCAAGAAGGAGAGCGGCAGGCGGTTGCAGCAGCAGGCGGCTAAGATGCGGCTGGAGAAGCTCATGCGCAAGGAGAACGAGCTGGAGCACTACAAGAAGCTGCAGGTCAAGCTGGAGCAGCAGACCAACAAGAAGGAGGTGCGCCGGCTCCTGGACAGCAACGACCTCAAGGACGAGGCCGCGTTGGAGAAGGCCATTGCCGTGCTGGACAAGGCCGTCAAGAAGGCGCGCACAAAGGACGTGGGCGGCGACGCCGAGGAGGACCAGCAGGAGCCCGTGTTCGACCTCCTCGATGTGCCGGACGAGGAGCTCGACGACGCCGGCCTCAAGGCCAAGCGGCAGCAGAAGCTCATGAAGTCGAACCACGACGCCCGCGCGCGCGCAAAGGCCGAGAAGGAGGCCGAGAAGGCGCGCATCGAGGAGGAGAAGCGGCTGGACCAGGAGCGCCGCGAGAACGACCTCGAGGGCTGGCTCGAGGAGAAGCGGCAGCGGCGCGACATCACGCTGCAGAAGATGAAGGAGCGCGAGCGTCTCAAGCAGGACCTCGGCAACCGCAAGTCGCTCGCCTCGCAGATCCGCATGAAGAGCATCGCCAACCTGGCCTCGGACAACCCGACCAAGAAGCGGCGCCGCGGCGGCGACGACGACAACTTTGGCGCCAACGACGACGACTGGGGCGTGTACCGCCAGATCGTCGTCGGCGACAACAGCGACGACGAGCAGGAGGAGGAAGACCTGAACGCGAACCTCAAGATCTACGAGGAGGAGCTGCTCCGCTACGACCCGGACTTCACGTACGAGGACACCCACGAGGCGCAGACGGACTGGTCCAAGTCGATGCTGCACGCCTTCGCCCGCGGGCCGCGCCCGTTCGACGCGGGCTCCCAGGCCGAGCTGAACCAGATCCACCTCAACGTCGAGCGCATCCGCGTGCCCGAGGTCGTCTTCCAGCCGTCCATCGCGGGCGTCGACCAGTCCGGCCTCGTGGAGATCATCGGCGACATCCTCAACCAGCGCCTCGGCGCCGTGCCGAACCGCGACGACTTTCTGAAGGACGTCTTCCTCACGGGCGGCAACACCATGTTCCAGGGCTTCGACGAGCGGCTCCGGTCCGGCCTGACGCCGCTGCTCCCCGCCGACTCGCCGCTGCACATCCGCCGTGCCCAGAACGCTCTGCTGGACGCGTGGAAGGGCGCCGCTAGCTGGGCGGGCTCGGCCGCCTGGAAAGCCGCCACCATCACGCGCGAGGAGTACCAGGAGAAGGGGTCAGAGTATATCAAGGTGAGTCCGCTTCATGATGCAGCGCTTAGACATGCTGACACGAGCCTAGGAACACGACCTTGGCAACACTTCATATGTATGATTAGTCGGGCGCTATTGCGGGAGCTAGAATGGGTAGTCAGGGAAATGGTCAACGTAGTTTACACAGTCTGTCACAATGAGACGAAAAAGTCAATTGACTCCCTTGGTCACCGTGACGAATAACAATGGTGCGATTCTGCCCAGCAAAATGTCTGTATACACATGCAAGTCCCTCCATCCAGAGCGCATCACTGCCAAGGTCCTGCTGAAACCGAGTACTTCTCGAATGCTCGAAATGAGGGCTGCTGCTGCCTCCTCTTCCACTCACACAACAACCGTTCTCTTTTGATAAGTAGCGCAAGCCTGAGGCTTTGGCCCAAAAATACCCCTACTCGGGAGTCTTGACTCAGGAGTAAGGTGGCTAGAAAATACAATTCATCCCTCAAACGCCTGCCCCTTGGTAATATCTTGACAAACCATTATACCGCAACGCCAACTAAGCATAAACATTGAAAGGCGAGGCGTCGGTCCAGGATCAGCACGTCCACGGCGAGCCCTACATCGACGCGGTCGGCGCAGCCGGAAGGCCGTCCTGCTGAAGCTGGCTGTCAATCTCCTCGCCCTCGCGCCGTGTCTCGTCCTTGCCCTGCTGCTCCGGCGAGAATGCCTTTTCAAACTGCTGGCGTCCCGCGAGCTGCTCCTGGGCGGCCAGTCCTGCGACGGCCTGCGCGACGGCCTCGAGCGGCGTGCCGGCGGCCGGATTGCTGGGCGCCACCTCGGGGGCGCTCGTCGCGGCGGAGGCGGGCGGCATGGGGGGCTGCGCGAGGTTGACGTTGGGAGGGGGCTGCGGGATCTCGCCCTGGGCGTCCAGCAGCCGCGACTGCAGGTGGATGACGTATTCGCGAAGGGCGTAGTTCTCTGACTGCATCGCCTTGTAGCTCTGCTCCATCTCCATGTAGTCCCGGACCTGCTGCTCCAGCTTCTTGATGTAATGCTCCTTGCGCTGGCGGAAGGCTCTCTGTTCGACATGTTAGTCTCTGTCAATTGGCGATCAAATCAAAGGCGCGGACGTGTCAGATGCGCTTGCACCGACGGGACCGCAGTCAGACGACCTAGGTGACGCAGTAAGCACCGAGACAGCTCCTGCGACCCGCGCCAGTCACGCGCCCCCGGCGATCCAGCGCAAACCGTATCAAGACATACCTGGGCAGCTCTGTTTTGCGCGGCGCGCTTCGACTGCGAGAGCTCGCGCTTCGCCTTGCTACCGGCTCCACCGTCGTCCAGCGCCATAGCTGTCGAGGCGGGATGGGTCGGAGGAGGAGGGGCAGTCGACGGGCCGGCAGCGGTAACGGGAGGAGCGGCTTGCTGAGGCGGGGGAGGGCCAGCGGGCATCATGTTCACGTCTGGCGCGTGGACGTTGCGAGCGGCTCGAAGATCGGGGTGGATATGCGCTTCGGGGTCGGCGTTGTTGTTGGAGCTGCTGTTGTTGACTATCGGCGGCAAGACGTCAGAGGGCGGCGAGTTCGTGCCGTTACTATAGCCATGAGCAGGCGACGCGGTCGGTGGTTTGGCAGCTTGGGGACGAGCTCCGCGAGATGGGGCCGTCGCGTTGTCAGACGAGATGGGCGTGGTGTGCTGGCTTAGTAGCTCGAGCTGCGCTGCCAAGTGGGCTGTTTCTGTGGAGAGTACATATCATGTCAGCGAGACCGTCCGAAACAAACCCCGAGGCTTGTCAAGAAGCAGAGCCAGTGATTTGGGTTAAATAAGACGAGTTGCAGCTCGATGGAAGCGTCGGCATCATGAAGGGAAAAAAGTTCCCGAGAGAGCAGGGGTGTGAGAGAGGCGGCTGGGAAGGTGTAAGAAGGAGAGACGGCCACAAAAGCCGCAGCTCCCTCTGTACCTGGCGCGTCTGGTTCTGGAGACTGAAAGGACCGAGATGCTGCCAGATACTGCCGCTCAAAAGACGGGGTTGGGGGGTAAGAGTGATTACATATCACCGAGAGACGAGACAGTAAAGAGAGCGGGAGAGCGCAACCTCTTGGGATGTAACGGATATCGCTGATTGCAACGTAGTTTTAACGTGAAAAAGAAGCCTGTCTCGGGCAAGAGTATATGGGAGTCGGGCCAGGTACAATGGAGAAGCAGTGAGCGATGGATGATGAGGTAAGGCGACTGACAGGCTAGGTCGAGTCGGTGGTAAGAAGGACGAGAGAGTGAGTGTGCAGCGCGCGAGCGCAGAGGGATGGGGATGGGACGCTCGCGGGACAGGCGGGAATTGCTCAGGCTTGAGGTGGCCGGGCGGAACGGGAGATGGAGGGCTGGATAGAGCAGGAGACGGAGATGGGAATGGCGACGCTTGGAAGGGGAATAACGAGAAAGGCAGACCACTACTCACCTGTATTAGTGGTGGTATTCGCGGACGCAGAGGGCGAGGGTGAAGCGCTCTGCATCTTCAAGCTCCGGTTCTGACTCAGCATGAAGTGGACGGAGGATTGATTACTACAGGCACCCGAGAGGACTTATAAAGAGGGCCCGGACGATGAGACTGGTGGATGAGACGGGCGACCGATGCGGCAGTTCGAATATGTTTAGGTAATCGTCTGCGACCTTAGCGCGTCGAAGAGGAGGGGAACCTGACGAGGGTGTGGGTAGCTGCGATGGGTTGTGTTGTGGGAAAAGCGTGTTGGAGGTGGACGCGGTAACGTAAGGTGAGGCAGGGAAAGTGGCCCGTGGAGGGACACAAGTATCCGAAGGTACCGTTGCGGTGAGGTAAGAACCAAGGAAAGGGAAGGCCGTCCGTCGCCCGCTTGCCGTGCGAGTGGTAAGGGTGAGTGACGGGTTGCGTTGAGGCGGGAGCAGCAGAGGTGAGCAGTCGCAGCAGCAGCAACAACAAGGTGAGGTAAGGCAGGTGGCAGGCCGCGGGTGGTGGTCCTAGCTTGGACCTTTTTCTGATCCGCGGCAGCATGCAAAATGCGTCCCGTCCCTCTTTTTTTTTTTTTTTTTCACGCCAGTTGGTACCAATGCGCCCAGGTGCGGCCAGGTGGTGGTGGTGGTGGTGGTGTGGAAGGGAAGCTTGCCTGGTGGACAGCTCTGAGCTCCAGCCTCCGAGCGTACGTCGACGGGAGCTTGATGGAGGGAGGGGGTGGGTGGGAAGGCAGGTGAATGGACGAGAGGGGGGAATTGCCTGGTGGCTTAGAGAGCTGCTTTGAGGCGTTGAGTGTGTCGTGTCGTCCTGTTTCCTGGTCGCCAAAACCACGCAGGCACGCAGGATTCCTGTGATGGATGGATCGAGAGTCGAAGCTGCCTTTCGAAGGGAAAATCGAATGGCTGGGGGGCGAAGGATTGGCTGATTGGATTCGGATGCGAAAGACGAAGGGACGCGACGAGACGAAGAGAATCTCGGTAGGGCGGATGCTTGTAGCAGGTAGCAGCAGGTACCGACAAGAGGTCCCAGGGCGGTACTTTCGTCCGCTGTTCCGACCCGGTGCTCTGTTGCTCCTCGCAGGTAGCTCAATGTATCTTTCTTGGAGAGGGAGACAGCTGCCAGCCTGCCTGCCGGAGCCGACGGGGCAGATGGTCACCCAACAAGGTGAGAGTACCAGCAGACCGTCATGCTTCAGCCAACCGATCTCATCTTGTATTTCAATTCCTGAATATTGAACTTTATGCATTGCTGACGGCCATCCAATTCTGCGTTTTGTCCACATCTCATCTGTCAAGATAGCTAGCTTATTGTGTCATCTCTTGAGTAGAGGACTGGCTACCTCTCGGCCTGAGGTAATCAATCAGGTCTGGATTCAATGGACAAGCGAATCGGTGTCTCCCGCATGCTTCACCCAGCTAAATGTACAGGCTCAGCTGCGCACCGAGCTGAGGACCTGTAATCACCACATGCGCGATACCGCACAGTACCTGTCCTGCTGTGTAGCCTCGAGCGCTCCCTTTGCCGTCAGAGGAGCTGCTGTGTCAGGCAGCACAGGTCAGCCACGTGATGCCGTCTGTTTCGATTGGCCATTCCCTTCTGGCGGCTCGCAATCGCATTTGCTTTCGAGCGGTGCTGCTGATGATTCACCGAGGTCTGTCTGGCACCCCGAGGTACCTCCTTTGACACGGAGTTGTTCCACGCATCCGATGCCCCGGCTACATGGCCGTCGGGCGTGACAAGTTACCTAGTACTGTCAGCAAGACTGGTTTGTCAGCACAGCGACGAGGGGCCGGGTCCGCCAGTGGGTTTATTGGCTGGATCTGGTCTGACGCAAAGAGTGACGGCACCCAAACGCGATCCCATACAGAGAAAACAATTAAGCGGGACAAATTACCTCATCCGAGGCGTCTCCACAGGGGCCAACCCAACAACACGACCACAACCATGACCACGACCACGACCGCCCGCCTGCGTCGACACACTCACGGCGAGGCGACGGACATGTCGAAAGAGCCGACCGGAACCCGGTGCCAGGCTTCTCCAACCAGACTGCGCGGCCAAGGCAGATGCATTAAATCAGGGCAGGTGAAAAGTACCCCTGTACGTAACCACGAGCGAATTTACCGAAGCCTCACCGAGATATTCCCTATTCGGCAGTAGGTAGGGCGATGCCAGCGCCATCGCGCGCGGACTGGTTCCCACGTTGCTGCTGTCAATATATCCCGCTTCACTCGACTCTCGCGTCGATATGTCAGGCTTGGGAAAAAGCCGCACTTGCAGACCGCATGGTCTCGGACAGCGAGCACCGCGACTTCCGTTGTTTGACTTACATAAGCCGGTGGCTTGGCGTACCTGCATCCACCTCTGTTGCATTTGGCGGAGTTCAACCCCGGTACTTTCTGACGATGCGGTCTGGCCAATGACATGTTACTGACTCGATTACGTGATGATGCATTTGAGCATTGCGTCGCAAGGGTCGTTGTTGGGTTGTTCATAGACTGCTGGTAAGCCCGGGCTGACTTGTGGCAGTTGACTTTGAGGTGAAATAGAGCGCAACAACAACTTCAGATTAAATAATGAGCCCAAAGGGTGCCGAAGACAGCATTCGGGTTTCATACCAAGTTCACAACAACGCTCCAGAGCATTGTACCTCTAAGTAACTTAAGCCTTCACTTGGCTGTAAACGAGTGAAGTTGGAGCTGAACGTAAGAGAAGACCTCTGCCAGGTTGCTGCTTTTTTGATCCATCGGGCTCAGATCTGATAAGAGCCTGGACAGGTTCGCTGTCCATGATGCTTTGGATTGATGCAATGAATAAAAGTCGACAGACAGATACACATGAATAACAAGAGACTTCACCAAGTGCCCTGTCCACGAAGCATTCCAATCTACAGACTCTTGCATGATGGGCTCTGAGTAGCTCACTCAACTACACATGCCACTCCGTCGGCTCAAAGGTGGTCTTCGGACTTCCGCACATCCGTCAACATTCTTCTATTCAGCTGTCCAGGGATAGATCTCGCCGTTTGCGCCAAGCTATCAAATCATCTATGACATTCATCCACCACAGCTCGCCGCTTTACCGGCCATCCCATTGGCTTCCTGCTAGCAAGCTCTGCACTTACACCAAACAGCCATGTCCATCTCGGCAATGACAAGAGCAAACCACATGGATGGTACCGTGTTGTGGGGGAATCCCGCCGAGATCAGATTGGACGTCTTGCTTACTATGCAGCAACTCAAACACGGCAGCATGCATCCTTTCGAGGGAGGGGCATGGCAGACTATGATAATCAACCCAACGCCAGTCATGACGGCTCGCTAATGCATCTATAGGACGATTCCATCACCTACAAGCATGCATGGTGCACAGTCAGCGTTGCGGCGGCTGGAATGCCCCGCTCCGGCTGTGAATGTGCGGAGTTATGAACGAAACGACGAGTCTGACGGCGCGAGGAGGCCCAGAAACGGGATACCACGAGCTACACAACAAACCAAGACCGTCTTGGCGGCCCAGAACTGGCGGACGAGGCTCCTCCCCAGCCGACGAGATGCGGAATACCGCTATCATTGACAAGACGATTCACCAAACTACTGATTTATTTTTTTCTTGCCATGCTCTCCTCATACCAGCACACTCAAGGAGACTTGAACAACCTCCCCCCTTTCCAGACGTGCGTAATGTTCTCCTGGTTCAACAGCACCTTGATATCGTCGAGAGGACTCTTTGTAACGGCAATCAGGTCCGCATCAAATCCCTCTTTCAACTGGCCACTCAGGGGCGCCATCCCGCCGAGAACTTCAGGGGCATTGGCCGTGCCGGCCTCGATAGCCTGCAACGGCGTCATGCCCCTCTTCACGGCCCATTCAAGCTCCCTGGCGTTGTTTCCGTGCGCCATCTCCTTGGTGTGGTCGCTGCTGAGCGTGTCCGTCCCGAGAGCGATCTTGATGCCCCTCTTGATGGCCAGCGCATACGAGTCCGCGGCCCTCTGGAGGAGCTTCTCGATCTTGCGCGCCATGTGCGGCGGCAGCGTGGGATCCTTGCTGACGGTGTTGACAATGTGCTGCGTAGCCACGAAGATGGCCCCCTTCTCCAGCATGGCATCGGCAACCTCGTCGTCCAGGTACATGCCGTGCTCGATGCTCTTCACGCCGGCCCGCAGCGCAGCCATGATACCCGCCTTGCCGATGGCGTGAGCCGCAACCGCTCGGCGGGAGCGCGCGGCCTCGTCGACGATGGCCTTGAGCTCGTTGTCCGAGAACTGCCTGTCTTCGGGGTCGTCCAGCACGCTCAGTACGCCGCCGCTCGAGCAGACCTTGATACACCGCGCGCCGCGACGAACCAGTAGCCTCACTTGCTTGGTGCAGTCGTCCGGGCCGTCCGCGATGGCGCAGGGCCCGCCGCACCGGGCGAAGTTGACCACCGTGTCGATGGGAGACGTGTGCTCGTCGCCGTGACCGCCGCTGATGGACATGGCGGCGATGGAGGAGTACACGTTCGGGGCCACGAGGCGCCCAGACTCAATGGCGGGGACGAGGTCACCGGCGTACCCGCAGAGCTCTCGGACGGAGGTGTAGCCGGCCATCAGCGTCCTCTCGAGGTCTGCGACGGTGACGGCGCCGATGAGCGCATTGGAGCCGGGTAGGAAGTTGAACATGCCCTCCTTGAAGTCGGTCGCAACGTCCATGCCCATGAAGTGGACGTGGACATCCCAGAGGCCCGGCATCACGACGGGGACGCTGACGGGGTTGGCCGATCGATACTTGTCCGGCAGCTCCTTGGCCAAGCCGACGAAGGCAATCTTGTCATCCACCACGGCGACGGCGGCATCGCTGAGGGGATTGCCACGGCCGGGTATGAGCAGATCGGCCAGAATGACGGTGACGCTTTGGTCTTGTGGTGTCTGAGCAGGCAGCATCTCGTCAAGTCGGTCGGCTATGTCGAACTGGGTTGCCTGTGATGCTGCCTGTGCTGGCGCCGTGCGAAGAGGAACGCGCATGATACTCAATCGTTCGAGTCATACGATGAGTTGAGTGAGCTGGCAGGTGCAATAGTTAGACGCGGAGACACACTCGCCTGTTGACTCGTTTGCAGTGCCGCAGAGGATGAGATGAACTCTGATCAGGATTGCGTAGGACGTCGAGAAGCTTATACGGATAACGCGCGGGGTAGTTGATAACCCCTAGCTGATAACCAGGGGAGCAGATCTCTTACCTGGTCCGCTTCTCCCAGTGCTATCGTAAAGCAGTCAACCGGCGTCAGCAGCATGGTTTTGTCGGGATTCACCTGCCATAACTAGAAGTGAGCTTGTAAGTGCATCACTCGGATCAGCAGTAAGCTTAATGTGGGAATACTGCCAAGCTTAGGGAAGTGATGCTACACCAAGCTTACACCCCTGGCTGGCTCACTCAATATGGGCTGCTTCCATCCACGATGGGAAGCTTGGGTCAATTACCGGCGGGATGACTTGAATCGAGGCTCTCAAAGTCGCCAGGAACCCCTCGCTCGTGAGAATGAGATTGAGGTTGATCAGCCTCTCGCGGACCGACCCGCTGAAGCCATAGCTCCTGATCATGTCCCCGAGGCCCTGTCTAGTGTATTCCGATACAAGGGCTCATGCAGAAGTGCCATCGAAACTTAAGTATGAACATGAACATGAGATTCACTCGAATCAAAGTGTTGTTGCTTCTTTACAGTTCATGAGGAGTGAGTTCCATTTCCCCACCTGAGCTCGGCCACAGACCAAGGTACGTACACTCAACTCCTCAAGCACCGCGGCTCCCACTGGTGGAAAAGACTTACATCCATCACACCTCATCACCACCTCACCTCTGCCCTCACTCACCTCTCACTCCCCCCAACGGCCATGAGCGCCCCTTCACTCCTACGACACTTTGCAACACCCGCGCGGTCAGTAGCAGCAGCCTCCCGCCTTGCCTCGTCAATTCGATACACACAGCAGTTCCGCAGCATGGCCAACGCTCAACCGCAAGCCCACTTCAGCGAGGGCTCAGATGAGGCATCCCTCTCGTCGACGCTGGACACTCTCCTCAGCAAGGGCCGCTGGGCGCTCGTAAACGAAGGCGAGGCCGTCGAGCGCAGCTTCAAGTTCAAGAACTTTGCCAAGACCTGGGTGCGTTTGTAATGTCTCCCCATACCTGTAGATGTGATGGACTGACACCACGGTCCAGGACTTCATGACGGCAGTGAGCCTGCAGTGCAAAACTCACAACCACCACCCAGAGTGGTCCAATGTATGTGTGCGCCTTCACTTTAGCGTGACGAAACTGACGGGAACAGGTCTACAACACGACCTTCATCCGCTGGACGACACATAGCCCCGAAGGCCTATCCGTCAAAGACCTCAAGCTCGCCATGATCTGCGATGCGCTGGCCAAGGACTTTGGCGAGGTCGAGGCACCGGCTGCCGAGACCCCTGATGAGGGCGCCAGCTGCGGGATCAGGGGGCTGGCGGACAAGGCCGCCGGCACGGCCGGGGACTGCTGCGTCCCGAAGGCGAAGAACTGACGTGCCCCCACCACTACGTGAGAAGCTTTGCGGCCGGTGGGTGGATTCATGGGACGAACGGCCGGAGCACGCCCCGCCTCTGTACACTGCTGTATGATATCACTTGGGGCCCGTTTTCAACGAGTGTTGTGCTGTCATTAAGTACTTTACTACGTGCCATTGTGCGGGTGGCCTCCCCAATATTTACGTCAGAAATCGCATCAGCATTTTGCACACCCATCAGTCCCTCTTCGAACGCCGCCCCAATGATATTAACGTGACTACGTAGCCCGTCTCGGGCCGTGTCGTTCGCTTCCTTGCGGTAGTACCGTCCGCCGCGTCTATAAGTCGTATCGGGGGATACCCATCGGTATCCATAACATGCCGTTTGCGTCGTCGCTCAGCGGCCGTGTATCGTCATAAGTCTCGTATGACCTTGTCTACTGAGCCTTTTGAGCCTTGATGGCCTTGAGCTTGCGCTCGCGGCGCTTCTTGTGGGCCTCGGCGCCAGCCTCGGTGTCGAGGCAGTAGTCCCACCAGCGGAAGGAGGAAGCGTAGTTGCCTATGAACTTCTCGTGGTGCAGGTCGTGATGGTCGGCGCCGGCCCAGAAGGGCAGGAAGTGACGTAAGCTCCAGGGGAAGTCGTAGCCGCTGTGGGCGTCGATGGCCTGGAAGAGACGGAGGACGATCCAGGCGTACATGGTCAGGAGGTGGAGGTCGCCGGTCAGGGTAACCCAGAAGATGGGCGAGCCGACGATTCCGATACCCAGCAGCATGACCTCGATGGGCGAGGCGTACTCGGCGGCGAGACCGAAGGGGGCCGAGTAGTAATGGTGAAGCTTGTGGATGGCCTTGTAGAGGGGCCCGTAGTGCAGGGCGCGGTGGAACCAGTAGTGCCAGGAGTCCTCCATGACGAAGAAGATGGAGATTTGCATGGCCATCTTCCAGAGGGGCGGGAAGGGGACGCCGTACTCCATGCCGCACCAGGTGGCCAGAGGGTGGAAGAGCCAGATTTGAGGCAACTCGACGGTGAAGTGGGAGATGAGGACGACCATGGCGCAGTCCCACTGCTCCTTGAGTGTCGGCATTTTTTGCTAATAACATGTTAGGTGTGTTTTCTATTGTCGAGCAGCAGGCGGCTTACGGGTTGGATCTTGTACTTGTGGAACCAGGGGATGAGGTCGAAGATGATGAAAGGCAGACTGCGGCCAAAGTAGACGGTCTCGTGCATGACGAAGCTCATGATGCCGGTGGCGAGGGTATCGTTCTGCATCCAGAGGTACCAGGCCTTCATAGTGTTAGTCGCGTCGCGCGTAGCTATCGGGTATTCGGTGAACGTACGGCCCAGAGGCGCTCTAAGTAGTTGAGCTGCACATTGTACTTGGAGACCTCCTCAAAGACGCTAAAGTAGGGCTGAGTGTGGTTGAAGGCCGTGTTGATAACGGTCGAGTTGCTGCGCAGACGGAAGCGTTAGCGGCGGGCTCGAGGATATGTCATCGGGATAGGGGGCGCGGAGGCGGTCGGGAGGACACTCACATGAAGGCGGCCATGATGGCGGGGAGCGCAGATTCGCTTCACGATGCGCAGGATTACCAGTCTGCAGGGTGAAAAGTTGTAAATCGAGTATGTAGGAAGAATGAATGAAAGCAGCCACCCTTCTCGACGATGCGCGAAGGCGAGATGCAAGCGGTGGGTGTGATAAGAAAAAAAAAAGACAGCGAGCGTCAAGGTCGGAGGCAAAAGGGTCCAGGACCGGGTCTTGTTGAGGTTTTATCCATGGATCATTTCGGTTGACGGGGAAAGGAAATGGCAAGCAGCAGAAAAATACTGGACATGCCTTAGCTCGGGGTTGTGCTATGAAAACGCCCCTGCACATCGAGGTGTCAGCCAGCCAATGGCGTGTTGCGCCTGGACATGAGCCCATGCAGTCTGTGGGTCCTTCCGTCTTCCGTGGCGGGCCCGGCCAGTCAGAAGCCAGCGTGCCCTGGCGACTGGGTCGGGCGGTGTGAGGGCCACGGGAGGCGAGAGGTGTGCTAATCAGTGGGGTGGAGAGCCATTGACACGCTGAGAGAGTGCTAAAGGTACAGCGGCCACCGCAGACGCCGAGGCGCGCACGGGGCATGGAACATGGGACAGAGCTCCTTTTTTGTTCTGTGTCAAGCATGTTTCTAGACGAACGTTGCTGTCTAACGAAGCTAATGCTAAAGCAGCTTGGATGGCTTGTCGGGGGTGACAGTCAGCACTCAATTGGGGGGCTTCAGTCAGATACGGATACGGGTCATCAAGTGAAGGCGACAGACAGAAAAGGGGACGGGAGGACCAGGAGGGAAACGCCATTGTGACTGAATGGGGGATCTGATCCACTGCGCCCCGTCGCGGGCACTCGAAGGAGACCGATGTTGGGATAGCCCTATCTTATCGGCGTGCATGGGGTGCTCCTGATTCCTGCGTGGTGGCCTCGCACCTCGACAATTCGTTGCTACGCCTCTCCCAGTCTGCGTGGATGATGCGCTTCCTGTTCCTCAGATCGCGCCGTGCTTCCCATTGGCGTTGGGTTAGGTGAACCATCAGCTTAGCTTGCGATACGTACCCGTCCTCTCAACCCGAATACGAACGTGGAGGGGTGCGTTTCTCGTGGCTTGCTGGATGCTCGACACCACTGTCGCTCACTGTCGCCGTCACCTGTGTGGCCCGGACTTGACACTAAAAGAGCCTCACAAGCTGTTCCGCCGCCGTTCCCCAAGCTTCAATCTGCCACACCAGATTGCCGATTGAGATCCATCTGACCTCCGCCGGGCGCTGCCTTTGTGCACCTGTCAGAAGCATGCTGGATCCACTGCTGTTGCTGCCACTCTCACCGGAACTGACGAGCGCGGACATGGGGCAGTACGTCGAAATGGCGTGTTCCGGCTGAGTCTGTTCCGCTGCATCGGTCCCAGCCTGTGATGACCGGTGCTTGGTCGCCGTGGTCTGAAAAGGCCTGTCGTCCCAATCCCAGCGTTGTCGTCGCCGTCCCGCCTCTTCCCGTCCTTCCCCGCGTTGTCATGACCGGAGCCGCGAAGCTTTCACCGCCCCGCGAGGGAAACTCATGATGACTAGGCGTGGTGTTTTGTGTTTTCATTCCCGCGGCCGCGCCCCGCAAGGTTCAGCCAAGCATCGAATGAACCGACACCCGGAAGCTTGTCGACCAAAGACTAGACCTCGTGTCATCATCACTCTGGCCTCTTTTTGAACTTCATCTCTATCAGTCTCGTCGCGACAGAACGAGGGCAAATGCACCCGCTCGTCTACCCCTCCAATTGGATGGAACTCGACTTCCTCAGCGGGCACTGTAGCGGTCTGCCGCGAAGCACCGTCAGTGGCGCCAGCTCATCCGGCTGACTAAGGCACAGCGCCAGCTCAGGCATCCACACCGTCATTCCACTTCCGCCAGCACGCGCGCGGGGCCCAGGCCCGACCCTCGCAAAAGTGTTGTTCAGGGCAGTCCCGTCGTCGCTTGCTTACCTATGGCATGACGTCTACCCAATTCTCTGCTGTTCCCTTGAATGAGTATCCAACACACGCACGAAACTGCAATATTCACAGCCCAGACCAGGTCAACCACCGACCCATGAACGTGGCGGAGGAGCGCTCTCTGAGTGAGAAGCAATAATGTCTGTTGTGGCCGAGTAAGTAGCCCGTCCCGTCTTTTCCCCTCCTGCCCGCACCTCACCCGGCATCGCCCGCCAAGAAAAACAAACACAAAAACATGTGGTTAACAGCATGAACACAGCCAGGTCCGTCGCTTGGACGCACAGCTGGATCGGATCCCTCTGGGTCTGAGTATCTCTCAAGAAAACGGCGAGCTTGCTGCCTCGGAGCATGGCATCTTCAACTCCACCTCCGCCGACGCCCTGTCGTCGCCGAGGGTCGATGAGCTGCTGCGCATCGTGAGGGCCCTGTCCACCACCTCATCTTCACGCTCCCTGCTGCAGTCACACAAGATCCGCGCCCTGCTGACCCAGTCAAAACTGGCTGAATGGGACTTTCTGGCCGAGTACAGCGAGGGTGAGGGACGGAATCACTATCAGTCAGAAATCGAGTGGCTGCTCATCAGCAAGGCCACCGTGCAAACTTACGGAGTCATCCTCAACACACTCCTGGACCAGATCATTCCTCTCAGCGACGACATCTGGTACTGGGACGAGGTGCTCAGCTCCTACACCTACAGCAGTCTCTACACCATCCAGACGTCGCCGCTGCGTCTGTGGGCCTTGACAAAGGACGTTTACCAGGACAGCAAACACCGCTTCCAGCACCTCAGCCACTCGCCCGGCGAGTTCGTGGAGTCTACGCGGACAGGCCTGGCGCAGCAATGGAGTCAGTTTTACGGCATTGTGCGAGAGAGCATCCGGGAATCCTCCATCACGACACTGCAGCGACGAGTCCTGTCGCCCGTTGCTCTCAGCCGAGGCGAGGCCAGGCGGAAGCTGGCTCACCTCAAACGGCTGCGCGAGATGACGGCGAGCGGTCTGGGTGTCTTGGTTGACGAAGGCCTGACGTTTGGCGTGGATGACGACGACGACAAGAGCGAGGCGGGGGTCAGCAGCCACGACTGGAAGGGCGTGGTGGAGAGGAGCGTTGCCCTCATGGACATGGTCCTCAAAGACGTCTTGAGCCTCGAGTCGGGCGTCGCCGAGTTTGAAGACAAGGTGTTTGCCGGCGTGGAGGAAGACCCGGAGCTGTCCATCCATATTGAGGACGCCAACGCCGTGGAGAAGCCCTCTGTGCTCGCGAGACGTCTCCTGAACATTCTCGACTCCGGCCTTCCCAACCACGTCGTTGCCACGCAAGAGCTCGTCCGCGGCAACGGCCGCCCCTCACGACTCATCCGCTACTGGCTCCCCACGGGAATTGCTCTGCTTTCTTCGACGACTGTGCTCCGGGTTCTGGTCAACAGGCGCGCCGAGATATTCGATTGGATCCGTGATATTGGCATCACGGTAAAGGACTTTTGGTTCAACTGGGTCATCGAGCCGGTGCGCAAGATTGTCGGAACCATCAGGCACGACTCCAACAGCGAGATTGCCATCATGAGCCGCGACAGCCTGAAGGCCGACCGCGAGAGCCTGGAACGCATGGTTGTGGACTTTGCTCTGGACAAGCCCCATTTCGCGGGCGAAGGATCGACCGCTCTCACGGACGCCCAGATCGCCGACATCAGGACCAAGGTCAGCGAGGGAGACGTCACGCCGGTCCTGCGCGCGTACGAGAAGGACCTCAGGAGCCCTTTTGTCGGCGCGGTCAAGGGCGACCTCGTTCGGTCGCTCCTGATCCAGGTGCAGAAGACCAAGGTCGACCTGGAGGTGGCCATTAGTGGAATCGACGCTCTGCTGAAGAGCCAGGAACTCGTGTTCGGCTTCGTGGGACTGACCCCCGGCGTGCTCGTCTCCATCGGCATTGTGCAGTACCTCCGCGGCGTCTTCGGCGCTCGCAAGGGCGCACGGTACAGCCGCGAGGCCGGCAAGAGCATCCGGGTGCTGCGCAACATTGACCGCATCTTCTCCGAGGCGACGCCGTCGCAGAACAACCTGCTGTCTTACAAGGATCACGGCCTCCTGCTCTGCGAGGTGCACGTGCTGCGCAACCTGATGGAGAGAGTGCTGCCCCGCGACAGGCAGCACGAGTTCCTCGAAGACCTGGACGACCTCGCGAACCTCAAGGGCATCCAGGTGCAGGTCAGAGCATTGGACCGGATCCGCTGGGCGTATGCCCGGTGGCTGCAGTAAAAGATTACGACGGCCTCGGAGCCTTTAATGATTCGCACGGGTACACGGTCTCACGGGTTTCAGCATACAGGTCACCACAGCACAGCCATTCAGACGATTGTACCATACGTGGACGCTCGCTGGAAGCATCATGAATTGTCTAGGGAGCATCGCAACTTGGTAACGGAGCTTAGCAGGCGGCATTGTCTTTGGGAGGCGGTTAACTAAAAAGTTGTCTCTGCGCAATTGAGCAAGTACATGTCAAATTCTGCCATGGACAAATGACGATATGACGAGGCGCCCTTGTGACTGACTGTGATACTGGCCATGCCAGGACCCGTGACACGGTCTAGGCCTGGACCCTGAGAGGCGAGACAGTGCGATGACGTTGGCGTGGCTTTGCACCTCCTGGCAAACCTCGCGGTGGCGGGAGACCGATGCTCAACGGTGAGGTGACGGGGCGGACAACGCATCAACAGGGAAGTGGCCTCGTGGTGGTGGTTGGCGGTGGCAGGTGTGTTGAAGACGACGAGGCGCGAGCAAGCGAGGCAGCTCCCGTTGTGCCGTGGAGGCTGTCAATCATGCAGGCGCCTTGCGGATATTGGGGGATGGTGAATGAATGGCCCTGTATCTTGCATGACGGATGCTGTGCTTTTTCCTCCCGCCCTTGGCCAATTCCCATTGCATATCTGCAGCGAGGTGCTTTGATTGCCCAGCAGGATTTGCTTCTTTTAGCCTTTTTGATGCCCTCCGACGCTGATCCGACGCTCGTTGAACCACCTACCTTTGGTAACTCCAGGGAGTACCTGCGTAGCAGATGCCACCCGCTGGCCAGTGATATTACAGTGCCAGTCGAGTCCGAGTCGCTGTGATAGCTTAGCTGCCCGCCCCTCAGGCCCTCCACTGTTCCAGCACTTTCCCATCCCTCGCCCGTCGGATCGGTCAAGTAAGAGGCCGGGCCCAGCGTCTTACCCCAGACGATAGGCGCCACTCTTCCCCCAAGGGCGCTACGTACCGTCCTCACAGTAGAGCGGACTGTACAGTGTGCCTCGCCTCGTCTGCGACCCAGTGCTGCGTGCTGCGTACCTACATACACTACTACGACACGACAGACTACCGCCGCCAGTTTCCTACCTCATCCCAATCGACTCCCCCCGTTTCCCCGATCCGACGACACATCGCGACAACCTCACCGCACACGCCCTTGACCACGATCCGTTCCGCCGCCCACGCCGTCGGAGAAGCAGCCCGTTTCCCCCTTCACATCGGCCCCCTCGGTTCAGTCCCTGACCACCCGCCGCCAAAATGTCGAGCAACCGCAACTACGACTTTCTTGTACGTGTCGAATGCCGTGCCCCTCCTCACCTCTCGCCGCCCTTCCCTCGATGCCCCTCGTCCTCACATATCACCGCCTTCCGGGCCATCTCCAGAACTGCCCGCCGCTGCGACCGTCGCCGCCGGCGTAGAGGACAACTATGACATTGCACATATGGCTGACCAGCACCCCAGATCAAGCTGCTGCTGATCGGCGACTCGGGCGTAGGCAAGTCCTGCTGTCTGCTGCGCTTCAGCGAAGACTCCTTCACGCCGTCCTTCATCACGACCATCGGCATCGACTTCAAGATCCGCACCATCGAGTTGGACGGCAAGCGCGTCAAGCTCCAGATTTGGGATACCGCCGGCCAGGAGCGCTTCCGCACCATCACCACCGCCTACTACCGCGGCGCCATGGGCATCCTCCTCGTCTACGACGTCACGGACGAGCGGTCTTTTAACAGTATGTTCTCTATGTCCCTTGCCGACGGTGCTCCTACACCGCAACTCGGCCCGGCGAATTACACCGCACCCACGCTCTCCACATGAGCCGGTGGACACACCCCAGGCATGTGAAGGCTGACAGGACCCCTTGACAGACATCCGCACCTGGTTCGCAAACGTCGAGCAGCACGCCACCGAGGGCGTCAACAAGATCCTCATCGGCAACAAGTGCGACTGGGAGGAGAAGCGTGTTGTCTCGACCGAGAAGGGCCAACAGCTCGCCGATGAGCTCGGCATCCCCTTCCTCGAGGTCTCGGCCAAGAGCAACATCAACATCGACAAGGCCTTCTACTCGCTCGCCGCCGACATCAAGAAGCGTCTAATCGACAACCAGAAGAACGAGCAGCCGACCGCCTCGGGCGTCAATGTCGGCGAGCAGGGCGGCGCCGGCGGAAAGTGCTGTTAGATGGGCGCTTGAGTCGTGCTGTTTGTCTGGAGCAAGATGTTGATGTTTTGGTCGATTCTGCGCTGCCGCCACTGCAATCACAGCTGAGAGAGAGAGAGAGGACGTTGACGGAGGGCTGCGGACGATGATAAGAAGAACATGGCATTGATTGGCACAATAGCCTAGAAGGGACCCGGATACTGGAGAGAGGAGGCTAAGGGAGGCCGATCGAGAGAGCAGCGGGTCCATGGATTATTCGGGAGCGGGAAGACGAGAGGCCTTGCGTCGTCGACGGATTTGGCCAGCCGGCGAGCTCGAGGCCGACAGGCGGACTGACACACTTACCCTACCTACGTACCTTGTTTTCTCAGCCGCGGAAAGAGAGTGCTGCGTGGTTTCTGTCATGTGGTTTATCGTTGCCGACAACGCCTTTCATCGCTAACCTAGAGAGCAAATATCTGGTCTGGAGTTTCGGGAATTTCTATTTTGGGTCTTTTTTTTCTAATACATCCTTTACCTACGCCTGCTGACCAAATGGGTGATGTGTGTGACGTACGTCTCGGGCATTACATATATGATACATGGTTTTGTACAGATTCTACCACACAAAGTGGGTTCTCACCGTCACGCTCTCGCCCCGCAACCGGACGAGCTCCTTGTGGTGCCACGCCCGGACGAACCGCCGTGCCTCGTGGGCGTCCGGGAACGACAGGACGAACAGCGCCGACCTGGCCGTCTCGTCCATGGTCTTCCGGGCCACCGCCTCGGGGTCGACGATCTTGGGTGCCGAGTCCTCGTCCCAGTGGTAGTCGTCCTCGGTCGGCTCCTCCAGCGGGCCCCTTTGGTGTATCCTGGGCGGGAAGTACGGACGTATGTGCTGCACCGGCCAGCCCAGGCCCCTATCCCGCGCATCCCGCCTAATCCAGTGCGACAGCGAGCGCTGGTCGAGCGTGCCGCCCTCGAGGGACAGGACGACGGGGGAACAGGCGCGCGGGGGCGGGTCGGGGGTCATGCTCAGCAGGCCCTGCACGCTGAAGGAATCCAGGCGCTTCTCGGCCGCCTTGTTGAGTTTGTAGAGGTGCAGGCTCAGCGGCGCGTTGGACGGGGCCGCGAGGGTGAAGATGTCGGGGTCGCCCGGCTCGGGAGCGGCCGCGAGGGGCGCGGCGGCGGACTGCAGACGCAAACGGGCGGCGTTGTGCCGGCGCTGGGCCTCACTCTGGTACAGCGCCGCGGCGTGGTGGGAGGCGAAGAGGATGAAATAGCGGCCCAGCGGCTGGAGCGTGTTGTGGTCGTAGGCCTGCATGACCTTGCTGATGGAGACGCCCCAGCCGTCGAGGTGCTGGCCCTGCGGCCCGACGCGGTAGAAGTCGCTCTCGCTGAGGTTCGTGCTTGCGTTGGAGAGGATGAGCAGCGAGGACTGCTCCTTGTCTGCCGGTCCGCTGTCGCCTCTCGGGAGGGAGTCAATCCAGGCCTGGAGGTCGCCGTGGTTCACGTGTCTATCCTCGGCCGGGTCGGTCGGCTTGGGAGAGGCGTCGTCCTTGAAGAGCTCCTTGTATAGAGACGGGGACTTGCGTGCTGGCTTGGGTGCCTCGGCCTGCTCCTCCTCCGTCTTTGGTGCTGATTTGCGTGAGGGTATCACCGAACTTCCAAGGCCCCATTGCATGTTCTGCGGCGTGTCCTCCGGTTTGCTCTCCGGCTTGTCCTCCGTCTTGCTCTTTGATTTTGTCCTGCCCTTTTTGTTCCTCTTGCCCTTCTTTACCTTCTCCTTCGGCACGAGCAGGTCCGGTATCGAGGACAGTGCCGCGCTCCTGGCCTCCAGGTATTTCCTTCTCCTCTCCTCCCTGGCAGCCATCGCCGCCCTCCACTCGGTCACTTCGGACTTGTCCACATGTGTAGACGTGACGATGCGGACTTTGGTTTCGTCCTCCTCCTCGCGCTGTCGGTATGGAGCGTTGTTGTCGCCCTCTTCAGGGAACATCTCTTGGAAAATCGAGGACTGCGCTTCCTTCTTCTTGCTGTCCTTACGGTCCTCTCCGCGTCCCTCGAATTCGAGAGGGCGGGCGCTGACCCATTGAAAACGAGCCGGCTGCCTATGCCATTGCGGCGGCGGCGGCGTGCGGAGGAGCAGCAGCGGCAGCTGTCGTCGGGTCGCGATCGTGTTCATCCGTGCAACTCTGAGGGTCGAGCCGCGCAGCCCTCGTAGGTCAGCCCATTGCATGGGGTATCTGATGGGGGAGCCGCCGCCGGTGCAGATCGTCGATAGGGTGGCGGGGGAGGCGATCAATGGGTGCTCGTGGCTGAGGTGACAGAGGTTGAAGGTGGTCGGAATGACGCTGAAGCTTTTGGGCTCTTTTTCGCGATGCTACCTACCGCACGCTGCGGGACAGGTACTTTTTCGCATGTACCTTTTTTTTGTGAGCTGTGGTGGGGCAGCCAGAAAATTGTTCCGAGGTGTGGTCGAATTTTTTTTTTTCTGGTGGCACTTACACGGCGCAGGTCATTGGAGTCATTCTAACGACGACACCATTTGGCCAAGTCGAGAAGGTTTACCCTTCTGACCGGAAGGCGCAGAGATACCCAGGTTTTCATTTTTACGTAAGATAGAACCCTTTCAGAGACACTTCAGCCCTCCATGGTCTTGCTGCGTGAATTGCGTCTTCGGTACGCCTCCGTTTTGATCATCTCTCTACCGGGGTCGTCTGCTTTGCTAGAGATGCTTCACTCTACAAGTTAGATGTGACTCGGTGAGGCCGAGGTTTAACTGCAATATCACAGTGTGCCATAGTCTGACTCTTGTTTTCTCCTTTTGAATTTCATTCATGTTTTCATTTGGCAGGTTACCGCCTGCCGGCACACCTTCGGAATTGCCTGACTTTACTGTGTCTGCGCGACTATAAGATGTGCACCGAGTTAATTCGATTGAGGACGACAGACAAGGGCTAGACAGAATAGAGCCCGGTAGAGCGACGACGGACGATAGTAACGGACAACGACGACGATAAGGATAGTGCTAGTGAGTATACATGGCAATATCACGGAGGGCTCGTCGTATATAAAAGCCTAGAGAATCTCAGTTGCATCTGCCCGGCCAGCCCCACTTGCCCATTCTCACTCACTTCATTCATGAACGCTCCGTTCTAACACTCTACAGAACAACGGGCGACGACCAGAAAGATGGCCCCCAAATCGATCGAGGGCAAGGTGCGCCCTCTCGCCCCTTTCGATAAGACGCTCGAAAAGACAACGCTGAAGGGCGCATCGCGCATTTACGTCAACCGGGACTCACTCATCCAACTGACGGGAAGCGTCGACAACGGGCGAAGATGTATAGTCACCAGAGTGGGCGAGGATCAGACGACGACTGTACGTCAGGCCGCCCTCTGGACCCTGTCGGACAAGAACATCAGTCCCAATATCATCCTCATGAGTGAGGCCTACCGCGAGGCCTGCGGCTTCGAGCTCGGCGATCAGCTGACGATCACGATGCATGAGAAGACCGCCGTCCCTGACGCGGAGTCTGTAGTTATTCTGCCCGTAACAACAACGGACAGGGAAGTGAACGATATCAAGACGTTGGAGGGGGCGTGGATTGGAGTGATCAGGTTCTACTTGAGTATGCCCCCCTCCCCTTCGCCGCACCAAAGAAGCGATGCTGACCATCCAGTACGTGCTGAGCAAGTGTTCCCCGGCATGAAGTTCGAATGCGTGGCACCCGGGGCCAAACAGATTTTCAAGGTAGTGTCCGTCGACGGCCAGACGGACAACGTTGCCAAATTCGTCACATCGACAGCGCCTAGTATCATCTACAGTGAAGAGGAGGCGCCAGTCGAAGAGGTCAAGGAAGTCACAAAGCTCGACGTCAGGGGCATCCCCGGCCTCCACGCGGAAGAGAAGAAGCTGAGAGGGTTCCTGCACGGCTTCAACGGTAAGTTCTTCTACCATGGCCAGCACAAGTCTTGCGGCATCGTCATCCACGGCGGGCGAGGCACTGGCAAGTCGTACATTCTCAACCGCATCGCGGCCACCGGGTGGGGCAGGGTGTTCAAAATTGAGGAGAACGACAAGTCCTCAGCCGTGGAAGAGGTGTTCAAGCAGGCGCGGTCCCAGCAGCCCAGCATCATCCTCATGGACGGCCTCCAGTCGTTGATCGGCAAGGACAGGGCCAACTCGAGCGCCATCATCCACAGGCTGGGTCAGCAGCTCGACCAGCTGGCCGAAGAAGCCCTGCAGAACCGCGCCCTGCCCAAGGTCGTCGTCGTGGCCACTTGCCTGGACTACATGACGGACGTGCCCCCTGAGCTGCAGAAGCGCACGAGGTTCGGGCTGAGCATCCCTCTTTCAATCCCCAACGCCGAGGGCCGGCTGGAGATTCTCAAGGCACTTCACATTCCCGTCCAGCCGGCGATCAAGGACTTGATGCTCGGCAGACTCTCACAGCAGACGCACGCCTACAATGCCGACGATCTTGTTGGGCTCATCGACAACGCAAAGATCGCATCGAGACAGCGACTCGACCCCGACGGCAACGGCTTCGACGAGGAGACGATGCAGGAGCAGCAGCTCACGAGGGAGGACCTGGAGCAGGCACTGCGCAGCTCCAAGCCGACAGCCATGCACGACGTGAACCTCAAGCCGCCGACGATCCACTGGCAGGACGTGGGAGGCCAGGAGAGCCTCAAGGTGGCCCTGCAAAGAATGATTAAACTCACGACCACAAGCAATCCGTCTGTCCAAAAACTGATCCTGACCCCGCCCAAGGGCCTGCTCCTCTACGGCCCGCCCGGCTGCTCAAAGACGCTGTCAGCGCAAGCCATGGCCACCGAGTCCGGTTTCAACTTTTTTGCCGTCAAGGGCGCCGAGCTCCTCAACATGTACGTGGGCGAGTCGGAGCGTGCCGTGCGACAGCTCTTTGAACGCGCGCGCGCGGCCAGCCCGAGCATCATCTTCTTTGACGAGATCGACTCCATTGGCGGACAGCGCACCGGCAGCGGCGCCAAGAGCCAGGGCTCCGTCAACATGCTCACGACGCTGCTCACCGAGATGGACGGGTTTGAGGCCCTCTCGGGCGTGCTCATCCTGGCGGCCACCAACAGGCCGGAGCAGATGGACCCCGCGCTGCTGCGCCCCGGGCGTTTCGACCGCATCGTGTACGTCGGCCCGCCGGACGACGCCGGTCGCGAGGCCGTCTTCAAGCTGTACCTCCGCAAGCTGCCGACCGCCGCGGACGTGGACCTGGCCGAGCTGTCGCGACTGTCCGAGGGCTTTTCCGGCGCCGAGATTAAGCAGATTGTCAACGTCGCGACGGAGCCGGCGGTGGAGAAGGCGTTGGCACTGGCGGCTGAAGGAAACGGAGAAGGCGCCGAGAAGGAGATAGAGGTTTGTATGGAGGACCTAGTGGCCGCGATCAAGGCGTCCCCCAAGGCAATTACACCGCAGATGCTGGAGGGCTACGATAAGTGGTCCAAGCAGTTTCTCAGACACCAGAACCAGAAATAGAAGTATAAGTTGCCCCGTGCCAAGTCCCCAAGTCTCCGTTGTAATTCTTGCGAGGTGAAACCTATTCCCAGTTGACAGCCACGAGGCCAACTTTGAGAAGTGTCCGTACAAGACATTTGTAGGCATCATGCTTATACGCATCCCGATCGTGGCGGAGCTGAAGCACTTGGCAGAATGTCAACCCGCGCACGGATGGGGCAGTGAAAGTGTACATGATGCAGATGAATGAAGGCCTCAAGATGCAGACCGTACATTGCATTCGCTTGCATCTGCGTGGTCTACTTGTTGCGCATCCTGTTCGTGGTCTGATGTTGACAAGCCTGCATTCACATGCTGAAAAGAGCCAAATGAAAGTGGTGCAACTTTTGAACTGACCAACGTTGAGTCGTGATTGGCTTCTGACCACAAAAGTGGCGCTGCGGCACCCCTTTCCGCGTACGTCTCCCACCCACCAACTACTGCTCCGATCTTGGTTATCTCGTGACTGCTCCAACGACGAGCAGTCTGATTCAGGCACTGCTTACTGTTTGGCCAGCTTGGAGCCAGGGGCGTCACCTCATTCAGGTGCTGCTTGACTCTCGTCGCCCAGAGCCCTGCTTCGCTTTCCGGAAACGGCTTCCAAGCGCAGCGCAGATCTGGGGCACCAGCAAACGTCGCCCGTCAAACAAGCACGACAAGCTACCGAAAAGGCACGGCCAGGGGAGCGTGCCTGATGGTTGGGCCGAGCGAGAATCCAACGCGCATGACGGTCGTTCGACACGTGAAGGAGGCGGTGTGTGGGCACTAATTGGACGCCTGCAATTGGCTCATGGCTGACGGCGGGAGCCGCGATGGCACGACTTGTCGTTGAGATCGCCTCTTGTAATTTTTCTGGATCCTCTGTAAGCTTCGCTGCAGCACCAAACCATCGTGTGCCTCTGCTGCTGCCAGGGCTGGCTGTTAAGAAGACTGTCAAGAGCTGAAAATGTAGTGGTCCCCGTACCTCTGTTGCAGAATCCCGCCGTTCGGTGACCTTTCCCCGTGTAAAAAGAGACAACCGTTGCGGCGTTGAACCCGGCAGGTCACTCAATCACTTGGCGGGCTAGCAAGCAACTACCCTCCCAGCTAGGTTCATGGTGCAGGGGCCCCAGGAGCCTGAAATTGTCCACTCATCACGCTTCTTTTTTTTCTTTCTGATCTGCCATCCATCGTTCGAGGCCGAACGACAATTCCAACCGGCGGCCACTTTCAAATCTCCCCGTGAACGCTCGACCTTCATAAGAACCGGCGGTGGCGGCTCCTTCTTCAACTGCCTCTCCTCATCTCCTCCTCGCTCGCCCACGGTCAAAACTCACCCCACCCGATTTGAGCGCATTCCCAACGCAGCAGCTCGGCCCCGACGTCCAACTACTTGGACCCCTATCAAAGCGTCATCCAAACCGCAGGAGCCCACTTCCTCTCCCGACGATAAACACACGACCTCCCCACCCTCTCCTTTGCTTCAACAGCAGCACCACAGACCCAAACACACCCTCTGCAGCCGACCGAAATGATTGAGAGTCCGACAGCAGCTGCCGAAGCTCGCGCCGAGCGGCGCAGTAAGTACCACGAGGCCGACGTCGTCGTCGTCGGTGCCGGCGTCTTTGGCTGCGGTATCGCCTATGCCCTCGCCCAGCAAGGAAGAAGCGTCCTGCTCCTCGAGAGATGGATGCAGGAGCCCGACCGCATCGTCGGTGAGCTGATGCAGCCCGGCGGAATCGTCGCCCTGCGTCAGCTCGGTCTGGCGGACTGCCTCGAGGGCATCGATGCCATCCCCTGCTACGGTTACAAGGTCAGCTACCACGGCCAGGGCGTCGACATCCCCTACCCCTCCTTGGACGAGAGCGGCCGCATTGTCAGCGCCGGCGCCAATGACGCCAGCGCGAAGCAGAAGGAGGGCAGGAGTTTCCACCACGGCCGCTTCATCATGAACCTCCGCAAGGCCTGCATGAAGCAGGAGAACATCACCATTGTCGAGACCGAGGTCACCTCCACGATCCGCGGCGACGACCAGGACACCGTGCTCGGTGTGAGATCAAAGACGAAGGACAAGGCAACGGGCAAGACGAAGGACGACTACTTCTTCGGCCAGCTGACCATCATCGCCGACGGCTACGCCTCCAAGTTCCGCAAGGAGTACCTCCCCCAGGCTCCCGTGGTCAAGTCCAAGTTCTATGCCCTGGAGCTCATCGACGCCCCCATGCCTTCACCTGGCTACGGCCACGTTGTCATTGGCAACGCCTTCCCCATCCTCCTGTACCAGATCGGCACACACGAGACCCGCGCCCTCATTGACGTGCCTGCCAACATCCCCGAGGCGTCTCCAGCCGCCGGCGGTGTCCGCGGCTACATCAAGAACTGCGTCATGCCCACACTCCCGCCACAGATGCGTCCCTGCTTCGAGGCCGCCCTCGCTGACGGCAAGATTCCCCGCTCCATGCCCAACTCATATCTCCCTCCCTCGCGCCAGACGGCCAAGGGCATGCTTCTCCTTGGAGACGCCATGAACATGCGCCACCCCTTGACGGGCGGCGGCATGACCGTCGCCTTCAACGACTGCGTCATCCTCTCGGACCTGCTGCAGCCCTCCAAGGCGCCCAACCTGGCCGATCAAAAGGTCCTGGAGGGCGTCCTGAAGGAGTTCCACTGGCGCCGCAAGAGCCTGACCTCCATCATCAACGTCTTGGCCATGGCCCTCTACGCCCTCTTCGCCGCCAACGACCGCCAGCTGCGCGCCTTGCAATTGGGCTGCTTCGACTACTTCCGTCGCGGCTACGCCTCCGAGCCCATGGCGCTCATGGGCGGCATCATGCACCAGCCTACACGCCTGGCGTATCACTTCTTCAGCGTCGCCTTCCTCGCCATCTGGCTGAACGCTTTTGAGGTCATGAGCGGCGCGCTCGGCTTCCTCAAGCTGCCGCTGGCGATGATTGACGGCATCCTCATCCTCTGGAGGGCGAGCGTCGTCTTTTTGCCCGTCATGTGGCGCGAATTGAACTAGAGCATGCTTACGGCATACATGAGGACATGTTTTGAGACATGAGCAAGCGGACGAGTGATGAATTGAAGAAGACTAAAAAAAGAGATTTATTCCCCCGATCCTCTATGAGGAGGATTTCGGCTGTACATATAATGCAAGGCGCGGGCGGCAACACATATTTGGATCATTGGATCAACGGGGCGGTACAGGAGTATCAGGCCACACAATAATATTAATTCGTTCAAATGACTTGAGGCCACCATGCGTGATTGACCGTTCGCAACTCGTACAAAGGCCACCTGATGGCTCAGACGTGTACACACCCACCAGGGTGCTTTGCTGCATGTGTCGGCCACGAATTTGGCATTTATTCGGAACACCTACCACGTGTAAGCATCCCTGGTAGCAGTGCCATCTGTAATGAAGAACAACAGCATGTGCCTGTCTGGTGGTGATGAGATGGTATGGGTTCTCCAGAGCTTTCTGTACATCCCGCGTCCCATTTGACGTTAGGAGTAGGACGACGTACATCTCTCTCACCCTTATCCTCACTCACTGCGACGATGATCACCATTTCATGCTCTCAAATGGGGCCTTTCGCCCTCTCTATTTGGCCATGCAGCTACTCATGCCTGCATCTAATGTACCCGCCTACACTTGCTTTTATGTGGAGGCAAACATGCCCCATCCTGACTCCTCGATGCAAGATGAACAATGAAAAAGAAAAGTACCAAAACACGTCTCTCTCTCTACGTCAACCTCCGACGATAGACTCCCATCATCCAGCTACCTCGAAGCACAGCCAGGCCAATAGCCATCTTGATGCTGTCCGAGATGACGCTGAGCTTGCTTCCGGGGACCTCGTGCCAGTCGACGGGCACCTCGGCGACGTGGATGCCAGGGCTGGTGCCAATAACACTGCCGTCTTCTCCGATGACGGGGGCCGGGGGCGCGGACTCGGCGAGCAGGAGCATCTCAATGTCGAAGATCCAGCCCTCGGTGTGCATATACGGGACGATGTGGGGGAGCGCGGCGCGGGTGAAGAGCTTGAAGCCGCACTGGGTGTCGCGGAGGCGCGAAGTGGCGGGCGGGGTGAGGATCATCAGGACCAGGTGGAAGGAGCGCATCAGGAAGTTGCGGAGGGCAGAACGCTGGTTGTCTGGTCAGCATATATACAACAGAAGGGGACGAGGGAGCTCACCTTCACAACGGCCTCGCTGCCGACGAGATGGGCGCGGCTGCCGATAGCAACGCCGCGGTGCGAACCGTCGACGACCTCCTCGCAGCCCTGGATCAGACGGCCGAGGTCGCTGAACTTTGTGGCGCCGTCGGCGTCGGCGAAGAGGACGTACTCGCCGCGGGCGTGACGGAAGCCGTGGGTGACGGCGCCGCCCTTGCCGCGGTTGCGCTCGAGCTTGATGACGCGCAGGACATCGTGCAGGCCGTTCTTGTGCGCGAACTCGAGGCAGACGTCCACGGTGCTGTCCCTGCTTCCGTCGTCGACGATGATGATCTCGTAGCCGGAGAGGGCCTCAGACGGGGCGTTCTTGGTGCGGCGGCGCGAGGTGGTCGGGCTGAGGATGGGCTTGGTGTCGGAGGAGGGATGGCCAAAGTGGGCGTCCAGGTAGGCGACGGCCTCCTCGAGGGTGGGCAGGATGCGGGCCGCCTCGTTGTAGGCCGGCAGGACGACGGTGACGCGCACGTCGGCGGGCTCGATGGTCGCGCCGGAGTCGGGGACGTCGCGGGGGTCGGTCAGGTGAGCATTGGTCTCGGAGACGCGGCGCTCGGCGAACCAGCGGTCGAACCAGCAGGGCGCGGTGGTTGCGACGGGCTTGCCGGAGGTGGAGGAGGTCAGGTAAGTCCTCTCGGAGGGGAGGACGGCGCGGGGCTTTGGTGCGACGAGGTGTAGGGTGATGAAGATCTGTTTTGGGTCAATTGGTACCGTTGAAAAGTGTTGAAGGTGTTTTGGGACTGCTCCCATGGATTGACTTACCGTGAGGAGGCCAAAGGCGCCTAGGACGAGCAATGCGACGCCAAGAGTCGGCCACGATGCTTGGGTTATGTGATCCATAGCTCCGTCGCGGGTGTGACCGTGGGCTGGAATCGCCCTGTCGATCACTGTGTAGTGGGTGAGGAAAAAAAGAGAGAAAGAATGAAAACACGTTGGCTATTCGCCTGAAAGGAACTTGGAAGGAAGAAGAAAAAAAAAAAAAAAAAAAGGTGCTGCGACTGCCGCAGCTGCAGCTCAGATGGGAGGTTAACAATGAGATGAACGCGGTGCGCAGTGCTCCAGCACACCTGTTCTGGGATACGTAATGCGGAACGGCCCAGCTCAGTGCCCTGCAGCACAGCTCGTAGAAGCCCCCCTTTTGTGGCTTGACGAGGCTGGCCAATTGGGGTAAGCGGAATGCTGTGGAGGGGAAGGTCCCCTGTGGGACGCTGGAACTGTCCTTCTATTTTCGGGACGTGGGGGATGGAGCCTTGCATTAGTGCACTGGCCTGCCAAATTTCAGATGCGCATCTGCCCTGCGGTTTACTGCGTTGCGAGCGACTTTGCTAGAATCGCTGTCTGGAGTCTTTTGAGGTGTTCTTCAGCACCTGGATGCGACCCAGCTTATTCATGCAGCCCATTACTTCCATCGACTAGATATCCCCAAACTTGAAGATATCCATCCAAATTTATACCTCTACCAGAGTGACCAGCTCAATAGGACAACACCAGGGGAAGACCATCATAACACTGAAGAAGCCTCTTGTCAAGCCCCCACACACCCAGCAGCATATCTCAGCTTCTGAATGCGATCGTCCCGGATCAACAAGGTTGCATGGAGTTGACGCGTGAGCCGAGCCACCCTCCCACGCTCTCTGCTACCCGCTTCAAGACACAAAGATACCGAGGTGCGGTCCGAACCATCCCACATTCCAGCAACCGCACCCGGCGTGGTTCAGTGCCCCGCGATGCTACCCGGAGGCGACGACAGATTCCAGGGCTGCGCAATCGCCAGCCTATTCTGGACTGCCTGGCCCTTACCCTTTGGTTCACCATCCCACGTTTGTTACGGTTTCTTGGGACGGCATTGCGAGTTCCGGGTCCAGTACCCAGGCCAATAAGTGACCACAACCGAAACGATGACACTGCAGGAGCAGGAAACAGTCTTGATATCGCAGCGCGTGCCGCCCCAGGGTTCAATCGGTCCCATACGCGGCGCATGAGCTAATAACGCAATCCGCTGCTCCCGTCCCCAAACCTACACCAAGCCCAAGCATATCGTCGCATCGAATCACGGCGCCAATTTACACGAGACTGCCATGCTGACGAAAGTCACCATACAACACCATGTGCCGCTCTGATCCAGCCAGAACGTGGCCCGTCTCTCACTATCGAACCTGGTCCAATTGCAGCCGGCTTCTGAAGCCACCAGAGGGACGTCCAAGCCCAAAGGATGTTTTCTCTCAGCCCTGATAAACACACGAGCCTTGCCTTCTTTCCGTCTTCAAGCCACCAAACAATCCTTATTGCGTATCTGGTGGAAATTGCTGCGCAAGCCATCTGTCCCTTCCCCAGAAAGAGGCTTCCAAGTCTAGCCAAGAGAATGACCAGATTATCGACGGTCCAGAACGATGTTTCCCTCGGGCCTCTCACCAACGGCATGGCTACTCGACTGCAGAGGGAACGCCGAGCACTGCCAGCGTCCAGCTGGAGCCCATCGTCTCAATATAACGTCCGAGAACCTGCAGAAGACCGGCCCCGGGACCAATGAGATGGGCGCAACCAGGTGAACCGCAGCAGATAGGGAATGCAGAGACACAGAGATTGGGCGCGCGCCAGGTGGTACTGCATATGCCACGCGCTGCACAATCCTCCGCCATCACCCAATATTCGAATGGCCCTGCATGCATGCTCGGTCAATACTGCTTACTGACAAGACTGGCACGGAACACAAAGAAAACGACGCCCAGAGGAATATCTCTTATAATGACAGCAGCAAACCGAACGAGGAAGGCGGAGGTCGCCGAACCAGGACGATATTGCACGTCTACCTGGGAAGAGGCACGGGCGAGATGTGTCCGCCAGCCATGTCTGAATACTCGCCCCGACTCGATTCGTCCTAGGCTTCATGCAGGCTCTCGATAACAGCTGAGCTGTCCGCCGCCGCCCACACCGCACCCCCAAGGAACGGCCCGCTTCAATAGTTTCCTTTGGTCCACGCTGGCCTGCCCAGATCTTGGCCCGCTGAAGACGAGGGAAAAGACTCAAGATCCAGGCTTCCTGATCCCTGACGATCCCAACCTCTTTCAGACCAGGACCCGACCGCGGGGCCGGGACAGTCTAGATGTCGACATTTTTGACAAGCGCGGCCGGCAACTCGATAGTTGTGAAGATCGCAATGCACCTACCGGCGCGAAACGAAGAGGGGGGAGGCCGCCCCCGTTCCTGGATGCCGCCGGAACTAATTATAAGCTCGTCGTCTGTTCACACAAAACACCAACTTAATAGGGCGGGGGACTAAAGCAAGACAAATGCCCTACAAACCAGACTTTCCCGTGTGGCGCCAGGGGGGGACCACCTAAAGATATCGTATTTCGGCATCCGTGAGTCTAAAACTTGACTGGCGTATTGTATGTGCGTGCCTGAGACCTCCTGTTCCTTCGGAGAGAGTGAAGGGGCATCAGCCGTCCTCCCGAGTATTGTCTTACACCTTGTCTCGCATATCACACCGCCGAGAAAGCAGTGAGACTCGTACCATGCGATGTGCCAGAAAATACGTCACTGGAGCAAGAAACAAGTGCTGGGGAAGCATGACGTTTTGTGTGAATGTGTTTTGTTTTTGTTTTTTGCTTCTTTTCAGTCCGTTTACCGTCTGAACATGTAGCGTGTAAATGAGACACGTCAACATCAGACCAGACATGGCTAAAATAGAAGTAGGTAGGTAGGTTACAAGCCCATTCCAAGGATATTCCTCCGTGTGGCCTCCTCCTCCTCCTCCATCTGACACAGTAAAGTGAAGTTAATGAAACAGGTTTGTCTATAAGTTTCCCAATCGGTATGAGAGAAATCTGTCATCAATCGTTATGTGAAATAAGAGAATCCTAGAGCCTCGATCCTGAAGAAATGTCCAGTCCTGTTGTGGGTGTTGCTGAAGTCCAGCGCCAGCAACTGCGATTTGAATCGTGATAAAATGTTGTTGTCCGTGTTTTTCTTTCTTTTCCCGTCCCAAGTGTTGCATGGTGTGTGGTCTGGCGGGATGTGCCAGATTGATATAAAACATTACTCTTAAATAACGCCGTCTCGAACAACAATGAAGAAGCAGGGGGCTTAAACCGCAACGGGCGAGCTCTTTGTTGACCAGCGGTTCTTCTTGGTCAGCTTCGAGCCGGACTGCTTGGACAGCCGCTTACCCGACTTTGGCGCGGAGACGACCTCGGCCGGGGCGGCTGTCACCATCTCGACGGCGATGGCCTTGTTGATGGCGTCGTTGGAGACGTAGGGAGGCGTCGCCTGGCGGGATTCCTCGTACGGGACGCTGGGGATGCTGCCGTGCGGCGGCTGCTCGGTGTGCGAGTCGATCGTCTCCAGCTCGGTGAAGCGAGTGACCTTTGACTTTGACCCGTTCCGGCGGTCCTTTTGCTTCATGGCGGAGGGGGCGGCGGTCGTCGCGGGGGCGTAGGTATACGACGATGTCTCCTCTTCCTCCTCGACGGACTCGTAGACGGGCTCGGGGGTCACGCAGGCGGCGGGCGTGGTGGCTGCGGACGACCTGCCGGACATGGGCGCGGAGAAGGGCATGTTGCTGATGTTGAAGTTAAAGGAGGACAAGGATCCGTGGGTCGATGAGCGGGTGGACGCTGACGAAGACATGACCGGCTGAGCGGGAGGCTGAAACTGCATCGGCGGTAGTGAGGGCATGGCCGGGATGGCGTTGAAGCCTCTCATCGACGGCGGCGGCCGGGTCTTGTCGGTTGGCGAAGACTGGGGCTGGAGACCTTTGGGTGAAGTGTCGCCCTTATCTGACGCATCTGAAGCCCGACGGGAGCTGGGATGAAGACGATGAGCGTGGATGGAGATGGCAGGGTTGCGAGGCCCTTCGGCGCCCGTGGGAAGAGGCGGCATGGACATGTGTTTTGACGGCTTCATCTCGAGGTCTTCCTGGGAGGAGGTCGACTGGCTGGAGCTGCCGACGGGGGATCCGGCTGACTCTGTCAGTAAAACATCTCATGGACTGCGCTCCCCGAACTCACCCTTGATCGATGTCGGGCTGTTGTGGCCGGACTCATATGACCTGTCCACCTCCTTGCCCTTGAGTGAGATACGGGCGGTGTCGGGGACGGAGTAGACGGAGGCGTTCTTGAGGGTTCGCTGCTCCCAAGGCATCGGGCCAGGCACGCCGCTGTAGCTGTAGGCTCTGGGCATGTTTCCTGCCGGGTTGGCGTGGGCGGAGGGATACGTGACGTGAGAGAGGCTGCTTCCAACACGAGGCAGGCTGGGTCCAGGCATCCTGTTGTTGGTCAAGCCGCTCATGGCCATTGCACTCCTCCTGCGGTTCTGCTCGGCGATTCTGGGTCGGTCTTCAGCCTTCCAGCTGGACGGCGCACCGGAAAGGGCGTCAACGGCGGCATGGGTGGGCACATGGCGGTACGGCTGCTTGGGGGGCTCCTTGGCCTTGTCGGCTTGCTTCTGGCTGTGCTCCTTGGCCTGCTGCCGCGACCTCTTGATGAGAGAGAAGACGGACATGTTGAGTTGTGTGAGACGGTATTATTCCAAGAATGATAACCTGTTGGCGAAAAAAGCAGACCCGGTTGGACGGATTTGAGGTGATAGTTAAACAACGCTGGAGGCGCACAGTCGTACTCGAGGACGGGACGTCGTATAAGTCGGGCCCGGACAGACGGTTTTGACTATGCTCAGGCGGTACAGGTGAAACTCGGATGGTAGCCGTACCACAGACACAGTCCCAGCTCCAAAAGCCCTCTCTTGGGATTCAAAAGATTTGTCGTCTTGGCGTCGGTCGTCCGTTCGCTCATTAGCCGTTGTTACGGACGATGGCTCGTGCCTTTCTGGCAGGTGGACGGACTGGTCGTCGGTAGGTTGAAGCGAGAGAACTGGAGAGTAGCCTACACGTGGGACAAGATGGGGAGGGACACAATCAATATAATTATTACAGCCTTAGGTAAGGCCTGGTGGATGGAGTGAATGGAATAACTAATAAGAGAGAAAGAGGGTCGATGGATGAGAGGGAGTTTGCCCAGAACAGAAGCTGGGTTCGGGAGCCCTGGTTCCTTTAAGGCGTGGCAGTGTGCATGGTGTGCCGGGTGTCTTTCGTCTTGGGATTGGACATGGGAGGAGTGGCATGGGCATGGGGGTGTAGTCGCAGTAGTGCAGGTCGAGGATAGGACAGGATGGGATGCCTTCGTTAGGTGCAGATGGGTGGTGCATGGAGGTCGACGTGCAGCTCGCTCGTTTTCTCTGCAGCTTCTGGCTCCCGACAGGGCCCCCAGGGTACATACTTTTCTTGGCGGACCGAACCAACCTGGAGGTCTAGGAGGAGCGCCCTTTCAGAGTACTCTCTGGAGTCCCTCTCATGGCGCCGCTGCCAGTCCCGTTCCTTGGGCTCGGAAGCAGCGTGTGATAGTGTCAAGCTGGTGCCGCTGGGCCGCCGTCATGACCGTGGTCCGCTCATCTGTCGATACCCCTGGATCGCACGGTCCGGCCTGGAAGCTGCCTTTGATGGAGACCGACGATGAGGACGACGACGACGACTCGCAATGGGGCCGGCGCAGGTCGGTCGCGGCGCGAGTAAGATCCACGGGAGGCAGAGCCACTAGCTCATGGCTGGCGGACGGTACCGAAGGCGGGCGACGAAGAGAGACGGCACGACAAGGCGTCGATGGTTTTGTCAGACTGAGAGAGTGGTGGTGATTGATGGAGAGTAACTACTGACTGATTGACGCCCCCGGATGGAATTCGCGGCCTCCGTCTCGAGCCCGCCCAGCAAATCACAGCTGCGTCGGCTCGACAAACGGCTTTCTCCCAGCTGTGCCTCTTCTGCTTGGGATGATCAAAGATCAAACGGGCCTCGTATTCAGAGCAGGTAGCGGTACCTGGCGGCAGGGATGCGCCGGCCACAGCTCGAGCCGTTGTGGTCGCGGGTGCAAAAGAAAGCCTTTGGCCTAGATTCGATAGCGTCGGGGAGGAAGACAAGCCGCTAGCCAACGCCCAGGTACCCAGTACCAGATTAGGTCCAGTTCATATCATCACGGAGACTCGCGCGGGCCTCTTTTCCTCAGGTCCACGCAGGATGAGGTCCGAACAGCTGCTGGCTGCTGGCTTCTTTTGGCTGCTGCTGCTGATGCAGTTTGGCAAGGTTTGATGGCGGAAAGCTGGGGGTCTTTGGGAAATCCTTTCCCTCAGGCCCAGTCCAGAACACAACAGAACGAACCCACTGGAGTACCTGACGGGGTGGAAGTGCAGGGTCAAGAGGGGGAGAGCCAGCCGCACAGGACAGGGGCCTTGAACCCAAACTGAAGCTAAAAAGTGTGCTGGGCTGGCTCGCTTCAGGGGAGTCAATCGCTGCTGCTGGACGATGCCCGCCGATGATGATGAATTGGCGAATTGCTGATGGTGTGCCAATGCAATGTGCCCCTCCCCACCACTAAGAAAGGTAAACGGCGCTGAAAGGTCTCCTCTCCCGCAGTTTGTCGCCGCAGGCTAGGCTTGGTCGAGTAAAGACCAACACATCAGCTTCTTCGTCTTGTCAAACGGGCTTTTTGTTTCCAAACCCAGCCGTGGCAACGGGCGGGGATTACGCTGCTGCCATTGTTTTACGCACTCGACCTTCGTCTCGCTGGCAGTGTGGTGCGCCACTCGGCATCTGGTCTCATTACATCAACCACGCGTCGCTCTTGTTTCACCAGGCCGAATATCGACGATGGCGATGCCAGTGGCCCGCTGAGCCCGTTGTTGACGTCTGGCTTCTTTTGTCCTCCAGGCTGGCTCGGCCAAAAGAGGTAAGCAAGGGTAAACGCTCAACGATAACGACGTCGTCTGGCGAGCCTCGGGGCCATGCCGGAGGATCAGGGAAACCCCCACCCCTCACAGGGCTCGCCAGAGACACACACTGCCAGCGGCGGCCGTTCCTTGCTTTTTCTCTGGCAGTCGACATCGTGGCAGATGTTTTGGCCGCGCAGGGAGCGAGGGAGGGTATCATGTATGTCAGATTGTGCCCCTGTTGCAAGCTTGCCAGTACAAGTGGATTCTGCAGTACAGTAGGCCCGCCTGGTTGCAATAAGGTGTGGTCTGGTGGAGAGACCTGTGTTTGGTGGAGGTATCCGTAGACGAGAGGTTGAGGTTGGGGGAGGGAGGTCGCGTCCGCGAAAACAAGGTTGACGGTCGGATGACGGGTAGCCATTTCCTGCCACGCTGCCGGGGCCAGGGCGGGTTTGGAATGGCAGGAATTATCGAATTGCAATCTTGCATCTCTCCATGTGATGGGAACCGGCTGCAGTTGCTATCTGTACTCACCCTCGAGTAAGCCTCTTGCAACTCTTCCATCTCCACTTACACACAATCGACATGAGCGTTGCACAGAGGACCCCTGTGTTGTCAGCTTCAACCCGCCGTGCCCCAGGCTAGGTAAGCTTATTACTTGTTAGACACTCCAGATATCGTCTCGAGGCGTCTCCTCAAGCAAGGCATAACCTTGCCGAGTGAGAATGACAGCCACTGTGCACACAGGTCAGCCCGGCTCGTGTCTGACAACAACCTTTCCATCGCGCTGAGGTCTGATTCCAGTGCCTGAACGCCGGTTCCTGGCGCCAAGCACGACGGTCCAAACTCGCGCTCGATGCTGTCATCCGTATTGCAGGTCCAGACGCCCCCGACTCCCACCTCATCATACCCGACCGGGATGTGCCAATATTCTTCAGACTTCAATTTGCGCCCTTCATTTCGAAAGTCCGATTGCCCTATCTCGTGCAAGTCGACATGGGCATACGGCAAACTCGCTGCCGCCGGCTTGCACACCTACCTTTTAATCCCCGACCGCCTCAAAAAGCCCGTCTGCCTGCTCTCCTGTGCTCCGATGCACCGACTTGCATGTTGACCCAGTCTCCTGGACCCAAAACAGAACTGGACGGGGGGTTTCCTCCACGTGAATGGTGAAAAAAGCAGCATAGCACAGGCGCTGGCCGAGTCGAATTGGGCAACTACCAGGTGGTATCTCAACCCCCGGGAACCTGGCCCTGGAAATATTGTTTTCGAAAGGCCCGGCTTCCTCTTCGAAGCCTCGAGCTGAGCAATAGTCCGCGTTGCTGTCATGGCGCCGTTTGAGTGGAATAACCTCACCGTGCAGCATACCGTTGCATCGCCGACGCCAGATCAGTCTTTGCTTTTTCTCTCTTATCTCTGAAGCCCCTGTGCCGGTGAGATGGCGTCTACCCCCGACACCTCCTCGTGTGTGTCTGACGCCCCTGCCAGACGTTCAACGTCAAGGTTGTCGCCATTCAGCCTCGTCCTCTCGCGTTTCCGGCCATCGTGAGGCTGGGCATTGGCAGCGCTTGCCTGTGGCTTGCCTCAAGAGGCGCAAGATATCGTATAAACCACATGTATGTCTTGAATGGCTGCCACCACAAAGACTCCCAAAAGGCGGACGGCGAGACTAGGCCTGGGATGAAAGAGCTTGCCGTCATGCCGGGCGGGCTGGCGACACGCTGCCACGCACCAGCTGAACCAAAGTCTCAGGGAGCAGGAGGAGGAGGGGGGCGTGTCTCTTGATCGGCCAGTCCAAGCCTAGACTGGACCGCCCCGATCAACGCATGGGTGGTGCTCTATCAATAACTACGCCATGATGCGACCCTGCCATTCGAACAATGTTCCGTCCCATCCCACCCTCACCATGCTTCGCGTACCCGTGGGATATCATGTATGTCGCGGCCGCCGCACGGCAGCAACGCACAAGTAAAACATGTCCATATGTCAATCGTGCCGCCCGTCCTTCTTATCCTCATGCATGCGGCAGAGAAATCAGACGAGATGCTTCTGCGACACAGACCGGCCGCATCACATCTTTTCGGCCTGCCTGGTCTTGGGCGGGAAAACTGGGTAATATCGCAGTCTGACATGCATATTGGCCACTCGCCAGACAACATAGGGCATGAATGGATGAGCGTCTCTCAAGCTGCTTGGCTGCCCTCTCAGGCACCGGAAAGCCACAGAGATAAGATGCTGAGTTGAGACGTCCCCATTGACCTTGATCTCATTCGCTCGCAGAGTGCCCTAGAAAACTTGATCGTTCTGCACCGTCGAGATTGTTGGGCTGAGGCGCCATCCGCGGACGTGCCAAGGGCCCCTGTTTTCGCCCCAACTGGAATTTTCTCCGTCGCGGCGTCGCCAGCAGGTTCCGGCCCGCCCGGGTTCGCTACGGGTTCGCTATCCCCTGCTTAGGGCCCAATGATGCCCCTTGGCTCGGCGCCAGAGTGGGAATATTTCCTTGGTCAATCCGCATATAACCCTGTCGCGACGTGACGGTCAAATCTCACTGCTGGTGCGCCAATGCGTCTTTGAGATTGACGCAGAGATGAAAGACGGGCTGCTGTCGTCGGCAGGCGCAGGTAGAATCCTCATCGTCTTATCGCGTAGGCGGAATTGCAGGACTCTATTCTGGTGTCGCCGCCGCCGGCACTCGCATGACGGCAATTGGGCGTACGCCCGACGCCGTGATTCGAGAGGTGACAACGTCAGACAAGTAACCGGCGTGAAGCTCGCATATGCGCCGTGGCCAAGAGACGCCGCCGATCCGGGAATATCGGAATAGCTTAAATCGTGAAACGGCAGCTTGCCGTTCAAATAGCCCGAAACGTCCCATTTCCCTTTGTCTCGTTGAGGTCACCGCGCCATTTCTGCACAGTTCATGACAACAACAGATGGGTGATCAGCTCAGCCACCGCGGCCCCGATAACCGCTGAGAACGCACCCTTTTTTTCAGCCATCGCCATGCGCGTTTTGATGGACAAGGCTTGACGGCGATAGGAATGGTGGATCCCACTCGATTGCGTTCTCCCGTTGCTCTACACAAAGAAGCGCAAGTTTTGTCTCGTATCTGGCGCGGCTCCATCTGGCGACCGAGCATGCAGGCGAGCAACTCGCAGCTCTAGGTCCACGGAAATAGCAGCGACGGTGGTTGAGATTCGGCCCGCGCTGACCATCATCGTCAGCACGATTGGGAAAGTCGTGCTCGAACGACAGCAAACGTCCCAACTGCAGCTGCAGGTCTCCGGTGGACCGCCACATGCTTTGCTGGCCTCTGTGTCCGTATTTGACGGTAAGGCACGGTTGCCAATCCGTGGGGGGGTTGATGCGTTTCCGTCAAGATGCGGGCAGACGCAGGCAAACGCGCATGCACCTGCTGTTGACCCTTTTGCATCGATTTCTCCAGGACATCGCCAGTGCGTGCGTCTATTGACATGTCCATATAACTTCTGCGGGTTATCTGGTGAACATGAAGGATTTGCTGCTTCTTTTGGGTGACCGGCGTAGCTGACGCACAGAGGTTTTCCGATCGAATCGGGCCATGCCACCTCGATTCGACTAATATTGGAAGAACCTGATCCTGAACAGAGTTCGACAGGCAAAAGAGAACGGACAGCTGTGTCATTGCCCCTGGGTCGTGCTTGGCGGTGAAAGCCGTGGAAGAACGGGAATTGGAAATGTGATGTCGTGGAGATGGCAATCTGACAGCGCTGGATCCCTGCATGTTTGAATTTTGCGTTCCAGGCGAGAGGAGAGCCCTGCTTTTGCTGGCCCCAGCTGGGTGGCTCGAGCTCCCGTGATGATCTGCACGGAAGCAACCAAGCTGGAGCTGCTGATCCGTTTGGGAGCCATTTTGAGACGTGGGGCACATCCGACTCTGGAGTTCTCTTGCTGCAGCTGCCCGGGACTGCGCGCTTGTTTTCACGGATGAATGCTTTGTTTGCAGAGGAGACTGATGATTGCATTGAGAGCAGAGAAACCACTCAGCCACTCAAGACGAGGTGGCATGGTGGGATGGACCATTGCGATGTCTGACTACATAGTATCGACCACAGCTAGCCACTCGCCAGGAAACCACCTCTTTGATGGTGCTTGCAAGTGGCCGTTTGTGACTGATCCCTCAAAGTCAATGTCTGGAACAGTCTCACCCTGGAGCCCACATGCATTTGCAGACTTGACAGCGGGCCAACTTCAGATGGACATCAGCTCAAAAAAGCGAGGAATGCTGCCAGGAGCTAGTGGCAGATAAACAGCCATTCCAGACAGCTGGAATCGCTCGGCGCTGATCAACAGCAGGATCAAGTGCGGGGAAGCTGACGGGAGTTGCGTTCGAGTGTGCAGTAGATCAACAACCTTGTGTTGCCAGGTTCTCCTCGGTCCCACAGAGATACCATGGATAGCTGGGCAGGGCAGAAATGAAGACCAGAGGCACCGGGCGTGCTGTGCTTCGCGGCCGAACTTAAGCTTAAGACGCGCCCAACAAAGTGACGGCTTTGGGTGGAATGGGAGGGCAAAGCCGGCCGGTTAGGCGCGCCTGCAGGGTCCTCGACGTCTAACTCGATGGTTCCGTGCCTCGAACTCCTGGAGCCTGAAGTCGCACAAAAAGACGAGTAGCGAGCTCATCCCGGCACTCGATACCTGATGCTTAGTCACCCGCATCCCCACTTGGCGGCAAAACCGCAGACGAGCGCCTACCGAAAAGAGGCAATTAGACGAGCAGCCGCAGGTTGACGCAAGCCCCCAAAGACCGGAACTGGCCCGTGCACCGGACACCTGGTATCCACTTTAGTTAGGTACCTTAGTGCGGGTCACATACCGCTGGGCAGGAAACAGCACGAGGAGAGGAGACACTGGCCCGTGGGAGGGCAAGGTTCCAGTCCCGGTGCAGTGTCGGGTTGGGGGCAAAGTGTGGTGCGGGCAGCTGGCACTGGGCGACCGGCGCGAACTGCCAGGGAATCGTGCAGCGTTCGCCTCCTGCCCGCCGACCCTTGCGGCCCACCGCCCATCGCCGCCCACAGTGCCAGCGGACGGCGGACAGCGGGCAGCAGCGCAGCGTACATTCCGTCCCAGCCCAGCAAGCACACACTGCCTAGCATCCCGTCCCAGTCCCAGTCCCTCCCAGTCCAGTCCTCGCCTTTCCTGTCCGACCGACCGGATACAGCCTCAAAGTTCTCTCCATCTCATCATCAACCCCGTCCCACGCAACCCGACAAAAAATTGCGCCGCGTCGCCCCCGACGATTCGCTCCGGATTCTCGCATCGCCGGTCTTCATCTCGGACTCGCGCTGCCTGCCATTGCTGCTCCCGACTCCGTTATCGCAGTCGCGTCAGCACCCATCCTTCGCTCACCCTACGTTGCCTTGCGTCGCTCAAGTCCCGGCGCCCGCCAATCGCGCGACCCGACCGCCCCCTCCCATTTTGATGGCTCTCTGATCACTTCGTCCCTACGTCACCCGGCACTTCACGTTGCCACAAACCATCGACAACCGCATCGACGACGACGACGACTTCCACTGTCTTGAGTCTCGTGCCCGACCGATCTCTCGACTGCTGCGAGCCGCGCCCCATTCCAGGCGCGACCGACCGACGGGAAAGTGGCGCTCACCATCCTTAGCCAGACCGACGCTGAGCTGTCCCTTCAACAACACCTCGACCTCGCCCCCGATATCCTCAGCTACCCCCGTCTCAGCACCGAGGGGGGCACCGAACCATTGATGATGGCACAACCCGTGCCTCATCATGCGACGGACAAGAAACGCGTCAAGGTCTACGAGCTGCGCAACAATGACTGGTTCGACCGAGGCACCGGCTTCTGCACCGCTGCTTTTATGCAGGTACGTCATGTTGCGCGCCTTCTCGATCGTCACGCGTCGTCACGGTTGGGCTGCTTTTTGTCGTCGGATCAGATGCTAACCCGATCGCGTGCCACCAGACGGAAGATGGCCAACCTCGCGACCCCCGGGTCATTGTCGAATCGGAAGACCACCCCGACCGGCTGCTATTAGAGACCAAGATTTGCAAGGAAGACGGCTTCCAAAAACAGCAAGGCAAGCTGCACATTGATGCTTCGTCTGGCGCATATCGACTGACTGAAGAAACAGAGACCCTGATCGTCTGGACGGAACCCAGCAACGGCATCGACATGGCCCTGTCTTTCCAGGAGGCTGAAGGGTGTGCCTTGATTTGGTACGGAGTTGTCTCGCCTCTCAAGCGCGACCTTGTCGCTAATGATTGTCTCTTGTAGGAAATTCGTCAACAGCGTACAGCAGACCTTCCAGGGCGGGCTGGTCGCAGCGGATGACAGCCTCTCCGACGACCTCGCCATGGAGCTGCCAAGCACCATCAGTCTCCCTGCGGCAGAGATTGGAAACCTCCCAGAGATTGAGGCCAGCATGCGCATCATGAGCCAAACGGCCAGCGGGCGAGACGCCTTGGTCAAATGCCTGACGCCTCCGGGTGACTACATTGCCCGCCTGCTCCCTTTGGTCGAGATGGCCGAAGACCTCGAGAGCCTCCCCGACTTGCACCGGCTGTGCAACATTATGAAGAACATCATCCTGCTGAACGACACCGCCATCATCGAAGCGGCGGTATCGGACGCATTCGTCATCGGAGTGGTCGGCGCCCTCGAATACGACCCCGACTTCCCGAGCCACAAGGCGAATCACCGACACTGGCTGGGTAACCAGGGGCGATACAAGGAGGTGGTCCCTATCGAGGACGACAACATTCGCAAGAAGATCCACCAGACATATCGCCTACAGTACCTGAAAGACGTCGTGCTCGCTCGCATCTTGGACGACCCTACGTTCTCCGTCCTGAATTCGTTGATCTTCTTTAACCAGGTCGACATCGTCCAGCACCTGCAGGGCAATTCCGGGTTCCTCAGCGAACTCTTCAGCATCTTCAAGCCGACCCAGCCGGACCAGAAGAAGAAGAAGGACGCCGTGCTCTTCATCCAGCAGTGCTGCGCCATCGCGAAAAACCTTCAGCCGCCGGCGCGCCAGACGCTATTCGCGAACTTCCTCCATCACGGACTCTTACAGGTCATCAACTTTGGCCTGCGTCACAACGACGTGGGCGTCCGCGTGGGTGCAACTGATGTTCTCGTGGCTCTGATCGACCACGATCCCCAGTTGATCCGTCACACAATCTACCGACAAATCACGGAACGCACAGTGCCACTTACCGATTCCCTCATCGATCTCCTTTTGGTGGAGTGCGATCTCGGTGTAAAGTCACAAATTTCAGACGCGGTGAAGGTTCTCCTCGACGTGGTACTGAGCCAACACCCCCCTCCACCAGAGCCTGTCATCGCCCCCAAGGCCAGTGCGGAATTCAACTCTCGGCGACACATTGACGTACAGCAAGATGTATATGTTAACACCTTCTACATCAACTCGGCGCCGCGTCTCTTCAAGCCACTCTTCGACTTGAAGGAGCGCAAGGACATGACCTTCCCGCTTCAGCAGGCCTCCATATTCACGTATTTGATTGAAATTTTGTGCTTCTTCATCAGGCAGCACGGACATCGCGCGAAGCAATTCATTCTCGAGCATGACGTGCTTCGTCGAGTGGCTCAGCTGCTGGCGTGCCCGGAGAAGTATCTGAAACTGGGTAAGCTCAATTGCAAGGACCACAAGGCCTCTGCTAACCACCACTCACAGTTGCCGTTCGCTTTTTCCGCACTTTGGCAAACTTGCAGGACTCCTTCTGGGACAAGCACATTATGGATCACGGGATCTTGCTGCCGCTCCTCGACCTGGTGTCCAAGTCGATGCCTCGTGACAACCTGCTCAGCTCAGCTTGCCTGGAGTTCTTTGTCTACATCAACGCACAGGATAACAAGAAGGACTACTGCAAGTTCTTGGTCCACAACTACCGAGAACGATTGGTCGCGCTCAGCTACGAGGACACCTTCAAGTCCATGGTCGCTAACTTCGACCAAACGCAAGGCTTCACTCTCGACCTCTACAACGAGTCGGAAGAGGACCACACAAAGAGGATGGGCAACCCTCACACAAGGCTGGCGGAACAGCTCCACGTGGACAGCGAGCAAGACGAGTACTTCAACACGTCTGACGACGAAGAGAACCCCGAGGCTCAGGCGTTCGATAAGATGAATGCGACAAATGGGTTTGACGGGTCGACGACTTCATCAAAACCACTGGTGGACTACCCCTCAGATGACGAGGCGGACGAGAACGCGGAAAACACGGACCCCGAGGTCTTGCCAACATCGGGTGAAAAGCAAGAGGAAGCAGATGGCACTTCCGATACGAGCAGCGAGTCGTCGTCGGTGGCGCCACCAGAACGACTGTCGGAAAAGCGGCGTCGTGAAGAGGACGACGACGACGAGCTCGGCAAGATGATGCAGAACAAGCGGAGGAACAGCAGCTCCGCGGGCTCGAACGCTGCCATGACGTCGGGCATCGTCAGGAAGAAGAAGAGCTTCGCAGACCGGACGAATCCGGCAGCGCCAAAGAAAATTGCCATCAGCATATCACCATCCGTAAAAACGGGCGGTACGGCAAGGTCGGACGACGAATCGTAGGCGATCACGCCCGTTAACCAGCTGCATGTTCGGCTATGATTGGTGATGACTGTTTCTATCTTGCTTTTATCCAAGGACGGGCGAGTTCGGTGGCCGAGGCGTTATTATCACAAAGTTCACACGGAACGGGGAAATCGAGAAGAATTGCCGAGAATAGCTAGAGACAGAGAAAGTGAGAGAGAAGACTTTGCCATGCGGACCAGAGGCTAGAAAGTGTGTCCTGGCCAAGGACAAGCAAAGACGCCAGGCAAGAGGGCAAGTTGACATTTTGCAGACTGTGCCGGCGAAGGCCCTCCTGAGGAGGACCAGAATGGAGAAGGCTGAGGGCCCTGTGGGCTGGGATCGTTGGCTACGTGTACCATACTTGTTGAGATGCTTCTCCAAAGGCTCGCGTGCGGCCTGCGGGCTTGTTTATTCTTCCTACGAGGCTTTTCATCGGGCGCGTAGATCCCCCCTTCTCTGAGCAAATACCAATTTGGCTTGAATCAAATGATGGAAGTGTCCGTTATGTGACTCGAACCATAATTCGCTTGTGAGCGGCATCTTGTGAACTGAAATATGCCTTGTAATTGGCACCTTACGGTCTATGTGTCTAGATTTACGCTTTACATTTAAATGTACACATATTTGTACACTACAACATTCATGCATAGTCCCGCCTCATCATCATGTTCCTGCCCAACTGTGGCAGTTCATGCATGCCTCCTGGGTGACGTGCTAGTAATACGCCCCGTCAGCTGAGTGCCGCCTCTCCGGGTGCTCGTCGCCCCAAGCTGGCTCATCGTAATCGCTGTCTGAGCAGGCCTCGGCGCTCTCCCGCTCCCACCTGGCGGCAAGTTCTGCGGCGGCGGCGTCCTGCTGGGCAGCGACACCGGCCAAGAACGTGGCCGCACGCTTGGCCTTGGCCATGCTCAGCGCCTCGGCTGTGCGCTCGCGTCCCGTCGCGGCGTCAATCATCTCCTCCTGCGCGTCGGCCTTGGAGGTGTGGTGCTCCTTGCCAAGGGCATCCCGCGCCGTCTTGACAAAGTCGAGCGTCGCCAGGTCGGATTGGATGAGCTCCTCGGCCTTTTCGGATTGGGAGGCGACGCGGAGGTAGCGGATGGCCCAATTGAGAGACTGGCGGCAGGCGCGCGTGAAGCGGTACTGGCGCTCCGCCAGCTGGGAGATGACCCAGCGCAGCTTGTCGTACTCGTGGCGCGCCGTGTAGGCGTGGAGGAGGTTCTTGAAGTTGGAGAGGCTGTAGCACAGGTCGCCGTGCCCATTGGTGTTGGCGGCGGTGACGCAGATAGTGATGGCCTCGCGGTAGTTGCGTACCGTAAGGCATACCCGCGCGGCGCGGTCAAACACGCTGTCTGCGATGTGGATGCCGTCGCTCTGCAGGCCGAACAAGACGCCCTTGATATCGTGGAACGGCCAGCCGCGGCCGCCTTTATTGCCCTCAGCCTGGTGATACTTTTCGATCTGATCAAGCTTGGCAAAGACCACGGGGATGACGGCATTGCTGATGTCGTGCCCATCCGACTGGGCCTTGGACAGCAGGGTTTTGGCTCTCGGGCAGGCTATGCCGTTGCTGCTGATGCTGGCCTGTACGGCCAGGCGCAGGCATCGGCTCGAGAACCCCATGTTGTTGTGCACCGCGCGGTTGTAGATGGAGTTCACCACACCCCAGTTCTCATGCTGGGCCTCCAGGAGCATGCGCTCGTATGTCTTGCGCTCGTCGGCGGGACTGAAGCGGTGGGCGTTCAACCGGACGCGTTTGGTCACGACGGGCAAGGGGACGCTGGACAGCTGCTTGTACACCTTTTCGACAGCGGCGAACTCCTCCTTGGAGACCCCGCTTCGGGAGAGCTCGAGATATAGCTCCCTCATGTGCTCGTCGCTGTACGTCCAGTCGCGCTTGCAGCTCTTGAAGACGGCGTGCCAAAAGAGCGGGTCGGTCTGGTACCCTGCGCCTCTGCAGAACCTCAGCCACCGGACCATCGCCTTGATATCGTGGCATTTGCCGTGCCTGTCGGCGATGAAGCGGACCAGGTAGCGGTCAGGAGTCACGCCAAGCTCCTGGATGTATGTCTCCAGGAACGTTTCCGTCTCTCCCCAGGTGTGGCTCTTTGAGTAGATTTCGAGGATGCTGACGAAGATGGCATTGAACTTTACCCGCTGCTCCTCGGGAAACGGCTGCAGCGCCTTGAGGGAATTGAAGTCGGCGCGAACTGCATCCCAAAGTCCCTTGCTCGCCTTCTGCTTCGCAAACGCACCACGAAGCTCCATATCCTTCCACGCGTTGGGGTATTCGATGCAAAAACTCTCAAAGTCTCTCTTTGCCAGTGCTAAGTCGTGTGCCGCGAGGCGGATCCGCACAATCGTGTGCCGGATGGCGTACGTATGTTCGATGCCGTAAAAGTCGTTGTCCAGCACATGATTGATGAGTTCCAGCGTGCCCGTGTAGCCGCGTGAGCGCTCCCACTGCTGCCACAGGATGGACTCGACCCATGTGCTTTCAACCAGCCAGCCGTCGCGCTGGCTGAAGCGGCACATGGTATCCAGAACCTCGAGTGCGGCGTAGTTGTGCGACTTGATCACGCAGTCAACCGCGAGGTCGCACATTTCCCTGGTCTGGAAGCTCGGTCTCAGGCTCTGGTACGACGAAACGAACGTGTCGATGGCCAGCGTGTATTCGTTGTGTTTGGCCAGCTGGCAGATGAACCAGGTCGTGTCAGACAGCTGGGCCCTTGCAATGTACTTGACTCTGCCAAAGACTTCCGTAATGAGGGTGCTGCGCTGCAGTTCCAGAGCCCTGGAAATCACATTCTTGCCCATTGCGATGTATTGCTGGCGCACACGGGAGGGGGCCTGGTCGATATCGGCAATGTCGGCCAAGTACAGCCTCCTGATCTGTCTGATATGATCCGTCCGCGCAGTTTCCCCGGTAAATTTTTCCAATATAAGGGCCTCCATGAGCTCCATTGGCCGGTGCGCCAAGTAGTCGCCCAGACTGATCGGTCCATGGTTGACAACGATTCGCAGAATCTCCCCGGCGTCCGTGTAGTGGCCCTCCTGCTGGCATGCGATACACAATAGCGTAGATAACTTGATGAGCCAGTCGGGAGGTTCTCGAGAGTCGGCTACGGAGGCTTGTGCTCGACGCACCAAGTCTACGGCCGCAGTCGGCGCATACTGGTTTGGATCTGACGGCGAATAGCGGGGTCCGTCCACATTCCCCAGGTGAGGGTTATCTCTCAAGAACTCATCGAGCGTGTGGGCAAGCCTTCTCGTTGGCGCAATGGGCTGGACAGGCTGAAATTGCGACTTCCTGGCAGCCGCAGCAGGTCTTTGATGTCGGGGCTCCCCCGATAAGCGGGACACCGGCGCCGTTCCGTCGGATTCTTTCTGCTCCTTCTTTTCTTTCGGGCGCGTTGGCCGTCGGGGGTCGGGCCCAAGCCCCTGTGAAGCTTCGTACAGCTCGGCGGAAGACCGGCTCTTGGACCTTCTTGACCAGCCCGAGAAGTCTGGGTCGGTTCGGACTTCCTCCTGCAATGCCTCGATCGTGGCTCGCCCATTGGTGCTATACCGTTTCAAGGACTTCAACTTCCGCCCATTCTCGACGGCGGACCGAGCAATCTTTATGCGTTGGCGCCGCTCCTCTGCTACCAAGACGAGCGAGCATGACGTCCCAAAGAGAAGGCCTCGCAGCGCATGGAGAGCGGCCTTGGAGGGGACTGGTGGGGGTGCAGACATTGCGCGAGCTCGACAATGTCCATGACCGATTCGGTTCGTCTATCGACTCATCTCGGAGGGCATGCGATCAATCGTTCGGGCGTGGGCGTCGTGGTGCAGCAGGAGCATGCCAATCGGCTGTTGGGAAGCACCAGGCAAATATCGAGAGACCCTTGTCGAGACCAGAATTATCGTACCATCGCCTAGCTGCCCTCGGTCGCGTTGCTCCGGGCCGCGGTGGTGGTGAAAATTCACCGGCACAGTAATTTTCCGGTGCCGTGCCGAAAGCCAGGCGGTCGGTCACAGGCGGGGTGCCCTGCAGACTGCCGTAGCAACCCCACTGCGTTTCCCAGTCCTTTGCACCACTACACGCTGCAACCCTCCCAAGCGAAGCCGAATGAGGTGTCATTGAGTCGGCAAGTCGACTTGCAGTTCTTGCAACGGAGCCTCTAATTAAATGTCTAGACGATACCAGTGAGAGCGATGGTCCCGTTATAGCCGGTCATTCAGCACCCAAAATGGCTTAATCCATGCCTTTGGTATTCTTTAACTTGATGTTAAGGTAAGTAGCTACGGTTTGCAGACGTTTCCAGGTGCTTTGGATATCTTTATGTTGCCTTTGTACGGTCTCGCGCTTCGTATGCACCAGCGAGCCGGTGATAATGCCTGCTCACCGGCGGGATGGCTCTAGCCATGTGCAATGACACTTGGATGACCTTGGCATCAGCAACTAAGGCAGGAATGCCAGCATCGAGATCAGCAGTTCCGGCCTCGTTGACAACGTTGACTGTGTTGTGCGTGCTCACGTATCAATCCCCAAGGCAAGGAGAAAGTTGCTCCGACTGCTTATGAATCCAGCTTATCCAAAGTAGCACAGTTGCCATGTAGTTCCATTCGCCGCCTCAATCGGGCCTGCAGCCGGACCCCGCTAGCGCCTCAATATGCGAGACCATACACAATGCGAAGAATGCGAAGAGCACAATCCGAAAGCCCCTCCATGTTCGGGATTAAGACCGGTGTTTAACCAAACCACGAAGCAAGGTCATCCACTGCCGTGGCTGGGTCTCTGTGCAGGGCCTTGTTACATGGCACACGCGAGCTGGAGCATCCCGGACTTAAGGCTGGTGCAGGAGCTAACTCTAAATGCCCACATATCCAATGGGACTACCGCCTGCTTGAAGGCACTCGTCGAGCAATGATGAGATCACCCGCAACTGGATCTACAGCCTGCATTGCCGGCTGGGGCTGGTCCACGGGTGCGCCTCCAAGCAGCCAGTTGCACAGGTAGCGACCCGTAGTCGGTTTCGCGTCCAAGTGGGAAGGAAGCAAAGAGCGGTATAAGTTTCAACCCCTCCTTCCTCTTGGATGCCCTCTAATCACATCACCAATTCGGCACTTGAACATCACCGCTTCACTTTGAATCAACTTCACCCATCACACCTCATTTTCCCTCATCCTTTGCAACATCAACTTACACCTCCAGCACTGCACCCCAGCCGCCACACTCATCATGTCCGCCCTACCTATGGCAGCTCCCCCCAAGACCCCTCTGGGTCGCTACCGCATGCTCTCCCCTACGGCCTCCGTTCGAGTGAGCCCTCTCTGCCTCGGCGCAATGAACTTTGGCAATGCCTGGGAGGGTTACATGGGAACGTGTGACCAGAAGACCGTCGAGGGCATTCTCGACTTTTTCTACGACCAGGGCGGCAACTTCATCGATACCGCCAACAACTACCAATTCGAGGAGTCCGAGGCCTGGATTGGCGAGTGGATGAAGAAGAGAGGCGTCCGCGACCAGATGGGTACGATTGTCGAGCTCGTCACCAGTTCCTCACTAACACAGCTCTAGTCATCGCGACCAAGTACACCACCAACTTCAAAGCCGGACCGGGGGCCCCTAACATTATGGCCAACTTCACCGGCAATGGATCCAAGAGCTTGCACACATCCGTCGAGGCGAGTCTTCAGAAGCTGCAAACCAGTTACATCGACCTCGTGAGTTTCGAAATCTCCAGTTGCCAAGTGACGTCACTGATTCGCGCCTAGCTCTATGTGCACTGGTGGGATTATTCCACGTCGATCCCAGAGCTGATGCAGTCCCTGAACCATCTTGTGGTGACGGGCAAGGTTCTCTACCTGGGCATCAGTGACACTCCGGCGTGGGTTGTCAGGTACGTGAGGCGCAGCATCGGATAGAAGACACTACTGACGCCCACGCAGCAAGGCAAACGAATACGCCAGGAACCACGGCCTTCGTCAATTCTCGGTCTACCAGGGCCGCTGGTCTGCCGCCTCTCGCGACTTCGAGCGTGAGATCATCCCAATGACCAAGGCCGAAGGCATGGGCCTGGCCCCCTGGGGTGCTCTGGGCGGCGGCGCTTTCAAGACGGAAGAGCAACGCAAGTCCCAGGAGGGCCGCAAGGTTCAGGCCAGCGAATCGCAAATCAAGATCAGCCAGGTGCTGGAGAAGATTGCCAACCGCAAGGATACCATCATCACCTCCATCGCGCTCGCATACGTCATGCACAAGACGCCTTACGTCTTCCCCATCGTCGGCGGACGTACCGTCGACCATCTGAAGCAGAATATCCAGGCGCTGACGCTCAACCTGAGCGACGAGGACATCCAAGAGATTGAGGCGGCTGTACCGTTCGACATGGGATTCCCTCACAACTTCCTGTGGGGAGAGAAGGCCCCGTCGGCCCCTGGAGAAGTCTGGCTGTTGAACATGGGAGGAACCTTTGATTACGTCCCCGAGCCCAAGGCCATTGCGCCCAAGGAAGGACAGTAGAGCTGGAGAATCAGGTCTCACCGCACGAGATGGCGCCCGACGGACTACTGAATGTGTATGATAAGTGGGATGGGCATACTAGCACCAAAAAATGAAGCCATGACAACGTATTATACTTTTTTTTCGGATTGTTTGAAGGCATGTGTTTCTGAAGTATGAGAGTGTCGTTGACATTGTGTTTGGGGGCCATGAGCCTCCCGCCGATCGATCTGGAAGTGGAAACTGCATGTCAGATTTTGGTCAATGGGGCACACAAGTTCCATCTGCCTTCGCACGATAAGTGTATAGAGCAGATTGGCTTACAGTCGATTTGATACATAAATATCCGCCGCCTTAATAGCACTTGGGAGCAGACGCCATGCTAGTTGCTCTGTACTGGACACCGCATGGCTCCTTCCTGACGCAGCACTAAGCACTTCCTTCCTCCTCGGCAGGCAAGCACCGCCTGACAGGGCACCTTCCAACTTCAAGTTCGAAGAGAAAACTCTTCATGACAGGCGTTTTGTCGCCTGCAACTACATGTCATAGAATCAGGAACAATTTGCCCGCCATATCACAATGCCTATTTGACACTCATCTTACATGGGTTTGATATGAGAGACCACTCTTCTCTCATTATGCGCCGCCAATCTGAGCGGCCCCGTGGCCGCACCCTCAAAACTTATTCGAAGAAACCCCAGAGCCGCAGGTCCCTTGGCGCAGAAATATACCGCGACTTGACGGCTGGCAATAACTCTAGGGTTTCGAGCGGCGACGAATCATCCATCCGGGGAACTCCACCCATTGTCGGTCATCGCACCCCTTCAGCATCGTAAGTTAGCCACGAGCAGAATTTGGGCCTGAAGACTGACAGTATGAAGGTTTCGAAGGGATGAAGAGAGCTTGCCTAAGACCAAGGAGAGTGTCGCACTTACACCCGAAGAAACACACCATGACAGAGTTCAGCGTACCAAAGACCCCTATCACATTCAGACCTCGTCCATCAGCCTAGAGGAAGCTTCATCGCAAGATGATGACGATTCATCATTGAAGGACCAACATTCGCAATCCGATAGCTCGCAAAATTCGAGCGTCACATCCGTCGGACGGGGCGCTACACACTCGGCCATCAAAACGGAACCACGAGACTCGCCTGAGGCCTTTCCCGATGCGATGGTCCGGAGTCATGTTCCACAGCTTCATATTAAAACTGAAGGCTCTCCGTTTCAGAGGCGGAAAAGAAAGAGAGCAGAGTCTCCCTTTGGGTCTGACTTCTTGGTGGCCCACCAGCCGCGACGGTTTAACCAACAAGAAGGTAAATGACGTCGATGCGATGCTATACAGATATGCTGACATTGCCGTAGCTTGGAAGGAACCTGATAGTTCAAAGAAACGAAGTCTTCCCGTTGTGTTCGGCCCTAGAACGCCTAGTCCCGTCAAGATGCAGGGGCGCCGGAAGGTTGCAGAGATACACCCACAAGATTATAAAGTGTTGCCATTTGCGTCCCCAGTGATGCCGACCCTTCAGCGGGGTGTTCGAGACGGATTCGAACGCCGCGAGGTTCCGAAGTTCAGCAAACACTACTTCGATGGCAAGCGGCGAAGAAGGCCACCCCCAACACCCGGCCTTGGGTCGCTTCTGAGTGCCGAGAAATCGAGGGAGGTAGCTATTCTTAAGGGAGGACCAGGAACTAGAAAGACATTGTCAGATCCCTCCAACGCGTATCTCATGTCTGAGGCGATACTGGACGAGCCTCAGGAAGCATCTCGCACAGAGTCGATGGCCTCTTCTAGCAATCGGAACGCTGATGTACGGCCTTCCGTCGAACGGCTTGCCAGTCATGTCTCCCACTCGGGCAACCCACACGACGATGGCAACCTCGAGAATGATGGAGCTGTGAGCAAAAATACCGGCATGGAGATGAAGCGGTCGCATGGCCAAGGAAGCTCTTGGGTGGCCACGACAGACAACTTTGTCCTGCGAGAGACCGGTCCAACTACCCGACGCTCTTCCAAGACTACAAGCGAGCCGCAATTATATCTGGACGGACGAGACACTCGTCCACCTATCCGCGACGCCCCCAATGCTTCAGGGGAGTTGAGTCTGTCACATCTAACCACCAAGGCCGGGCCCTTTGAATTTTTGAGAACATGAGACAGCGAATAGTATCATGAGAAAGGCGCAATTTGTGGAAGACAGATGGAATATCGGAGAAGAAAAATGATTGCACTACGTCAAGGCGCTAATGGCAGCCAACCTCCAGACAATGAGCTCGATGCAGATAGATTTGTACAATCATTGCCGCTTCGCGCCTAATACAAGAGGTATCTTCTGATATAATACATACCAGGCTTTTCCGTAACCCTCCCGGTCCGTGAAAACGAACTTGCTTGCATATGGAAACCGCCTCAAACGCCATGCGCCACAGAATCCCTCGAATATCAACAGGTGATTCAAGCATTGAAGTCAATCATTTCGCGCCCTTGGGCTTGGCCTCCGCGTCACCAAGCTCGCGGACGAAAACGCTGGCCTTACCCTCGGCGCTGTAGTCCTCCATGCCTGTCTCGTAGCCGGGACAGACGCCGATGGCGAGATACTTGCCGTCCTTGGAGAACGCAAGCGCAGCAACGCTGTCGGGGAACTTTTGGTACTGCTTCATCCTGCGCTTGGCCTCGGCGTCCCAGAGCGCAACGGTGCCGTCGCCACCGCCAGAGGCAAAGGTGCCATACACCGGGTGGAAGATCATGGCGTTGACCGGGTAGACAATGTCGCCCTCGCCCTCGGCGGGCGCAGCTTGGCGATGGCACTTGAAGGCGTACTTGCGCGCCTGCGACTCGGCTGAGTCCTCGAACCACTCAACGGCGACACGCCCCTCGATGCTGCTGGTGGCGTAGCCGGCGTCGTTGGGCATGCAGGAGACGGCGCGGGTCAGGAACTTGAGGGAAGACTCGCGCTGCTGCCAGGGCTTGATCTCGTGGGGTCCGGGCTGAGAAAAAAGGGCGGGCACGGCGCTGATGTCGTAGATGTTGACCAGACGGGCCGTCATGGCGACGACAACCTTGGACGGGCTGACGGCCAGGGCGTGAGGCTTGCCCGGCAAGTGGACAGTAATGTTCGGGTCGGAGGGGGACTTTGCGTTGTGGATTTGCAGGGTCTGGTCCCAGGACGCGGAGATGAGCAGGGCTGCAGGGCGTGTTAGCTGGGCTGTGTGACGGAAAGGGGCTGTGACGTACAGTGCTCTTGGCTGTACGCGACGCATCGCGCGGGCGCGGTATGTTGAGAGACTACGGATTTCTCTCCTGACTCCAGATCGACCCTGTCATGATCCGTCAGCAGGGCGCTCCTCCAGGAACGTTCAATTGCCGTCGTACCGGTAAACACAGTGGTCCAAGCACGCCGTGTAGGCCTCGTTGTCTGTCGCGCCGAAGCATACATCAAGGACGGGGGCGCGGAACTCGACGGTCGTAATCAGAGTGCCCTGCGCATCTTCGCTGCCACTGTGTGTGTCGTAGAGGTAGATTTTCTTGTCCCAGCACGAGACGAGTAGCCTGGTCGGTGAGTCGGGCGCATACGCGAGCGCGGAGATGGCATCGCTGGGCGGCTGCGCCAGCTCGAATTGGGATGCTGCCTGGCTGTCAGTCCTTTGAGTCGTCTCGCAGAGTCAAATACGCCCTCAGCACTCACCAGGTGCCATGTTGACGTTGTAAATCGGACCAAGCTGCAGCTCTTGACCTCTACGGAGCTAGGATGGCAGCTTCGGTGTGATGTTTACATTGGCAAACTGGTTGGAGGGGCTCTCACGTGTCGATAAGCGAAGAAGCAGCTTATCGGGCGAATCAGCGCCATTTTTGCCGGGGACCACCGCCCGCGGGCCGCACCCCCACCATTGTCGGATTTCTGCGATTTTGTGAACCGCAAAGTAGCAAAATTGTGACTCGATCGCCCAATCACCAACGCAACTCTGCTCACCCAAAGAGGCCAACTTTTTTGACGCCGCCCCGAGCAATCGATCCGTACCCCGCGTCAGCGACTCGAACCCACGACGACAAGGCAGAATATCCCGCCGAGCACAGAGGAAACAAGCTGTCTCCCAGAGCAACTTGTAGGAACGTGTAAAAAGCCCGCGCGCCTCCCATCGCACCCCGCCCCTCCTCCACACCTCTCTCGATACCTTCGACTCCCCCGTCGACCACCACCACCACCAAACACAACGCCCTCGACGACTTCGAGAACCAGCAGTCAAGATGGCGGAACCGAACTACAGCCACTTTCGATACTTCGAAAACAAGTATCCCGAGATCGACGAGTTCGTCATGGTCAACGTCAAGCAGGTTAGTCGCCCCGCTGCCCAACGCACCACCGCATCGGACCCGATACAGCCGCCGGCCCCGTTTGGAGGAGATTATGGAGCAACGCCGTCTGACAGGAGGATAGATTGCCGAGATGGGTGCCTACGTCAAGCTCCTCGAGTACGACAACATTGACGGCATGATTCTGCTTTCCGAACTCTCGAGACGTCGTATCAGAAGTATCCAGAAGCTCATTCGCGTCGGCCGCAACGAGGTCGTTGTTGTCCTCCGTGTCGACAAGGAGAAGGGATACATCGATCTCAGCAAGCGCCGTGTGTCGCCGGAGGATATCATCAAGTGCGAGGAGCGGTACAACAAGGGCAAGATGGTCCACTCCATCATGCGCCACGTTGCCGAGAAGACCCTCACCCCCATCGAGCAGCTTTATGAGACTATCGCATGGCCCCTGAACAAGAAGTACGGTCACGCGATCGACGCCTTCAAGCTGTCCATCACGTAAGTTGGATTCAAAGAGTCCGTTCAGCTGGCACAATCACTGACCAAGCCGGACGCAGCAACACCGAGGTCTGGAACGACGCCACCTTCCCCAGCGAGCCCGTCGCCGAGGAACTCAAGTCATATATCGCGAAGCGTCTCACCCCTCAACCCACCAAGGTCCGTGCCGACGTCGAGGTCACATGCTTCGGTTACGAGGGTATCGACGCCGTCAAGACCGCCCTGCGCGTCGCCGAGTCCCGCAACACCGAGCAGACCCAGGTCAAGGTCAGGCTCGTGTCCCCGCCCCTGTACGTCCTCACCAGCACATGCTTGGACAAGAACCTCGGTATCACTCGCCTCGAGGAGGCCATTGTCGACATCCGGAACAGCATCGAGGCGGCCGGCGGCTCGCTGGTCGTCAAGATGGAGCCCAAGGCCGTCACCGAGAGCGACGACGCCGAGCTGCAGGCCCTTATGGAGAAGAGAGAGCGTGAGAACGCCGAGGTCAGCGGTGACGAGAGTGTCTCGGAGAGCGACGACAACCCGGAGGTTTAGATTTCAACGGTCAAGGCAAACAAAAAAGGGGGCGGCTGGTAGAATGATCGTACTGGCAGCTGGGAATCCGGAGTGATTCTAATGAGACGACCAAAAGAAAGTACCCATTACTTCACGTGTTCCCCAGGGTGTCATGAGTGCGGAAAAAGTGCTGCCTACGTTAGCAGGCCATTGTTATCGGGCATCGCAAGTCGGCGCGAGGCTGCCCAACATGAAGGCGTTGGGAAGGATCCGGGTCGAGTTGTTGGGTATGATGATGGCATGAGCAACGATGAGGGATTCCCCAAAGATAGCACGCATTATTCCAATAGACCCCGGCGTTGACAATACATCATAGGCGTTTGAACATCTACATGGGGACGATGACAACAAAATGATCTATATGCTCGGTCTATGACGGAATCTAACGGAGAGTTCTCTACTGCTTGCTGAAGCTTCCTTCGATCCACCCGCCATCAACGTACCATGTGGCTTTGTTGACGAACCTCCCCTCCGGCCCGAGCAGGAATGCGATCGACGCCGCAACCTCCCAGGGTTCGGCCAGACGTCTAGTCAGGCACGGCTGGTCCTCCGCGGTGAGCCAGAACTGTCCGCTGGGGCTGTTGAACGGCTTGTGCATCATGTCCGTGTCGATGCAGCCCCTGAGTGAGTGGTTCAGTGAATTGTCCCGTCTCGAGTGGATCCAAAAGGGAGCACTTACGGACACAGAGCGTTCACGCGGATGCCTCTATTCGCACCCTCGAATGCGGCCACCTTGGTTATGCCAAGGAGAGCATGCTTGCTGGAGACGTAGGCTGAGACGCCCGCCGAGGCGTAGTTGCTCGTGATGCTGCCGACGTTGACGATGCTGCCACCGTCCTTCATGTTGCGCATCTCCTCCTTCATGCAAAGGAAGGTGCCAAAGACATTGGTTACGAGGATTTCCTTGAAGTACTCCTTGGGTAGGTCCGTAATGGGAAAGATCTCTCGTTGCTCACGGGCTATTCATGTCAGTTGCTTTCCGACGCTTCGAGAGAAGGGGATACAGACCAGCAACATTTGCCGCCCCGTCCAGCTTGCCAAACTTTTCGACAGTCTCATCGATCCAGGCCTTGACCATGTCATGCTCCTGGATGTCGACGACCTTGGTCATGACTCTGCCCTTGACATCGGGAATGTCCTTCTCGATGCCTTCCAGCGCCTTGGCGAAGTTCTCCGCTGTGGTGGCGCACATGGACACCTTGGCGCCGCGGATGAGGAGGTAACGAGCCAGGGCAAGACCCGTGCCGCGGCTGGCGCCCGTCACCGCGATGACCATGTCCTTGAAGGGGTAAGGGTCCGCCATCTTGTGTTCTCTTCGTCTGGAGAGGGAGGGGAAAAGGGGGGCGCCGCGGGGAGAGAGAAATAATATGTGATTAGAGGGATGCTCGGCAGAACAATGTGATACTCAGCCGAAGAGATCTCGGGGACCTGGCAGCGGCAAGAATCAAGGGTGTAAGGAGAAAGGGGGAATGATCTGGCCTGGGAACGAGGGAGGAAAACGGAGAGAGCGTGAAGACGAGATGGGAATCATTAAATCCTCGAAATGGTACGTGGTCTGGACGATCCCGCCTCCCCGGACGGTTGTCGCGACCCATGAACCACATTCCGATTTCGTGGTGGATGTTTGCAACTCGACCCTGGTCTTTGCTAGCCAAGAGACTCATGATCCTGGGGTCGACGGCATATGCATGGGGACCCAGATGGAACTGGTGCAAGCACTCTATCCACTGTTCTGTCTACCGGTCTGTCGAAGAAGAGGAGGTTGCGAGACATGAAGCGTTCGCAGAGGACTTGCGAAGCGCGAGAACGCTGGACGCCGCCAATCATAAGCCTGCTTCTCGAGAAGCATTTTCCTAAATAGTCAACGGTGTTACATTGCACCTGTACAGACGGCCGAAGCAACTGGTACTGCTTAACCGACCGCGCCTATGTGCTTGGCTCTCACATCTTCTCGATGTCGTCGCTGAGTCAAGACCGTCAGGAGAACAGCCGGGCAGCGAACCCCGCGCCTTGCTTGCGATACTCAAATTCAAACCGACCCCGTCTTGTGTTGCCCGATGGTCCATGGGAGAAAAGAAGTGGCCTCTCTCCTCCTGGCGGCGGAGCACAACCCCGGCTCGATGTGCATGAACCCCCCGGCTCCAACGGCATAAGCCAACGTCTGGACGTCCTCCATCAGCCAACCACACATCCTGCTGGTCTCATCACACCGTACATCGAAGCAAACATGACCACCTAATCGGTGCAACTCCCGTGGTACATCAAAATCTGGCTCGATGTCCGTCGTAGGATAATCTACTAGACGCTCTAGTTGCTTGCTCCCACATGCAATCCCCAGAACGCCAGCCAGTGCGAAAACTACATAACACTCGCAAACACTACCGAGATTCAAGATGCGGCAGGCAGGCTGTCTCGCCCTCCATCGCAGAGCATGCGAGGTCCCCGATGCGGTGACTCGAAATGGGTGGCTTGCTGATCATTCGGTGGGAGTTCCCGAGTCTCTGGCTTTCGCATTGTTCTCGCAAACAATGGCAAAACCTTTCCAGTATACTCTGAACAGTCTAGGAAGAGGGGGCGAAAGATTGGCAGATAACGGTCTCGAACGCCTCATCGGAAGACTAGAGAAGCAATCATGGCTTGGCCTCCTATTTTCTTGCCTCGCTTTAAACACTCCGTGATATCCACTGTGGTGTTGATAGTCATGGCCCCCAAATCCTCCAAAGGGAACACAGCCTGCAGCTTGTCCTGATCGCTTTGTATTGCACCACTTGAAGAAATAATCACGCAATGGATTTGCCATGGACTGCGCCAGTACCGCCGGGCGAGGTGCGGACGGAGGTGAACCCGCCGACCCTGAAGGTGAAGCTATACTCGTGGGCGTTTGTGACGACGTTCATCGCGGGGACAACGGTTGGGCTGCGCATCTTTACGAGATTCTACGTCACGAGAACGCCGTTGAATACCGATGACTGTAAGCTGTTTCCTCAAAGACGCTCTGCTGGTGTCTAACCTCACCGGCAGACCTCATTGTCATATCGTTGCTCTTCGCCATATCGACGATTGTCGTGCTCTTCCAGCGTAAGTCTCCGAAGCCCTCGGACGCAGGCCACGCTAACCATTCCCAGAGGTCGAAGTCGGATTAGCACATCACATGTGGGATATCCTCTGGGACGTGTACAACGTCCACAACACTGGGGTAAGCGCAGACTCCATTGATAGTGTCAGGGTAACCGTGTGCTAACCTTTGAGTGTAGTGGACAATTGCCGCAACAATCGTGTATGCCCTCAGCATCAGCTTCTCCAAGCTGTCCATTCTCTTCTTGTACCTGCGTCTGTCGCCGCAGGTATGGTTCCGCCGGGGCGTCTTCTTCCTCATCGGACTGGTCGTCTGCTACTCCATCGTCTACGTCCTCATCAACATATTTGGCTGCACACCGATCAGAGCCGGCTGGGACCTCAACATTGTGGAAAAGACTTGCGTGGACAAGTTCTCCATCTACCTGTCCTTCAGCATCGCCAACATCGCCATGGACGTCTTGATCCTGCTGCTTCCCATCCCCGTGGTTGTGCCGCTGCAGATGGCCAGGAGACAAAAGTTCTCCATCATCCTCCTCTTCGGAACAGGTGTCTTGTCAGTGCTCCGTCCCCTGAAACGCCACTCCCGAGATGTTTGCTGACAAGTCTCAACAGTGTCTGTGGCGTGGCCACCAAGCGGACCGTCCATCTCCCTAAGCTGCTTGCAAGCCCGGACTATACCTGGGAAGCCGTCGAGGCGTTCATCTGGGGCTACTTGGAGCTCAATGCGGGCATGATCTGTGCCTCTGTGCCGGCGCTGAAGCCCTTCTTCATGCAGTACCTCCCGTCCTTCATCACCTCCCGAGTCGGCAGCAGCAAGCGCGGGGGATCATCGCTGAACAAGTCCTCCAAGTCGCGCCTCAATACTGTCGTGGCACAGAACATGGAGCGTCGACGACGCCAGGATGAGTCGTACGAGCTCAGCTCGACGGACGGCAAGAGGGACGGCGTCGAGGACGACGAGACGAAACTGTGGTTGGGATACCAGAAGAATGTCAAGGCTGCCCTTGGTGGCCATGCTCGCGAGACTTCGAGGCAGGTCGACGACAACAGCAACAGCAGCGTGGACACGCTGGGTGAGATGACGGGCCCGCGCAGGGGTGACAGGACCGTTGTTGTGTCGGCTGAGAGCAGCGCACCGGGTGGGTGCGGTGAGGGATCGAATGGCATCATGGTGCGCCGCGAGACGACTGTGCAGCACGGCACCTAGGCGTGCTCAGAGCGTCGCTCTATTTGGATGTGTTGATAAAAGTTGTTGGCTTCTTTCTCTAGTTGGTGTGACGGAGGCGTGTCCAGACGCAGATTGTTGGGTAGTAGTTCGCGGTTAAGAGAAACCGCTCCGTACTAAGGCTCAAGGACATGTAACCATAATATTCTGTCCATCCACTTGCTGTTTGACGTTCGAGTCTGGTGCTGTTGTGCTTTGGACCCATCTCGGAGTTGGCAGCTCTTCAGAAGACGGATGCGAGGACTTCCTCCATCTTGCAGCGAAGTGAAACATGTGGGGAGAGTCGACGAGCATGACTTCATGCACAGCTGGCCATGGCACGTCTACTGAGTTGCTCAACGCACATTTGTAACAACTTTCAAGTCGAGAGACTGTCGGATGTTGTAAGGATGAAGGACTAATGCAGGAGGAAGAGCGCAGAATAAGGTAGGTACATGAGATGATAAGCGCAGTTGATAAGATAAGATAAGAAGGTGGGATGACCTCCAATCGAAAGTTTCGCCAAATAGAATACAACTGCGAAAGCTTCAGCAATCACCTCACCACACGCAGCCACCGTCGCGCCCATGAGCTTCCGATCGCTATGGGCGCGCGCACGAGGGAGCTTCCTCGGTGACACGGCAATCCGCCTGGTCGGCATTGCGACCTGGATCCCCGTCGTCATCTGGTTCAACGACCATGTCGCGACTGTGACAAAGATCAGCGGCGCCTCCATGTACCCGTACTTTAACGAGGACCGCAACAGCACCATCATCCGCGACCTGGTACTGAACTGGAGGTGGCACGCGAACGAGGACCTCAGGAGGGGCATGATTGTCACCTTCAGGTGCGTTGCTTGCGCATTGCCGACGCACTGGGTCACGACAAGCTGACACTGCAGCGCAACAGGAGCCCATTTCACCCGGAGACCGTCGCCGTGAAGAGAATCATCGCCCTGGAGGGAGACCATGTCAAGACACGGCCACCGCACCCCCAGCCGATGGTCAGGGTGCCGCAGGGCCACATCTGGGTCGAGGGCGACGGCCCTGCGGACCAGACACTGGACAGTAACACTTACGGCCCCATATCCATGGAATTGGTGACGGGAAAGATTGTGTGGTTCTTGTACCCCTTCCGCAAGTTTGGAAGGACGAAGTGGGAGGACTTTAAGATGAAGCCGCGGGAGTGATCTAAATGTACCGAGAGCAAGGCTTCTCTCAATGTGTATAACAGCAACTGTATCCCTACTTGACTCATCGGAAATGCAACCGAGTTTCTCCCATGACCTCTGACGCAGGCCCGGCGGGTGCTGATCCGCGTCCCCCTCGGAGGTCTCGGCAGCGCCCGACGCCAAAAGGCCGACGCCTATCGGTCTAGCGCCGGCCGCAGCTGAAATGCTTAGGTGACTCGAACTCGCGGTGACGCAGCGGGACAGGTGGACCGCTGCTGCGGCATGTGGCCCGTGCTCATCCAACAAAAATTCCAGAAGCCCGGGAACCCTGCGAAATTTCATTATCGCTGATGCGTTGGACCTCGCCGCCGCCAAGTTTTTTGCCCGCGCAATAAACCCACGCGACGACCAGAATCGACGGGGAGGCCTCTCTCCTCGCCCTAGCTCTTATTACCCCCTCTCAGCCTCGACACGGCGTCGTTGTTCCCTCCCTGGGCACCACTGACTGCCCCCACGAGACCTCGAACAAAAACCGCAGGCGTCACCGACACCGATCTCCCTCGACGACCACTGACCGGAGAGAACCTGGTGCCGACTGCGACAGACGCACCCGCAAATGTCTGTTGCTGACCGCCTCGTCAGCTACTTTGCTCCGGCCGATAACAGCGCGCGAACGATTCAGGGGGAGCTTGCGGTTTCCAACCCGGCGGCGGCGGCTTCAATTGCGGGGGATAGTCATGCCGGACAGACGGGAGGACTCTTGCCGGATATCAAAATCAGCGGACAACCACTCGTTCAGGATATGGGGCAGGGACATGGAGATCTCGAAGAGGAGGGCCGCCCGCCCTACTTCCACGCCATGATTGCCGGAGGTCTCGGGGGCTCGACTGGAGATATGCTCATGCACTCCCTGGACACAGTCAAGACGCGCCAGCAGGGCGATCCGCACATCCCGCCAAAATACACATCACTGGGGTCGTCATACTACACGATATGGAGGCAAGAGGGCATCAGGAGAGGTCTTTACGGCGGGTGGGTGCCGGCATTGAGTGGATCGTTCCCGGGCACCATGCTGTTCTTTGGCACATACGAATGGAGCAAGCGGTTCCTCATCGATCATGGCCTGCAGCACCATCTGGCGTATCTTACAGCAGGTGAGTTGATACGTGCGTGGGGAAGGAGGACTAGATACTAATTAAACTATCCAGGCTTGCTGGGAGACTTTGCCGGTTCCATCGTTTACGTTCCGTCCGAAGTGTTAAAGACTCGCATGCAGCTGCAGGGACGCTACAACAACCCTTATTTCAAGTCAGGGTACAACTATAAGGGCACGATTGACGCCGCAAGAACCATCGTCCGCCACGAGGGTCCGGCTGCGCTCTTTTACGGCTACCAGGCGACGCTCTACCGCGATCTCCCCTTTTCAGCGCTGCAGTTCATGTTTTGGGAGCAGTTCCACGCCTGGGCCCGCCAGTACAAGCAGAGCAGAGACATTGGCGTGCCTCTGGAGCTTTTGACTGGCGGTCTGGCAGGCAGTTTGGCCGGCGTAATGACGTGTCCTCTCGACGTCGTCAAGACACGGCTGCAGACACAAGTGCATCCCGACCTGTTGCCCAAGGAGAACAAACCGGCAGCTAAGGGCGCGGCGCACATCTCTGCGGCCAAGTCCCAGACGCGCAACATCTCAACGTCGTCGCCGTCAACGCACACACCGCGACCCGGTGCGGTGAACCTGCAGACGTCCTCCGTCATCACCGGCCTCAAGGTCATATACCAGACGGAAGGCATCAGCGGGTGGTTCAGGGGTGTTGGTCCCCGTGGCGTTTGGACCTTTATCCAGAGCGGCACCATGCTGTTCTTGTACCAGCGCATTCTTAAGCAACTAGAGGTTTGGGACAGCGCTGCAGAGAGGGAAAGCAGCATTTGAAGAGCCGACGGTCGGCCTACTGGTGGAGGTTTGGCGGGGAGTTGGATGAGGGAAACATGTACAAACACTTCCATCTGTACACTTACGGATTTAACCATGGGACGGCGTTTGATGGCATAGTAGAAGGGCGTGGAGTCCCATAGAGCCGATAGAGCAAAGACACTGTCCACTTTATAACGACCACCTGATTATTCCGAGTGGCTTGATGTGAAGGCTGCAAAGAGACAATGAGATGCATATGAAACCAGCTTATCGTGTAGACAGCTGAAATGCAGCCTGCAGGTACCTGCCCCGCTGGGCCTTAGTGTCCCTGAACCCCTGTCCCCGGCCCGCTAACGCCCCTGTGACGACAGAAGGGAGCTTTACGCGGGGTGTCTCACAGCTTTCTTCCAGCTCCAAAATTTCAAACCTCAAAACGCGCCGCGCGACATCGTCTCATAGCTTCATTCACGCACCTTATCCCCACCACAGCATCACCCCGACTCGAAGCGCGCACTCACTGATATAGTAATTTCGAAACACACCTCTGCACCAAGGCAGCCGTTCCAATGGCCTCCGATGCAGGCACCCCTCCCCCTCCAAGGGAGCCTACTCCAGGCGGCTCCCTGCCCTCCTCGACCGCCGTTCCATTGAAGCGACCTGCTCTCGAAGAAGACTTTACACCCTCGGTTCCCTCTCCTCTCAACCCAGACGTCAGATCTACACCGAAACCACCAGGCGCAGACGAGATGCCGGCGAAGCGCAGCAAGAAGGAGACGCTGAAGAAGCGCGAGTCCAAGGGTGTCAGCGACAGCAACCGTGGCACTCCTGACCCGAAGCATAAGGAGCCGAAGCAGAGTGACTACAGTCCCATGCGCTACAAGCTGGCGCCGCCCAAACCCTCCGATTTCGAGCCTGCGAAGCCCCCAATCTTCATCCACCACCACGACGTTCCTGCCCTTGACGGAGGCCAGGTCCAGTTCTACGAGACTTCAGAGCAGTAGGCCTCCTCCTCGCCTTGCTGCGCCAGGCACGACTAACGACTCGATAGTGTACATAACAAGAAAAGCTATCACTACACCCACTGCATCGCGGACCCCGAGTTCCCATCGTCGCTCTACTACCGCGGCACGGAAGCGGAGCCCTTCGGTCCCCATCTGGCGTTCGAGGACAGCGCGACACACCTCTTCTTTGACCAGTCTGGTCGCCATATAACGACCGAGAAGGGCTTCCGCATGACGCGCGCGAATGTGGCGATCCGAGAGGGTCGCTTCTACTGGGAGGTCAAGATCACGAGGGGCATGGTCGACAAAAAGGACGGCGAGGACAAGCCCGAGTCGCATGGCCACGTGCGCATGGGATTCGCGAGACGAGAAGCGTCAGTGGACGCCCCCGTTGGGTTTGATGCCTACAGCTACGGTTTCAGAGACGTCGGCGGCGAGAAGGTGTACATGTCGCGGCCAAAGGCCTTCTTTCCCGAGGGCGAGGGTATTCGAGAGGGAGACGTCATTGGCCTGGAGATCCAGCTGCCCTCGGAACGATTGCAGAGAAAGGTACTGGCCGGTCAATACAACCCGGCCGTGGACACGGGCATCGACGACGATAGCTTGGCCTTCGAGGCTCCGAACATTGTCCGCGACCGCATCCCGATCCGCTTCAAGTCGCACATCTACTTTGAGAAGATCGACTACCACACCACCAAGGAGCTCGAGGACCTCATGAACCCCTCGCCTGTGTCTTCCGGACCCGCCAACTCTGTCGAGGCGCCTCACCCCAACCACCCCGTTCCCGCCCTACGAACGCTACCACACTCTCACATCAAGGTGTACAAGAACGGCATCGACATGGGCACGGCCTTCCACGACCTCCTCGCGTTCCTCCCGCCAGCATCAAAGCCGCAGTCTAACATTGGCGCGCGATATGGCCTGGACAACGGCATGCTTGGTTACTACCCCGCCGTCAGCGTTTTCAGGGGTGGTGCCGCCGAGGTCAACTTTGGCCCCGACTTTTGGTACCCTCCTCCAGGCATCGCGGGTCCGGCCGACGACGTGGACATGGTCAACGGTGGGCAGGATGAGGCAAAGAAGTTCGACTATCCGGCCCTGGACGAGATCCGACCGGTGTCGGAGCGGTACACGGAACAAATCGTGGAGGACATCGTCTACGACATCATCGACGAGGTCGACTTTTGGGTCCAAGACGGCTGCAAGATTATTGACCGCTTCGGCCAGGGCGAGAAGGCCGGTCAGACGGGTATCGCGCCCACGGGTCGCGACGAGATCAAGGAATTGGTGCAGGATGATTAGGCATCATCTGTGCGATGGAAGAAGTCTCAGCGATGAGACTCTCGCTTGCTTACGAGATACCCGACTTTGCTTCTTGCGTTGTAATCCACAGTTGTACATTATACTATAAAATGGGCGTGAGGCTTGGGACAGTCCTTTCTACATAATAGCCTCTATTTTCCTAAAGCCCGGGGGGCCCCAATACGAAAAACGAATTCATTCCACAGTCGTTCATAGCCCTCGTGATATCTCAGCTTGCTAACTCGTCATGCGTCCGTTCATGCTCTTTGCAAACCAAACGTTGCGGTCGTGAGAAAAGAAAAAATCTAGTCATCATTCATTCATTAGCGGAATCACTTCCGCGTCGCCCTCCTCCGTACAGACTCGGGCGTCGTTCTTCCTGAGTCTCTGCCGCTGCGTCGGCTGCGTTCGCTCCTCTCGCTCCGCGGCCTGTCAGACCTGAGAGGTTCTGTGCGGGAGCGGGAGGGACCCGGCAGGGCTGGGTCATCGGGCAGCTCCTCGATACGGCCGCTGCCGTCGATGATCTCGGGCGCATTCTCGCGCTTAATGCGCTCCTCGCGGCCGCGCTTGTGGCAGTACCACAGGACGAAGAGAAGGACTGTGGCGTGTTAGTATCTGGGCCGTCCATGAATCAGACTGGTGCACTTACGGAATAGCGCGACCGAGATGATCGCATTGGTGCCAATAAAGGCTGGCCATCTCAGCTTCAGCGCGTTGACGATGGCCTTGAGCATGCCCACCACGGCACCCGGCTTGGTGACCAAGTCCGAGAGGGTGGCCGGCGTGAACATCTTCTTCGCGGCGCCCTTGACACCCTCCTCCGCGGTGACCTCGGCGGCCTGCATGCCCTGGCTCTTCGCCGCGGCCGCCAGGACCTCCGGGCCCAGGCTGGCGGTGAACTTGTCGGGGAGGTTCGTGACGAGCTTCTTCATCCCGTTGGGCAGCTTGTCGAACGACTTCTTGATCGTGCCGTCCTTGTCCTCCACGAGCCTCTTGATGTCGTCGACGGCTGTCGGCACGCCGTTGACCAGGTCCTTGAGGGCGAGAGTGAACTGCCGGACCAGCTCCGAGGACTCTGCCGACAGCGGGATGGCCTTGTTGTTCTTGGCGGAGAGGTTGAGGTCGTCGAGCACGCGCGACAGGTCGTCCTTCTCCCTCGCTTCCTCGTCGGCCGGCACGGTTGTGGGCTTCACCGGCGCGAGCTGCTTGTCCTTGTCGTCGCCCTTGACCTTGGAGAACAGAAAGGCGATCTTGCTGGGCTTCTTGCCCTCGGCCTTGGGGTTGACCGCCACCGTGGCCGCCTTCTTGGGGGCTGCCGCCTGCTGACTCGGGGCGGTCCGCCGCGATTCGTCCGACTCCCACATGTACTCTGGTGTCTTGGTGCGCGGAGGCAGAGGCGGGCGGAGGCTCTCGTCGTCAGAGTCCGCAGCGTCCGGGTCGGACAGGATGCGTCTAAAAAAGTCTTCGTCTCTGCGGTCTAGCACCGGTGCTGGCCCGCCATGGGTGCGGTCGGTGGCGGCGCTGCCTGCGGGCGACAGCGAGCGGGAGCTGGTCTGGCGCCGCGACGGCGACGGTCGTGATGCTGGGTGTTGCTGCTGCGGGGTTCCGACGTTGCTGCCGCTGTCGTGCTCTCCTGCGGCCTCCTTTGCGTCCTTCTCCGTCTTGTACTTTTTGTACTGCTTGTAGCCAAAGTATTCCAGCATCGTGGGCGAGTGTGTGCTGGTATGTGTTGTGGACTGGCAAAGGTGAGGGGTTGAAAGGATGGCGCTCGTCGAAGGCGAGTCGTCGAAAGTTGGCGGTCGGATCGGTGGTTTTATTCGATGGCCAAGCGTCCCTTTTTGTTCTGAATCACATGTGGTGCTAAGCTGTCTGAGCCCTGGTTCTGATTCTCGGGCGTGTATCATGCCTTGTGAGAGCTCAGGTGTGTTTAGCCACAGGAAGACCTTGGTTGGGTGGTAGCCATTGGGGTAGCTTGCACCGCCACACGTGATGTCACCACAATGCCATCTGATGATCATTCATGCCCATCGATTGGAGCCCGCCAGCGCAACGTCAAACAACCGCATGTAAGCGAGCCCGGCTGTTGGGGCCGCGACTCCACTAAGGGTCTTGCACCGCCACACTTCCATCGGAGGCCCCTCACCGGCGCATGTCGCCTCACCCTGCCGAGAACCGTTCGTCTTTGTAAAAATTGCCAGCGCAAACTCATGCAGCGCGTGGCTCGGCCAATGCATTGATTGACAGCTGTCTTGGAGCTATGGCAGGGCAATAGTTGGCAGTACTAAGCCACCAACACGGGGTATCTATCGTAGAAACTGCTCGTCGCATCCAAAATGTCGTCTTCACTCCGAGTCCTCCTCGCTCTCTCCGCCTGCCCCGTTTTCCTGCATGGACTCGTCTGCCGCATTACTCTTGCGCCCACTGGGACCACTTCTCCGGCGGCCCCTCTGGTAGGCCTCTGTGCTGGTTACGGCCTTCTCGCCGACGAACAGCCCGCCGTCCCAGTCCTTCGAGCATCGAGGACATTTCTGACTGCGCTGTGTGCGCCAGTATGCCCCCTCGCAGGTATCGTGCAGCCGCGCGTTGCAGTCGACATTCGTGCATCTCTGCCCAATGGTGACGACCTCCTTACACGCCTCGCAGAACTTGATGCGCTGCCACTCCTCGGCCGCCGCGTCTGGGTCGTTGTATGAGTCGACGAGCATTCCCCTAAGCTCGAGCAGCGCCCGCGGGCTGAGAGTGTAGAAACCGTCTCTGGACTTCTCCAGCCATCCCTGGTTCACCAGATTCACGAGCATGTCCTCCACCTCGCTGTGTTTCAATCCCTTGTCTGCAGCAGACTGCGTCGCCGCCTCGCCATTCTCTTCGTTGTTGTTTTGGCGCGGGGGCCGAGCGAGCTTGATCGCTTGCATGTCAGTGATAGCCATGACCTCCATGCGTTGCGAGTTATAGGTCTCGAACAGGGCGTCCAGCAGTCTCTTAATGAAAGCTATTTGCTCGGCATTGTAGGTCGTCGCCAGCTGTGTCATCGGGTCGGAGGCGGTGTTGACGAGGGCGTATATGCGCTTCTTAGACACCTGGTGGACGGTGCTGCGGATTTCGTAGTCGAAGAAGGACACGGCTTCGGCGGCCGCGCTCACGTACGAGTCAAAGTCGTCTCTAGTGACCTGATCGGGCGTGACTTCCTCGCCATCTTCGGCCTCGATCGTGGAAATGGCTGCCAGAATGGACTGGGCCTCTTCAAACGTAAGGGTGCCGCGGGCGAGAAACGCCTGGAGAAAGGCTTGGTTGCCGTGGTTGTAGTGTTCTGGGACGATGGGCATGTTGGCGGAATGAGAAACTGGACTGCCGCGCGCCGGCCCTGGTATCGTAAAAAGATGTAATAGTATGCGAGACGAGAATTAGATAAAAGACTAATGCGGTAAAGTTGCTGAAGAAGCTATCGCACGTGCGGGAGTGATGTCGTGGGGGAGGGGAATTTTCCAAGACGCGACTCACACGCGTTTCCTACGGGCAGAAATTAATTGAAAAGAAGCTCTGGCTGGAGCTCGACGGCCCCACCAATCGACCAACACGGTGCACCGCTCGCTGAGGAAGGCGGCGTGGGGCCCCTACCGAGCCACACCACACGGTGGCTGGATCAGCGGGCTCTGAGCCTGAACCTGGAAGGCAGCATCGCCGGAGATTTCTTCTTTGGCTGGTGCGGGCAGGGGCTCTCCGCAGCAATGGGTCGGGATCTCCTCCAGAGTGGAGGTCTAGATCCTTCAGGCTTCCACCCCTGAACCTTCATGATCGGCTGAATTCAACAGCAGAAACCTTGCTGCTTGGGAGTCGCAAGTGCCACATGCCGACGACACGGCACTTTGCTGTGACTGGCGATCATACCCTCCGGTTCAAGCTGGCCGAAAGATACCGGCCTGGCGGTTATTGGGGGTCCCAGAGCCAAGGAACAAGAAGTTGGCTAGCACTATTACTACTGCCGTAGCCAAGGCAGACACAGAACGGCGCTCGTGGACGACGACGCGAATCGATCGCCGCCTCCAACTCAATCAGCACGTGGTGGTCCGACCGTTGCTCAGCTTCCATCTGGCAGACTGTCAATGTCACCACCGCATGTGCCGCCGACCTTCATCTCAACAATCTGCGCCACCGCCGACCCAAACCTGCTCATTAGTCTGCGCTAGCGATTACCAACTTGCCAGATTCGGACTCAGGTCCCGAAGCCATTGCTGTTGCTCGGGCTCCTTCGGGCATCGTTCACTGGCACTTGTTTTCTGACTCAGGAGGCCAGCTTCAACACAAAACCGCTAGCCTCATCTCCCCCTGGGCTGTCCCTGTCTTTTGGGCGAGCTCCAAGCACCAAGCAGTCGGTACACGGCGTGGTCCCTTTGGAAATGAGCTTGGGTGATATGATTGACGTGATAATGGGTCAGAGGACTGGGAAACTCTCCCTTCAGCCGCAACCTATTTTCTCGCTTGACAGACAGGATGCCACCGTCGCCGCTGACTCGACGACCAGCACTCGACGACAATAGAAGCTTGATTTGCCATTGCCATCCGTGATGGGGAGGATCCCGTCTGCAACCCGCCGCCCCATCGGTCCGGTCAGCTCTGCCGGGTTGAGGCTGGTCCGGGAAGCCCTCCGCGGTGTCCACGCACCCACATGCCTACAGTCATCAGCGAATCTGCGCCTGCAAAGCCAACCTCCACTCGCCATACATGTTTCGAGCCATCGATGCCTCAAACCCAACCGAAGGGTCTGGTTGGTCGCAACCTTGCTGCGGATAGTTCGGTCGAACTCGTACGTTGCCATGCCGCCTATACTCGCCATGGCCTAGTTCCACTGTCATCAGCCTATCCGGTCTTCTCTCTAATGACAGTTGCGACGACGCTTGCGCATTGCTGCTCCTCCTCGGCCCAACCCACGCAGCTAGTCGACGGCTTCATATTAGACGGATTGTGGCGTCCAACGTTTTCATTTCGGGTCGGCGTGTGAGACTCTGCGGTCGGCAGATGCCCGCCAGAACCGCACTTGGAACCGGCTAGAATACGTCAATGTCATTTTGTCTCGCCATGACACATTCGATGCCAGCCTCCGAAGCTATTCGCCCTTGGTGCAATATTGCTGCGATGATCATCTTTTCACACTGTCGTGTTTCAACTCTCATTACCCACCGGCATCATGGTAAAACTCTTCATTGCCATCCCGAGCGCGCGCCCCGCCGGCTTCTTTGAAGGATCCCTAGCCAAGACATTTTTGGACCATCGAGGGCAAGCTTGGGGGGCGCGGGCTTCGTGAGGGAGGGCTCGTAATACGGCCCAAACCCCCCTTGTCCTGCTCCGGAGTATCCATCTCATCATTCTGCCCGCTTGTGTGTGTGCGTGTGTGTCCTGATCGCACTTTATGCAGTTGCGAACGCCGGACATGGGTGATCACCCTTCCATGTTCCTGAAATCTTGGTAGCAGATTCTCAAAAGTTGTGCCCGGGGGAGTCTATCCATGCGCAGATCGCAGGGGGGGCGATCGCTGCGATCTAAGGCTGCATGATAAACATGGCCTTGCCGTTGCTTGCTCCCCAGTTCTTAATTTCTTCTTTCTTCTCCTCCCCCGTCACCTTGTTCCCTGCCGCGGTCTACGACTCCGTATTCATGTCTGGCCTATTTGGCCAGCTTCCAAGGGGGTGACATGGCCATCCAGCTGCCTCAAGAGGAGCTGGGCACAGCTATAGGAGTTCTCGTCTACTCCTTGTTCTGCATCGCATGCAGTTGTACCATGGGATGGCTGACCTATGTCCATCGTGAGGCTATCAGCTGTAGGTTATCCCTTTGTCGTGGCCAGCAGGCAGCTGACTATCATCAATGCAGATGTCGCACTTGTGTCATATTTCACGGGCCTCTCCACAGCCGCCTCCGTGGCCCAACAGCTTCACACGATTGTGTACTGGAGGGATATCAAGAATGCGCAGTTTCGGCACTCTATCGCCAACGTTGGCAATCCTGAACTCGCCATCGCCGGACAGTCGACCGGTCTTGACCTCGTACTCTTCTACATTCGTAAGTCGTCCCTAGAGCATGAAATGCGCACGCCTGACACTCTTCAGAGTTTTACAGCTACAATGTCGAGGCGGCCTTGACCTTCTTCTGGTCCATCGCGCTCACGCAATCCATCTTCCAACTTGAGCCGGTGAAGTCTACACGAAAGCGAGCCAACTACATCGCCAAAGGCACCGCCGTTCTGCTGCCCGCCTTGCTAATGGGCATTCTCCGACTCGAGGCGGTTCAAAAGCAAGCAGTGCCTTTTCTCTTTCTGGCGGATGGAGTCAGTAAGTGACATCTGCAGCCATCGGATAGCTTCGTCTGACAACATATCTAGTGGGCTTTTGTCTTAGCGGGAGTGGTGTTCTTCTCATCGTCATCTTGGTCAAGTACATCCACACGCGCCGCAACCTCTTATCATGGAACGTCCGCTATGGCCAACGTTCGGCCAGCACCAAGAGTAGCGACACTCTAGCGGTCGACACTAGTAACGGGAAACGCCGCCAGAGTATATACGACAGATGGCTCGTCGTTCGATTCAGCATCGCCTTTGTGGCATTAGCGTGAGAATAAACTCCTGATCCATCGCCTAGTTCCCCGACGACTGACTAGAACTTTTAGCATTTTCCAGGTGGTCACGATCATGTTCCAAGTATCATCTGCCCGCCAAAACAATCGTGACTCGTTGAGCGACAGCCCGGACCTCAGCACGGAGCGCCTCCATCTGGACCTCATACTTTTCCTGCCCGGCGTCTCTGCGAGTCTCCTCACATTTGTCGTTTTTGGGACCACCAAAACATTTCGCGATTACCTGGTCAATAAGCTCGTACCGAAAAAGCTGCGCAGGCTGAGCAAGCAGGCGTCTCCGAGGAGAGCCCGACGGTCGATGGCATACTCCCAGAGGAGCGGCACACGCCCGCCACGGCTGTCTCTCGACACGTATGTCGGGAACGATCTGGATGTGTACACGCCCACGCGCGACGGGGCTGGGATTCAGCTGAGAGAGTTGAATGCGGATGGCTCAAGCAAGCCGGGCGAAGACGAGTTTCCCTTGGTGCCTGAGCCGATTAAGCCTAGCAATGTGTATTTGTATCCAAAGCAGTAGTTATGATTCATGACCAAAATGATACCACCCGGGCCGAGGCTCTGTTTCGATTTGTACATCGAGGCTTTGTGTGCAATTCAAAGCTGAGACTGAAGTGATGAAATGAACCGCGAAACGAGGGATCCGAAGATGTCGTCGATCGCTCCATTGCGACGATAATGAGCCGCTGTACAGCTTCGGCATGAATGTGCAGGAGGGAACTTGTTGGCAATGATCCAGTCTTAGCTCCCCCGTCGTCGCAATTTCCAATGCCGAGACTCCTCAAAATACAGCCTGAGAAGATGATTGTACAGGAAAGGGATGAGGGTGTGGTGATGAAGTCGTTCACTTGAAATCGAATACGACGCATCTCTGATCTCACTCCATTGCCGTGATCCTGCGACATGGTTGTAGAGCCAACCTACCTACCTGGGTCAGAACCTAAGTTGAGTCAGACTTGCACTTTAGACAACTGTTGGTGTTTCGTTGTGGTCCAGCGAAGGCGACGCCTAATGGGCATGAGCGCTGCTGACTAAGACGATTAGCGCCGTGCACGTCCACCGTCAAGCTCCATCAACATTCAACCTCTTTCAACCTCACCTGAGGCTCCATTGCGACGGCAAACAAACCCGACAGAGCAGGTTGGTCTATCACCTAACTCATAATTATTCATTGCGAGCGACTTCACACGACGCGACGAACCGCCCTGGCCATCTAGAGCACTGCGGCAGGACGACGGCAGCGATTGGCCCACGTGCCCCGACTGAAGTAAACCCACCACGCGGCTAGATCCACTCACTTCCAGCTTGCGACTGAGGCGCATCACATACACAGCACCTCTGGTGCAGAATGTGCTAGCACATGAGAGACGCGGTTTTCATTTGATCTTTTTTTCTTTCTTCTAGAGTCTGAGCCCTTTGTCTTTTGCATCCATATCATAGGAGAATTTCCGACGCGTCTCCTGGGTCGCCGCTACCCGAGGCGGTCGCTCAGCCTAAACAGCATCCAGCACCTTCACCTCTCTCACGCCTCACCATGACGGGGCCCACGTCTTCCGACGAGTTCGCGGTGGTTAACATCTGCCGGAGCGATGGCCAGGACAGCGGTCCCGGTTACTGGCCAGCCCCGGCTGATGCTGCGAAGAAGAAGGCGCCTTTGGACAAGGTACCACGGGCGAAGCCTCACATGATTCGGCTAGCCGAAGACGACCCAAGGTTCCAGGAGTGGCGTATCAAGCTGGGAATCTTGCTGAAGCAGGAGCTGAACCCAACAGGTGAGTTCAGAGCCGCTCGAAGTCACTCATGCGTCTGACCCTCTCACAGAAGGCCCGTCATGGCTCCTCAACTTCCCGCGGGGATACTGGTTATACGAAAAGTCTAAGCACCTTTGGGTATCAGGCTATCCCGTCAAATCCAAGCTCTTCAAGAGCCCTCAAGAGTTCGGTCTCCACCTGCTGTGGCTCCTCTCCAACTCTACGGACCGGATGGACTGCCGGTGCATTCACTGCAACGTCCGAGAGATGCCTGCCCTCGAAGAGCTGACCGTGACGGAGATCCCACGTCCGGTACCCGGGCCGACGAATGCGCAGCCCCCGTCCAAGATGCGCAAGATTACGCCGCAGATGCCGCTCAGTCGCACTGCTTCACCAGCGCCAGCAGCGGCGACCCCACCAAACCCGAAGAAGGAAACGCCCGTACCGGTTCCGACACCCGCGCTGAAGAAGGAGACCCCCGTGCCGGTGCCGTCGATACCGCCTCGTGCCGTGCCCGTCCCGGCTCCGGCTCCAGCCCCCGTCCAGACACCGGTCCAGCCGCCACAGGTTCCAGTACAGGTCCCGGCACAGGCGCAGCCACAGCCACCACCGCAGCCACCGGCGCAACCCCCGGCCCAAGCCCTTCAACCTCGAGTCCAGACGCCGGCACAACAACCCCAGCAGCCTATAGCCCAGGCACCCTACCAGCAGCAGACGCAGTTCCCTCCCTATCCTCAGCAGCCGCACAACCCGGGCGCCTTGTTTCGCGTCGGAGAGATGGTTTGGCACCAAATGTCCAACGGCTGGCGCCTTGGCGTCGTGGCAGCTACGGGCATCATCAACCCCAAGAATAGCAAACCCGAGGCGCTCCAGATCCTCCCTATATCCCATTATCTCTTCGGCCAGCTTCCGGTGCAGCTCATCGAGGCGTCAGCCCGACCTTTTCTTGCCTTCTCCGTACCAAGTGTGGGCATACCAGAGCTGCAGGGCAAGGCGTACGACGACGTGCCGTGGCAGCAATTCCTTGGCAGTCTGAACCCCGAAGACACCCACCGCCGCGAGGTGATACTGTTAGATTCGTCCAAGATGGCTGCTCAGAAGATTGGCTCGTCTTACTCATTGTTTACCCGCCTTTCGACAACCGAAGACGGCAAAAAGACAGACTACCAGGGCATTTTCCTTGGCGCGGAACGCGTCGAGCTCGGCGACGTCCTGCGTATTCGTATCACTACCGATCAGCCGGGGGTTCCGGAGGCAGCTACAAACCTGTCGGACGCTCTGCTTGGCCTTCGAGAGATTTGCACCGCGGTGGATATGCCTGGCGCGGTGTTCTTCAAGGGTGACATCTATCAGCCCATCACAGGCGATAACAAGCCTGTGGGCGGCATGCCCGTGACTGAGGACAAGCTACCGCGCCCCTTGCGCGAAGAGAGCGCCTTCCGAAACAAGTTTGCGCCGGCGGAGCGCTGGCGGTGCGTGCTTCTCCGGCACAACGCCGTCCTCCGCGAGGGCGAGCTCAAGGGCCGCTTCTATCCAACCCACAAGCTCCTTCCTCTGCTCGACGGCCAGCAAAAGGTGGGCGCCGAGGTGCAGCAAGGCATCGTTAGGGACGCGCAGCAGCGGCTCAACCAGCGCATCGACGGATTCAAGACTGGTTACATTGGGCGCAAGAGCACGCGCGCCGAGACGATTGGTCCCGCGTTGCCGCCCGGCAGTGCCATCCGCTTTGGAAACGAGGTACGAGAGGAGACAGAGGCCTAGAGAGCCTTTTCTCTACGTCCCGGGAGACCAGTGGTGGTGCCTCGCCATCATGGATATTATTACCCTTGAGATTGTCGCCAGAACCTGTCTCTGAGACAGACCATGGGTGCCGTGTGGCCACCGAGAACATTACTAGAACATACTCTTGGCCGTGGTATAAACGTTGATTGGAAGGCAGGCCGTTGAAGAGGGCTGAAGAGCATTTCCTGTAGAATAGATCCAGGACCAATCATTGGAGGAGGGGCGTTGACGGAGGAAGTTTGGTAGACTAGAAAGATCACACAGCATAGCTCTCGGGGAAGCCGACGGGAGCACATATCACATCCATAGCAATCTGTTTTAAGAAGTCATGGTGGCAGCTCTGTCGCTTTGACCAATTCCATTGCGAACCCATCTACCGAGACATTGCCATCGACATCACAACCACACGTTACGAGGACATCAAACCAGCTCCTTCCAGTTGTGGAATTCACATGCAGGCTCGATAAAGGGCCCCCGTAGATTTTCTCCCCAAAAAGAAATCCACAACTCACCAATCACCGCGTCAAGTCCCGCCGCGCCACAGCCTCACCTGTCTCTCTTTCCCACACACACCAAGTCATCTCGCATGATCCAATGGCAGAGCAAAGTCCTACTATCACCCAGACCAGACTCCCGGGATCCCTCCGTCAGCACGCTACTTGGACGAAGAATATAGGCCATTCTGCGCTTTTCATTCGTCGGTACCTGATGGCGCGTTGGCAAGAAGATAAAAAAACAAGACAAGTCTTAGCCACCATCCATCAACACACCATCCAATGCTCTCAGCCCCCCGTTTTTCTAGAAGGCCACGAAGGCCAAGAAGGCCAAGAAGGCCGACCACACACACACACACACGCACACGGGCGGTTTTGTCCGTGGCGTTACCCCCGTTCCCGCCGCCCGTCAGATTAGGAAACCAATTCACCAACCAACAGAGCAAACACACATTACGACCAAGGGTTCCGTCTCCGTCAGCACCAACAGCCGCGAGAACCCAGGAAAATGGACCGCGCAGATCTCGTTTCCCCCCAACGAGACTCATCCTGCAAACCCGTGGCAAAGTGTTCCAACTCACCGCCAACTTTTTTTTCTTTCGTTTGATTGTCATTGGCATTACGCACGCACGCCCCTTTACGCTACCCAGGTAGGTGACCCGCGCCACACACTCACACACATACCCTGCGATACGAACGCACCACACATACACACACACCCCTTAATTCACACGGCCAAAATTAATCCTCTGCTTAAACCCGTCGCCCGGGCTCGTGGCTCGCTCTCACCTCTCACTCTGTACGTGCGTGCGTGCGTGCTTGCGTGCTGTCATGGGCAGATTTCCCGGGATTGCGGTTCCCCTCTGATTAGCCCTCCCTACTCGCCGGAGACCTCGGTCAGACTTCTTGTGTGTGCGTTGCGCGCATGAACTTTGCTTTTTCGCCCTCTTGTTCGGTTTCTGGAAATATGACCTGACAGGCTACGTTACACGGTTACACGAGTCGACGTGACATCGCTGGTTGACGACTCGTCGTAAAGTCAGATGATAATGGTCTGCTAGTGTGGTTAGGACAACGGCCGATGGCACATCACGGACACCGTCTGACGAAAGCATCATGACACAGAAGGAAAAACAGCTTGTCCAAGGCGATTCTGATTTGCAAAATCCTAATCCGTTGGATACAAATGATTTGTAATGGGTGATTCGTGAGAGATGGGAAGAATGTGATGAGAAAGAGAAGAATAATCCGCTTTCCGCACGGCTAGTCTGCCACCCTTGATGTTGGACCCGCGTTGTCGGTTCTGTTTCTCTGCCCATTACCGCTCTTTTCTTTCTCGCTGCAAATGCAACTCCCCTCTTTGATACAGCGCCTATCAACTCCCTTTTTGCTTTTCTCTCCGTGTCTCTCTTCGCTTCAACCGCCGTGTGTCTCCGGTTCGTCCCGTCTTCCGCGATTATGGCCTGATCCACCCCCTCCTCCCAGTTCAGGTGCGTCAGGGTACGTCTCCTATCGTTTCTTTTTCTGTTTCTTTTCAGTGTGGTGGGCAAGGTGTATGCAGCAAGTTGGAGGTTGTCATTGGTCGGCAGAAAACGGTGCCTTTTGTGTGGTCGAGGCAATGCTGGGTTCGTGGTCGCGTAGTGTGTGTGATGTGCTTCAAGGCTTCATGTTCTTCGTTATCCCTCTGGTGTCGTTGGCCGATGCAGAGAGACCGTTGTGGCGGAATGAGAAGGTTTGTGATGATGCAGATGATGGATGGTCGTGTGGTTTCGTAGTGTTGCAATATGAAAGGAACGATGAATGCTGGTTCGACGGAAAGAATCGGATGAAAACGTGCGCCCGAGGGATTTTGAAGATGAATAGGAAATGTCGCGTACTCGCTCCCGCCCCCTGCACCAAAACAGCTTCGACATCATTCACCCCGCCATGCCCGGACGCCTTCAAGTCGAATTCATAAAAGTCGGACGGTGTAAACACAGTGGAGTGTCGCATTACTTGAGTTTTAGAGCCTCGATCTTGGCTTGTATGCTCTTGAGGATTTCCGGGTCTGGTTCTGGCTCGACCTTGCGAGGCTTCAGGCGAGGACAGTTGGCGTCTTTCTTGTGTCCACACTTCTTGCACTCGGTGCCGTCCTCCGCCCCGCCGGGGAATATCGTCTTGCACTTGTAGCACTCGTGATGCGGCACAGCATTCGGCCCAAACTCGTCACCAGGGTATCCGAACGGATACTTGTCCTTCTTGGGACTGTTGATGCGGTTAGCAGTCAGCGTCGACATGTCACGGGGGTTCAACGTACGGGTCTCTGGGACAGTCGGTGCAGCGGTTGTGGCTGCACTTGGAGCATGTCTTGCTGCCGGCGGTAAAGAGCGTCTGGCACTCGTGGCAGGTTCTGCGAACCCTCTGTCTGGGCTTCTTGTAAATGAGATCCTGTCCTCCAGTCTTGCTGGGGCGCTTGAGGACGATGTCCTTGGCGTCCTTTGGATCGTACGAGTAGTCGGGGATGATGGGAGCGTTCTCCTTCTGGGCCTTGAGGATGGCGGCGCGCTTCTCCCGGCTCGCGATGCGCTCGGCCTCGGTCCGCTTGGGCGGGTAGCGGACGCACTTGGTGCAACGGACGTGCTGGCAGGTAGGGCACTCTTTGGCGGCGGCGAAGGTAGCGTTGCACTTGTGGCACGTTCGGTGAACACGCATGCGGATGGGCTTCTCGACGCGGAGAGCGGTGCCCTCGGTGGAGATCCACTCGCTCTGCTTAATCTCGAGGCCGAATCTCTCGCCCAACTTTCTGGCGCGCTCCTCAAACAACTCGGCTCTGGGCACCTTGACGACGCCCTCGAGGTCCTCGTACTTGCTCTTGGTCGGCTCCTTGGCGGTCTCCTTGGGGGCGGCAGTAGGGGCGGCGGCGGGGGCGGGACTGTGATCATGTTAGACTCGTCATACAGGCCATTGCGATATCGCAAGAGTTGGATGATAGGAAGAAATTGGCGCTTACGCAGTGCTGGACTGTCCGGCAGGCTGTCCAGAGGTGGAAATGGTCGACTGGCGCTTGGAGGAGGATCCCTTGAAGACGGTCTTGGCTCTAGCGAGCATCTTTCCCAGGCCCTTCTTTTCCTTCGGGACCGAAGGCCCGGCCTGCGCTGGCGAACTCATGATTGTTGTTGCTGTTGTTGTAGTGACGAAGCGTTGGTTTGCAAAACGTGGGATCCCGGGTCAATTGTGGATTTCCTGGGGTGAGTTGAAGATCTGCAGTGCACTAAAACCACAATCGAGCAGGGCTGGGATTGGTGTTTTGGCGATGCGGTTGACGGAGGAGCAATTGTGTCTCGCGGCAACGTCTTTAAGAAGCGTTGGTGGTGGCGGTCGAGAGGCGAAAAAGTGCAAAAGGTGTGTGGTATGAGGGTGGTGGTTCGCGCTGTCGGGATTGATCAGCGGACTGGAGGCGAGAGCTGGATGTCGATCGTCGGTTGTTGCGAACCGAGGCAGCACGGCGCAGCGGGCGACGTCGAGTTGCGGCGGGTGCGGCGATGTTGACGGGCGAGAAAGGTTGAGTCCTCCACGATAGTTGTGTCTATCTCCTTCCCATTGCCTGGCGGTGAGGAAGAAGAAGAGGTCGAAATCGCGAACGACTACTTTTTTAGTTGTTCGGGATGAGTCGGCCGGGAAGAGGGTGTGGTGTAAGAAGGGGGGAGGATGAGGAAGAAGAGGACGGACGGGACGTGGACGGGGAGGAGGTGGTTGAAAGGAAGTCTGGAAAAAGTGGGAAGGCAAGCCAAGGCCAACCAGGTGGTGTACCAACCCAAGTCAAGCGTATCCGCCCTTTTTACTGCGTAAGTGGTGCGCCGTACCGTATGCACTGCGTAGCGTAGGTAGCGCAGGTAGTGGTCCCAGTGCAGCGTCCCAAGAGGGCGGTGGGAAGGCACAGGGGTTTGAAGGGGAACATGGGCAGAGGGCTCCACGTCCTTGGCCAGCAGCAAAAGCGCAGGTTGCTGGTGCTGGTGCAGTTACAAGGGCCATGCAGTTCCAGCAGCAGGGGCAGCGAACAGCGGGCAGCAGAACCAAAAAAAAACAACAGACGGGGGCGGAAGACCAGACCTTACCGGCGACACACCTCACCTGGGCTGGGGAGCGGTACCAAACCAAACGTGGACTGGCAGTGGTAGCACTAAAAACCCACCTCGCTGGGTGACTGCTGGTGACTGGTCACCCATCACAGCACGGTGGCTCCAGTGGCTCCCCCCCAGTGGCTCCCCTCGAATGGCCGTGGCCCCATCCCGGAGACAAGGCTCTACTCTTCAGAACAAGAGCGACCCACAGTTCTCGAGTGGATACTCTCACAATGGAACTTCACAACCCAGGCTGGTGTGGAAAGATACGTACCTGTCCCGAGGGAAGGGTGGAAGGACGCCGCGACAGACACCCGACATCCAGACAGGCCAACCAGCCAGCCAGATTCGAGCGTCAGCACAGGCGCTGCATCTGGGGCTGGGGTGTGGTGGAGCAAAGGGAGGGGGCGTCCACCCTCGCCCACCCCTCCCTCTCCTCTCTTTCACTCCTGCTTCGTTTAGTCCTTGGTAACGTAACTGCTGGGATCGATATTGCACTGACTGGCGACAGACAATGGGGCTGGATGACTGGATCATAGGGGCCGTCCATATCTCTCTGTCTCTACCTACCTAACAAGCAATGCACCTCACTTGCACACTCGCAACTCACATAACCACTGCACTTCTTATCCGCACATACAAGACCACCACATCGCTCTGAAGCGAAGAAGCGAAGCGGGGGTTCTGTACCTTCCAATTGGGAAGCATGTCCGAGCTTTTCTGGTTTCTGCGATAGCGGGCCTGGAAAGCGGGGGTCTGGGGGGGTCTTGAACCACACCCATGAACCCTGTCAACCCTGTCCAGAAGCACAACCACAACCGGGGGATTCACACGGAGCTGCTCTGGAATATGTCCGGCGCTAAGCCTTTCGGGGCCATGCCTCACCTCACTCACTGCGGTTGCTGTCGACACTACTGCGTGCTGTCGACACGAAAGAGCGTTCGTTCCTGGCCTGACATCCGTGATACACGTCTTAGCTAAGACTGCCGTTCCTTGGGCGTGCAGCAGATCCCAGACTCTTCCAGACACCACATTATGGACGAGGCTCGGAGGGAGACGCCCAAAGAGGGATTCCAGGAGACGGCGATATCGACCTTCGAGACCGGGACGGCGTGACAGGACGTCCCCTTCGCCCTCGGCGCGCGGATGTGTCTGCCTCTCTCACCATGCACCTTCCGTCTCCCCAACGCTAACGAGCTGGGCACAGGATAGCCTCAAGAGAGAGGAAGGGCGGTGGACTAGCTGGGCCTACATAGTACCTTGCCTCGAGCTAACTTGCCTACTCTGCTGGTATCCGTAGCCTGCTGGCCAAGTACGCCGTAGCGCAGCCTCCAGCCGTGGTGTCCGTAGCGCCGCCTCCTCAACTTAAGGTGCCGTGGTAACGTGCGGTGAAGATCCCAAGGCCAGAGCTAGAGAAAGGCCCTTTTAACACACAGATGATGGCTTTTCCAAAAGTCCCCTACCATCCAAACCAACCAACGGACCGCGGCATTCGACAAGCAAACCTTTCTTTTAGAGATCAAGCTCCGGCTTGTCGTCGTGAGACCTAATTAAAACACGACCGAGGATATCCCATTCTTTCTAGTTTCCCGCCCCCATGATTCCAATTCCCGTCTGTTGGCGGGGGGCGCGGCCGACCGACCGACCGACCGACCGAACGACACACACGGTATCGTACGCCCCCAGCATATATCAATCGACAAGCCGGACATTGTAGTGTCTCACTCTCGGTCGCTTATTAGTAGATGGGGAAGGGGAAATACACTCGACGGGGGGAGGGGTTGAAGTGTCGTGTTGAAGAACCAGAACCTCGGAACGCATACAACGCCTGACGGTTGATTGGCAATTGGCGGGAATTACTCTGTAGCAAGCGACGTAATTACATGTTTGGCGAGTGGGATGAGGAGTCTCTCCCGTGACCTTCGCTATCCGTACTCATGGACGGTAATGACAGCAGAACCGGCCGTGCTCACCTCACCTCACCTCACATCACCCTCGCAGCACCTGGCACCTGGCATCTGCACCTCCTAACAACACTGTGGAAGCGTGAAAGCAAACTGCGTCTTCATCCTGCTGCCCACGGCCCCAAGCACCACCCACCCGACCCACGGGTATCTAGATAGCAAGCCGGACCCGAAATGGCTTAGCGGACGGGCCTCCCTTCCCTTCTTTAACTTCCCGCACCGGGTACGGAGTCCACTTGGGCAGAGCGCAAAAATCTCACTACTGCAAGAGAAGCCAAAGCCAGATGCAGAAGACTGCTTCCCCGGCGCCCTGTATCCATCCTCTTGCTTCCCAGACTCCAGTCCCAGGCTCCCAGCACATGAAAAAGAGCAACGGGGGCCCGCTGCTGCGATGAAAGAGGCATCTGGATCGCCGAAGAGGAGATCCTTTTGAGAAGAAGATGAGCAAGCAACAAAACACACAAGACAGAAAGGGCCCACCGCCTCCTGAACCTGAACCCGGCCGAGGCTTTTCGCAACACGTAGGATCGGCCACGATAGACGACAGCACCGTGTAATGTCTTGGATCCCGAGCATAGGGGAGAGCCGCGGTCCACGGGAATGGTAGCGGGGCGTCTGTCTGTCGTGGGAGGGAGAGAGGCCCTCTCGCTATGAATCAATATCCCGTTGATACCAGGACGGTGGAACGAGACGGCCGGCCTAGCGTCCCAGAAAGAGACACTTAGATGCCTCGGACGGGTCAGGTCAGGTACGGCACGACGATGATTCCTCTTTCATTTCAGGCGCGGGAAGCGCAGAGCCCCTGGCGCGCGCAGCACTGCTTCATGTCGGTCTCTCACAATTAAAAACACCACGCGATAGACGTTCGGCCGCATCGCCGACGGCTTCATCGGAGCGCCGCGAGCCCGACACTGCGTTCCTCACGATGGCTGTTCGCTGCTGCGACTGCGCAGTACCAAGACCTACGTGCCGGGGTGAGATGCATGTAGCCTCGGACAGGATGAAGCTCCTTCTGTTGGCTCCTCCTGTGTACGGAGTGCTGATACGTAGGACGGGTTGTTGGATGGCTCCTCTCCTCTCGCTGTCCTGTTGGAAGGCTGTACAGAAGATGGGATATCCGTACAGTGCAAGCAGGACCAAACGAATAGGAATGGAATGCCCCTTGGTGCAGTGGCCCTCTCAGGTCCCAGGACCGTCCCTTGCTTAGAGGCGTTGTGGATTTGGGTTGGTCCCATGTCTCTCGCACCTAAAAGCCTCCTGACCTTATTCCCGGGCACCGACCGAAGCGATCCCAGCAGTTCATCCCCGACCCCAGAGAGGTAATCCGGACGGTAGGAGGAGGTGTTCGTTTGTAATCAGCGCGTTGTGAGGATGGACATGTCTTGCCTTGGATGTTGATGTCTAGTGGTTCGGATTTGCGGCGTAGGAAGTTGGGAAGCAATGGAAGGCTTACCGCTCCTTCATCGTGTGCACGTGTCAGTCCAGCAGGCCGGGGACAGGGCGTCGCATCAGCAGAGTTTCGTTGCTTCTTTTTGCGAGTCTCTCCCAGCCTTACTGTGTTTTGCGGCGGAAGTGTTTTTCCCAGGGACACGCCCCCTAGTAGAAGAGGAGAGGAGAGTCGATCCGAGTCGAGGGCGCTCGCACTTGGGAGGACTTGGTTAAGAGCCCCGTGTGTTTCCGTGTCTCTGGTATCCGTATCTCTCAGTGTCTTACTGCGACTTATGCAGTACGTACCTGCTCTTCTTTCCCTCATGCACTGGATCCAGTCTTCCTGCTATTAGGCCCCTGATTGGTGCTGTAGACGAGAGAGATGAGATTGGGCGCCCGGGGGGCGTCCACCTCAGAGTTTAGAAACGGGGACTGGGATTTCGGGGGAAGTTTTCAGATGGAGACCTGTCGCGTTCACTGTGCACAGCGAGGCCCAGGCACCGCGCGGAGACGAATGATGCTCACCTCAGGGCCCAAGCACCCGGGCGAGCGAGCACATCTCCAGCACAAGCACCACATAAAACAGCAGCGGGGGTGTTGCTGGTCCCGTCAGGCCAGCACAGGGCGGTACGGATAGCAGGGAGACACAATCCGAGGTTGCTCTCTGCAATGTGATGTACCCGTACCACTGTGACGGCGCCATCCATCCAGCAGTGGAGGGCCCTCAAAGATTACGAAATCACCACCACAGGAGGTTCCAGCGCCATTGCCTTGGCCCTTTGCCAGTGCCAGCGTCCGCCAACCAGTCAGCATCGGCCAGAGAGTCAACCGGAGAAGTTGGCGCGAATCGAAACCTCTACTGCCCGGGACCGGGGGCCATGCCTAGGGCGTGAGCTTTCTTTCCCCTGGCAAACCACACCACCCACACCACACCAACCTCGGGGCCAGGCTGAAGTCGAACGTCGTTTCCAGCAATTGACTACAGCACAGATTATTACTTCACCAATGGAAGTGAAAGAGATTTAGGCGGCTCCCAAGCGTACACGGCCATCTCCACTCTCATCTTACGGTCGCACCTCTCTCTCCCAGCCGAGCGGTCACAACTATGCTTTTTCGTTCTCGAAGCATTGGCGTTGGAGTTACCAATACCGACTCGGAGCGGATGTGCGGTCAAAGGGCACAACAAGAAATGGCCTCCCTCTCCAGAGATCCGGTCAGGCCCAAGGCCAAACACACAAACAGACAGGGCCCTTTCTAACAACCGAACCAGCTCGTTGGAAAAGGGTCTCCCATCAACCAGGACGCAACCAGCCGATTCCACGGGCTGGGCTGCGGGAGACAGATTGACCAACGCACCAACAGAGAGCAGAGCCCAAGAGGCTGGAGAGGCGGTCAGACATTGGACAACACCAGTGCCGCCCGCAGACCTGGGCGGAGGAGTCTCACCAACGACGCTTTCGTTGACGCTGGCAGAGCCTTTTGCCTAAGGTAGTGATCTATCTGCCATGGAAGTAATCGCACACAGCAGACCACAGACAGGGGTGTCCTTCTTCCATGGAAACTTCAAAAGTTCTACGCCATGCTTGTTGCTTTTGTTGCCTGCCATGCGCACGTTGGATGAGGTACCCGTACGACAGACATGTCGACTCACCTTTGTGTCACTAGCGTCCGAGTCAGTGGAAGATGTCAACGTCAATCAGCCAAGTGTCAAGTGTCGCCGTCGACGTCAACCCGTCGCCCAAGCGTGCGGGCCTCGACATGTCCGCAGTACGCACTCAGACATCTGGGCATGCTGAGGCGCCGCACACGCGACGCCATGCTCGCAATTGATCGCGCCTCGCATCGCACCAGACACCGGGAAGGAACACCATCACTCAATGCCAATTCAACCTCTGTTGACAGGCCCTAAAGGACGCCATCGTCACCTGCACAGCCAGACGCCCAAGCCAGTGCGATACACATGTACAGCCAGCCCGCAACAATTAAATAGGAAAAAAAAAAAATCATGCCATCCCCGCTGCTGCACCGCAGGTCACCACCACCGCACCGCATTGCAGCGCCGGAACACCGCAAGCTGCATGCCGGTGACACCCACAGCAAAAGCGGCGGACGGCTGTCAGCTGCTGCTATTCACACAGGCCGGCGTCGGCGTCGAGCTCCGCACAATTTACCAAAGCCCGTCTCCTTCTACGCCTTCTTCGAATACTGCCCTGCGCCGCTGGCGGGAACCTCGCTTGGAGCGATGGCTGAATAGGCCGCCGACGATTGACGGAACCCTGGCGCCACGCCTCCCGATTCACTTGCCTTGGACACGCGAGCCGAACACGGCCTTTGCTTCCAACCGCCCTGCCGGGTCTCTGCTTAGGATGGTTGTCTCACCAGAGAACCGACCTGGACTGGTGTGTTCTAGATCTCGCCTCGAGCTTAGTCCAGACCCGGCCATCATCCCTCTCGTCGACTCAGGTTTCGCATTTATTCGGCCGTGAATGACTTACTACTGTATGGGGTACAAGGAGACGAGGGCTGCCTAATTACCTTCCTTACCTTGGACCAAACAAAGCCAGAGGCCCCGCTCGCCCATGTTGCAAAAAGACATGCCGTCCGTTGCAGACACACACACAACCAGGCAGGGAATGAACGGAACGATACTGCGAGGCGTCAAACTGCATATCGACCGGCTGCGACTCTCGCGGTGGCAGATGAGAGGTGACACGTCCTGAGGGACAGAATTGCCGCCCACATACCTTTCTGCGCTCGCGCCCAATCAAGCGTATCGCCGCCGATGCATGCGAGCCACAGAGAGGAGGTGCAAACATCTGCAAAGCCCACGCCGTTCCTGGAGAAACACACAGGTGTTCTCGTCAGGTGCAGCTAGCTACCAGCCCCCCGAATCATGGTTCATGACAGCAACGTGGATTCGTTCTGGCCAACGAGCAGCAGCTGTTGGACCAACCGCATAACAGCCGCATATGACCCGCCGCCCGTCGGGGTTGGCGATCAACACGATGGAACCCCGAAACGGCAGCTGGCCAGTCGGGTCGACAGATTCTTCAGCAATCCTGTCGACGCCTTTACTTCGGGGAGACGAAGAGTTTACCCTACGCCGTAGGACTGGCCCGGCCGTGTCGTTCCAAGCGGTCGACAGGTTCCATCAGCCCCGCACGACTGCCACGATGTCGATGCGACTGGCCTCAATTCCGCCTCCGGCCTTTACTGCAAATGGATCTCTCTGCAGAAGCGGGGCCCGCGGGATGGCTACTCGCGGCCGTCTCTGACCAGACACCAGACAACCAGTCTCTCAACAACTTCGTTCCGTGTCGTCATGTCACGCACAACTCGAATGACTTGCAGCGGCTACATCTCGTCCGACCCTCCGGGCGGGTGCTCGTGTATGTATCGACTGGGAACATTGCTAATATTACTGCTGCACCGCGCCCGCTTCCCCTCTCTATCGGCCGTCTCGTTTGATGAGCAGACAGCCCATCTACATGTGCTTGCCCAAGCGGGTAGGTGGAAGGACAGCTCCTCCGTCGGACCAAACTCCAGAGGTGTCTTCACCTGTAGCATCGACGGTGGCCGATCGCCCCCGCTCGTCCTGAGAGCTGCGCGGGTTTTTGTGGCGCTTCGGAACGATTTAGCTCGGATCGACGTTCCTGTGTGCTAACTACCCGCTGGACCCCCCTTCTCCCTAATTACGGAGCACGTTGTCGGCGCCGCATCGCACTACACAATTTAAACATCATCAACTGAGTTCTGACGACCATGGGGATGCAGAGACCTGCCGAAGCCAGCCGATATCGTGTCATCACTTTGTTGGGTGCTGGAAATCGTTCGCGGTGTCTCTCATTCCACGACCTACCGACCTGCTGGAACGACTGACATCAGGTGGCGGCGGCGACACGACAGACAACGGATGGCCAGACACAACCGGTGGAGTTGATTCGCTGTCCTCTCTTGCCGCCATGCACACCAGCACACCAGTTGCCGCTGTACCGGGTTCGGAGTCTTGGGGCGACCACAATCTGGTGGCCTGGAGAAACCGGCCAAGTGGTTCTCGATGGCCGGCGGAAAATGTTTGCTTGCATTCGGTCTCGTCCCTCAGATCTGCCCATTGTGGCTTATCATGGCTTCACAAACTCCATAGCGTGCGAGCGAGACAAGAGCCATTGCCTCCCTCACCGCTCCTTGAAGACCAATCAGCAAACAATCCGTTGCCCTGGAAAAGCTTGGGATACCGAAGGATTGTTCAGAAGCAGGCACCATGAAAGAAGCATTTTCTGGAAATGGCAGTTTGGACGTCGCCAAAAACTGATAATGGGCATGCCTTAAGTCTGGGCAACTCCACTTACCCCTCTTCAACCCTCCATTGGCTCCTGTACGTCGGCGAGAACATGAACAACACCGTCTTACAGCAACTCTACTTGGGCTTGCATCAAGCAAACAATCAACAGCCAACTCATCGTTGACAACCGTCGTTACACACAGTCAGCACAAAGGGTTGCAACTCAGACGGAGGCTATCGAACAAGCACTCTGCCCGGCAAACTCAATACATGGGTCAATGAATGCTGTAGGGTAAAAGTCCAACACTTCCGAGGCGACCCCTCAACCACACTGGGAACTTTTGCAACCGCGGCGAGGCAAAAGCCTTGTCGCCCCCCGAGTTTCAGAATCGCATGCCACGGTTACGCCGACGAGGCCGCGGGCGTATCGACTTATTCAGCTGAGAGCCTCACTAAACGCTGAATGGACAGGCGTGTACAGATCTCGAGACCGTATCGCCAGCCGCCCACCCGCTGTTATTTCCGGGGTATTCTCATCTACGCCACTTCAAACAAGAGATCCCAAGCAGATGGTGCGCTTCAACGGTTTCGGTAGCCCAGATTGTCTTTGGCACTGATTGGCGCCGAGGCGTTGATCATGAGTCCCTACAGTGCCAGACCAACCCCCAAGTACGGACTTCTTTATGACGTTTCCGCGCCGCCGTCTTTCGCTCTCGATAGACACGACCCTGCTTATGTTGCTAAATCGGTGCCTCTTCCAAATTGTTTGCGCATGTTTTGGTTTCGTTCACTGGGAAGCCAGCCCTCTGACACAAAACACATCCACCGACCAACGGCTTCTTAGTCATGAATCCGAAAGCAGCAAAGACATGGCTCGCAAGTGCGACACTGTCTGAGGAGTCCGCTGAACAGGTTTTCCGATGACGACGAGCAATTTTTGATGATCGTGCCGAGCGTTGTGCAAATCCAACTGTGCCGCGACGACAATTTTCGCAGCCGAACCGTGTGCTTGTTGCCGCTCGGCCTCGTCCGATCATCATCTCTTCTGGAAGCCCAAGTGCTTGCGTCCCCGGTCCTTGTCAGGACGGCCCGAGACGAGGCGCCCTCCAGTGCGGGGCGGCGGTAAGGACGAACCCACGAGTCGACGTGGTTCAGTTGTTGATTATTCCTCGATTTTGCCACCGCAATTGTGTGTATCAATAATATTATTATTATTTTTCTCTCCGACGGCCGTCAGCATTTCCACAGCCCCAACTTTCTTGCAACCCAACACCCGCGTTCCAAGGGAGGAAAAGAATTGGGCGCGGCGCGCGGGCAAAGGCGGGTATATTCCACTTGTGGTGCCATTTCCCTGTCCTTGCGACCGGCCCGCGCTACTTTCCCCGTTTGTCAATCAACTCCGTTCCCCCTCCCCTCCCAGGCGAGGGCCCTTACTGAAGATCCTTACTTCTACGCCGTTGGCACTGCGAACTTTCAAATCCCGACGTGTGCTTAGAAACCAACCCCCGGGCTTTGATCAGCGCTGTACGGATAGCAATTCGACAGTACGGACTTACAGAGTCGTAGGGGATGGCCAGCGTCATCGTCTAGTCTCTTTCGACGTGCATGCGTGCGCCGTACGGTTTGGTTGTCGTCATTAGAGTTTCGCGCAACTCTATTAGACTCTAGACTACAGATCCTTTCGGGGGGCCATGTTGGATAGGATCGTTCGGAGATGAGCAGAATTACGGGATGGTCGGATGCCAAGGAAAACGTGGTATCAAACCATGAAGCTATCTCGAGGAAGCTGTCCTACTAGTTCAGGAAAGGAGTTGGCCGGCGAAATTCTCGGTTTCGGTGGCAGACTTTGTCCGCCGGGTCGCATTCCGTGATTGGTGAGAGAGGGGAGGTCTGAAGGTTTTCCAAGGGCGCCGTCCCAGCAGATTGCAACATCAAGGGTTGATCGACTGCGGTCAGAACCTTAAAAACGACTTGTTGCAAGAAACCCACGGCCGCGCGACCCAAGAGACGGCGATGTCTGGCATTGACATGGCATGGCCATGAGGACAAGGCAGCCCAACCAAACCTTATGATCCCTTCCCCCCAAAGCCTGGGGGTTTGTGGTGCACTGCTGTTCTGCCATGCTTGATATCTATCTATTAGACTTTGAGGCTGCGGGGCCCCCGACGGCCGTTGAAGGCGCTGTCCCTCCCGCCTGGAACGATCTACCGAAGGGTTTGAAAGAGCTCCGGGGAAGGGTTATATCAAGTTTGTCGACTCAGAAATAACCCCCTATCATGACAGAGACATATCGCGGGCCCCCAAGTTGTGTCGATGCGCTTGGTTTGGTGATGGTCTGGCGACCCGCGACATGAGAGTTGTCGTCTCTTTGGGCCTCGTGCTATCAATATCGACAAACCCTCCCTCCCCCTTGCCTGGGTGGTTCCCGGCACGCGGCATCAGTCCCGAGTCTAGTCTCCCTGGTTTGACTGCCAGGCCGCCTCCCAAATCCTGACAGCTTCAAACAGTACGTAACCTCTTCTTTCTCGGTGACCATTATCCTGACAACGCGCTTCTCGCAGGATTGCTACACTGCCATCGGCAAGGCTGTGCGATCGCCTGCCTCTCTTCTTCTCGGAATAACCGCTCGCAAGAGCCCCGTATTATGCCGTCCCGGGTTGCCTTTCTCTTTCATCCATCCCCCCGGCCTGCGTGCCTGTGTCTTCGGTGAGGTTATCGGCGAGACGGAATCATCCGTCGAAAACGCAAGCAAACACACGCATGGCTTACTTGATTCAGTCGGCCACTCTGACAATCAACAGGGCTGTCTGTGTGGGCTTTGTACACTACGTATGACGATGAGCATCTTGTGGTGCACGGAGAGGGGACCACGGGCCACCCGGGGAAGCAGCCCGGCGAACGCTTTGTGCGATGGCAGATGACAACGGCAGCAGTGAGCAGCAGGCTGAGGTGGCAGGTTCAAGGTAGTCCTTGCTGCTGCTGCTGCTGCTGCTGGGTTGATGTCTATCAACGGAGTGTGGGGCGGGTTCTTCATGCCCGCTCTCAAGTCCATCACAGTGTGATGGGTATCCATACTGAACGACTGGGTTGGTTTGTCAGTGTCGAAAAAAAAAGGGACGGAGTTTCCCGTTGGCAAACTGAAGAAGCTGCAGGATTTTCTTTTGCCTTTTTCTTTCTTGGGATACGATGTGCATACTCCGGCCAGAAACAGCAGTTGCCCAGGCCGGCATTCCCAGGTGCATCCGCCAATCTGCGAAGTATATCCGAATGATGTGCAGCGCTTTACGTGTCAGGAAGTCAGAGAGAGAGCCCAAGGGGGCACACGTTTTACGATACGGCCAATTAGGCGTGGGCCAACAAGACAGGAGAGGGAGGTAGATACACACGGATACGCTGGGCAGAGATGGCGACCAGGACTGGGAGAGATACATACGGCAACTCTCCCGAGGCTCAAGGGCATGGCCAGCAAGATGACCGTTTCATAGCCTCGCTGGATGTTGCGCCGCCGAGTGGCCATGGTCCCCAGAGGAGGGAGGGGGCGGCAGGCAAGGGAAACACACAACAAGACGGGCGGGGAGTGGGACGGACAGTCAGTCCGTTCGTGACGTGCAATATCGGGAGTTGCTCCGGGGCCGCGGTCAAAGAATTACACTGATGGCCTGTGGGGGCGAGAATGAACGGATCAGCCCGTTTTGGGACGCGATGGCCGTGAACGAATGGTGAGCGGACGGTGACAGGGCAGGGCAGGCGGCGTGGCGGTCCGTTGGGCGAAGCAGGTACAAGTGTATGCCAGATAGGGCAGAAAATAGAAAAGCAATAATAAAAAAAGGCATGGGCCGTGGTTGAAGTCATTGGGTGTGGGACGATAGTCAAGGGTTTGCAGGAGAAGTAGCTCCGAGAGCAGCGTGCTGTGTGTGCTGTAGCGAGGTGTGATGGCGAGGCGATGCACCGCGTTGCTGTACGCTGTAATGCAACCTGGCAATGGGCAGCGATCAAGGGCAGCGCTGCGCAGCGGCCCGGCGGGTTGAGAAGAGATTCCTGTTCTTCCTTTCCATCTCGGGTAGTGAGGTTCCCGCTCAACCGCTGCTTCTTGCTGGGGTGCGAGTTTTTGCATTTTGGGCATCACTGGCTCGCTGTCATGAAGAAATGGTGGGTTCTTTGACGGGGTTCAAGGAGGTTCCGTTTGACTCGAATGGCATCACAGGCGAGCGGGAAGGCCCGCGGGAGACGGTCCAGGGGGTTGGGTCGGACGACTCAGTCGGGCATCCTCGAATCGCAAAGGCTGTCCTTGTTTCGATTTCGTGCCGCTCGTCGACGTTTTCCCTTGATGATTGTCCGTCTTTTTCTGATTTTGCAACTCTTCACCCTTCAACTCCCGAGCCTAGGCATGGTTCGCCGGACGGGAACAGGGACTCGTTCTGGACCCGACGCGACGCCGGAACCGCGGGGAACGGAATGCAGCCAGCGACGGCAGACATGGACCGCAAAGGGGAAAGGACGAAGGGCGGTGCGGTACGGGAAAGCCTTTTCCCCTGATCGGCTCCCCTAGTGGGATGATCTGATGTTCTGGACGCGAGGGCACGAGGGGGTCGGAAAGGAGGTTGACATATTGTTCAGGGTTCGCGTGCTCCAAAGGTGGTATTCAGCAATTGCCCATTTCATGATGTGTTATTCCCGTCTTGGCGGAGAGTTCAGAGGCCCCCGGGCTTTAGTTTTCTCTTGTTGAGTGATTTTCAGGGACGAACAAGAAGGGGGAACCCTGAATCCTTGATAGACTTGCGTCAGGCATGAGTTGACTCTGGATGCTCTGAAAGTTTCTTTGATGACAGCCGTTTGACAGCACGCTACGCCCAGAACGGTAAAGGGGTTCGAAACGGGAAACGGCCAAAATTGGAGCCTCAACGTCTCTCTGTCTGGGTCTTGTCCTTGTGCCGACTTGCCCGAATGTGCTAGATACCCCCAGTTCTTCTGCTGGATATTCTGCCCGTTGCAATATTCGAGACTTGTTTTGATGTTCTTGTCCTTGAAGATCAGGCGCGGAGAGCGGGCAGCGCTGTAGCCGAGATGGCTTGCCGATGGGGGCAATTGGGGGCGTCTTGTTCCTCATTTACGCAGTGATGGGGTACTGACTCTTCGGACTCTGGCAAATGTCAGAGCGCGGCCCAAGGGAATGGGTGACTGTGCGGGTACCTACGTCACTCTGGGCAGATGGAGCTCGTTTCTCTCGAAATTGACTCGGTCTCTCTTTTTGTGAACAAGGTGGGTTTGTTGTTTTTCTGGGTGGATATGTGATTGATCCAAAGGCCCATGCTCTTGTTTAAAGTCGGATCCGGGCCGGATGTCGGGGTTCCTGAGTCGTTATTCCCATATGCTCTGTCAGTGCGTCGCGGGCACGGTCTTTATGAAAAGTGATTGATCCTCGAAGAATCTTGGGATGCAAGATACGTAGGGGCTGATCCGATTCCCTGGGGTTGTGAGAGTTGAGCGGCCGTGATCGCGTGCTTAAGTCACAACCGCGACGATCGTGTGAATGATGGCCTGGATGGCTGGTAGTGTGCCTTCCGGGCTGAGCACGTCCCGTCGTGCTGTGCCGCAGTTCGCGGCCCAGAGTTTGATATCCAAAGAACGGGATGTCCAGGTGCGGAAGACGGAACCACAGCGCGTGAACAACTATTGCGGAGCGCTGTGGCAGCCGGGAGGCAATCATCGCGGAACAGAGGAATAAGACCCTGGGCGTCGGGAGGCAAGACGGGGACCGTTCCCTTGTCTCATTCTTCATAGGGCTTCACCGAAGATGGAGATTGGGGGTTCGAGCCGGGGGTCGATCACAGCGAGAGGGAAATGGGAGGGGGGTGCGCTCATGGGCACCGTTACGTGGCCCAGCCCAGGGTCCTGTCTGTTGGTAGCACCGTAGCAGGCTGGCATCTCTCTGCCCTGGCTGCGCGACTCATGTTGGGCGGGAATACGGCGGAACAATGAATCGTTGCAGGAACTGCTGGTAAGGTTGGCGGTGTCCGTGCTTTGGACGAGATGAACGCCCACGGTTGAGGGCCGTTTCTGCGGTTCTTGAGTGCAATTGTCAAAGGCAAAATATCCGACGTTCGTGAGTCGAAACTTCAGGTGTGCGGCGGCCGCTTCGACGTGGTGCGATGCCGAACCAGTCCGCCGGGGTCGGGGCATCTAAATCTGGAGTTCCAGGGTGTTTATGAGACCACATCGGCCGGCTGTGAACGGTGGCTATCACCATTCAGGCCGGTCGTCGGCCGCCATCGAAGCGAACCGTGGAATGTTGGTCCCAGGACACGGCGGTCCCAACAGTCTGGCATCCGTGTTCTCCTGCAGAATTGGGGCACGAAGGATCGGTTCCGCGTTGGGTACGGATGGAGACAAGTTCCAGCGAAATGGACTCTGTTTCGAAGGAATTGAGGCCGAATACTGTGTGGATCAAACGAACGACAGCAGGATGACGGATATTAAGTTCCCAAGAATGCCCTGCGATATGGATCCGAGTCGTGGTCGTGTTGGTTGTTGGCGGTGCCTCTGTCAGGTTCTTGTCAGCCGTGCCTCCTTGGTTCTGCATGTGTCAAGCCTGTCAAACGTCAGGTGCGTGAATCATGGTGCTGGGGAGTCCGACGTCTCGGGCAATATTTGAGTGAAAAGGGACTTTGGAAGGATTTGAGGTGCCACAGCTGCTGCGGAGCTGACAGGAACAGTGTCAGATCCCCACACAGTCGCAGTTGCCCCCTTTCATGACATCGTGTCTCGCTGCTGACTTTCCCAATGAGGGAAATGCTCACTGAAGCTGTGTTTGGTATCGGCTCCGAGGTTATTCCCAAAGGCATTGAGGTGTAACAAGACTGTTGATTGCTCAGGATACGGCCTGCCGCTGGTCGTCTCCACTGGAGAAGTCAGCATGACTGGTTCGCAGAGCTCCACAGCTTAGCGTGTGGCTTCCTAGGCTGCTGTTGGTGCCACGCTGACATCGCAATTCGAAGAATGTGGCGGACATAGCTCAGTTGGGAGAGCGTCAGACTGAAGTCAACTTCAATCACTTAATCTGAAGGTCGTGTGTTCAATCCACACTGGCCGCATCTTCATCTTTTGCCATAATCGGCTTGTTTTCTTTTTTCGTTCTTTCTCTCTCGATCAGCTCAAGTCTTGATTTGTAGATAATACAAGAGGGTATGCTCATATGCCTCCAAAAGACCAATGTTCTGTGCCCGGTATATCGACGTCGGTCTGGATGCGTCCTTTGTCACTGAGGCCGCTGTCTGCGATACCCGGGCCGATGACTTCCTCATTTTCGCGTGCAACTCAATAAATTTCCAATAAACTTGTTGAGATTGGGCACCTTCTTCCGGAATAGAATGAGACAGTCGTATTCAACTTGTGGTCTGCATCTTGCCTAGTGATGCTGTTGGTGATGCTCTGAATGAGCGATAGGCGGGACCGTCAAAGCTCTGCCGATAAGGACCCGGCCCGGAGATAATCCACGCCCGCAATCTCCCGGGACAATTCGTCACGAAACGCGACTTCGAAAAGCTTCACTTGAACTCCAGTACACGACGACGACACGCCCACGCTCCAGTAGCATCCGCATCGCATTCCAACACGCCGCTCGCGCTTATTTGCCTCCCATTATACCCTCTCTATCCCAAGGCTGTGCACATTGCCTTCGCACAGTCGCCCGCCACCTGCCCACGAACACCCCCACCACAGCTTTATGCAACACTGGCCAACTGAGTCTTCGGAAACGCGCAACCAACAAGACAACCCCTCGAACCCCTCCTCCTCAAGTCAGCATGGCTTTCGTCACTGCCAACAGCCGACCGGCGTCGATCAGCTCCGTCGCGCCGACTCCGGCGGCGCCTCCCCGCGCTCTGTCCCGGAAGGTGGCCGCCGTGACTCACTCGACGCCATCAGCGCTGCCCAGCTCGACGAGAAGCTTCGCGGGCTGAGCTTCGACAGCGCCAGCTTTACTTCCGAGGCCTATCCCTCCATCGCCGGTCAAAGAGTGATTGATTACGAGAATGCCCTCACGCCTTCGCCCCGACAGCCATTGGGCTTCAAAGTCATTAAGCGATCCGATCCACGACCTGATGGCGTTCAGCTTACAGACTTTCCTAACGGTATGCCATGCTCGCCCTCGGAAATTTGTACACATGAGGGCTAATAGACTGCGCAGAGATCTTGACCCATGTCCTATCCCACTTGCATCCCGATTCCCACTCGGCGGTGGCGCTCGTCTCGAAGCGCTTCTACGCCCTCGTCACCACTCCCCACGCGTGGCGAATGGCCTTTTTGCGCTTCTTCCCGGGCCATGTCATGCTGGATGATAACTCCGGGAAGCCTCGCTCTGGTCCCCTTGAAGAAGACGTCTCCGAGTTTGTGCGATCTGAGGCGCGTTATTTCGCGCGCCTGACGCCGTTGGCGACATGGAGGAGCGAGTACTTGCTGCGCACACGTCTGCTTCGGGGCCTTGTGAGGGGCAAGCCGGGCTCCGGCATTGGGTCTTCCACTCGCAGCAGCAAAAAATCAAGTGCCGTTCTGACCTACAACTCGAAGCTGCCTTGGGTTGTTACGCACGTACACGCCGTGTTCTCTACCGCCGCTGCAAAGAAGCCTCCTCAGGCGATTCACGGAGCGGCAGACCTGGGTGTTGGGACAATCAGCGATCCTACAAACGGGAGAGTCGAGAAATGGGGCTTCAACGACCCGTTCTCCACGCTTCAGCTGGATGAGGTTATGCCACAATTGGAGCCATACGGCGTTGGAGACGGACCTGCTGCATGCCCCAATGTCATGGACGTCAGTCAGCCTTATGGGCTGATCTCTGGCGAAGGCTTTCCCGGTGGACGCGCCTATTTCCGTCCCGCAAACGAGCTGCGTGGCCGATATCTCGGCACTGATACCGGGGTGATCGACACGTATCCTGATATTCCCAAAATCCCGGAATTGTCAGAGGCACTTTCTAGCGTCTGGATCGCCAAGTCTACAGCGATACCCAACATGACGCACTCGGTCGTGGGTATCATTACGGGTTCAACGCTTGGAGTTGTTACATGCTATGCCCTTGGAGGAGACGGTAGCGGTCCCCGACATGCCAACGGCGAGATGACGGCACGTTGGGTTCTCAGCCCAGGCGTCCCAATTGTGTCTCTCAAGGTCGACGAGCAGTACACTCAAAAGCGCAAGACCGCTCAGCGAGTCTGGGCTGTCGCTCTCAATGCCCTGGGCGAGGTTTACTACCTTGTCGATGTTCCCAAGTCACCCGTTGAACGAGCCAAGGGCGAGGACATTACCAAGAACGCTTGGTACGCTGGCAGGTCGGTCTACTGGCAGCTCATCGACCAGACCCGCCGCCAGGCACAGGCCGATGATCTGGACAAGCATGCGCTCAAGGGCGCTTACTCCCCTCGATCTCCTGCGGACGCGATGAAGTTGAGCAGGGAGCAGCTCGTCGCAGAGGCTCGCGAGATTGACAAGTTCATGCGGTACAAGCCTAACCATTTCCGAAGAGTCTGCGACGGCTGGGACATGCGCAGAAGACTCGAAGTCGATTTTGCCAACGACGATGGCGGCGGCGCAGGAGAAATCATCGTGTCCATCCGCTGTGGCCTTGACGAATCGGAGCCCGAAGTCACACGTTTTGTTAGATCTGTCGCCCAAACGCCCCGGCCTAGTGCCGAGAATGCTTCCACTCCTATGGAAGAGTCAACACCGGTCTCGACGTCTTTGTTCGGAGATGGCATCGTCGATGTCAAGCCTATGGCGGCACAGCAACCGAGCAAGGGCGATGTGACGCCAGCTTCTTCGGGTTTGCTGACTCCCCCGGCCACGCTTAGCTCGCTTGACGAATGGTCTGTTTCCAGTCTGGCACTGGGAAGCCACAAGGTGTCAGAGATCACAGCATCTGCCGTAGATCTCTCCTCTCACGCTCTTGTGACTCTCTACGAGGACCCTCTCCACTTCGGGCACAAATCGGCTGCCACTCCCACCATGACACCGCAAACCGCGGAGAGTGTCGCAGAGATCCCAGGCCGTAGGACCCGCATGATTGCCATCGGAACCAAGAAAGGCGGCGTGGTGGTTTGGAACATGCGCGACCAACAAAACACGGAGGTCAAGCCCCTTCGAGTGATCCAAACAGACTCTCCTGAAATCTCCTGCCTGGCCTTAACGGCTCTCTACCTCGTCCACGGAGGAACCGACGGCCTGGTCCAGGCATGGGACCCTCTTGCTTCAACTCTGGAGCCCCTTCGCACCCTCAATGCCCGCTCCGCGGGTCGCGTCCCTCGTCACATGTTGACGATGAACCCTTCACTCAGTGGCGACACGTATCCGGCTGCGCGGGCCATCTACCTCGACCCTGACCCGACAGTCCTGCGCGGCATCACCTCCTTTGGCGCCTTCTTGCGCTACTGGGCTTACAGCGCCACCACTCAACCTCCCGGCCGCAAGCGCCGTCTTCGTCACTCTGATATTCACGGCCGCCTTGCGACGCGTCGCCAGGGTGGCAACGTGTCTGGTTATATCGCCGCCGAAACCGCGGAACTCCGCCGAGAGCAGGAGCAGAAGGCTCGTGAAGATGCCTGGCTGCGCAACCGCTTCGGCGTTGGTGCATTCGGCGACTTAACCGAAGAGGAGGCCATCCAGTACGCTGAGATGATCTCCCAGGAGACCTTGTTATTGGAGGAGCAGCGGCGTACTAGTGCCAGCGACACTGGCTCGGCAGCTGACGGCGGATTGGACACAGCGTCTTCGTTCAGCGAGAGTACAGTCGATACGATCACGCCGGAGCCAAGTGTGACCGGGTTCACACCGCCCCCTCCGGTGCCCGAGGAGGATGAGTACGAGGTGCAAATTCAACAGGCGCTTAGGCTCTCGCTCATGGAGGCTGTCAACGACACTGGACCGTCGCCGCGAGGCAACAGCTCAGGCGACTACGAGTTTGCAGTCAAGTACAAGCCCAAGGCGACCAAGAAAACGAAGCGGTCACCATCTACATCCCCGTCAGCAAGCTACACACCCAACGCCGGGTACAACGCAGCGGGGTCCTCCAGCAGGGCCACGCCCAGGGACGACGACCTGGAGCTTGCCCTGGCTTTGAGCGCCGGTGAGGCTGGCTCCAGCAAGCCTCCGCCGCAGGAAGACGACCTCGAGTTAGCTTTGAGGCTCAGCCTCCAGGAAGCTACCGCCAGCGGCCACTCGGGTCTAGGGATTGAGCAGGATCATTTCCAGCAGGAGGAGTTTCCCGTGCTGGAGACCAGGGGCAAGGGGAAAGGGAGAATGTGAGGATGGTCTGCTGGTTTGAGTTGCGCTTGTCTGATTTTCGTGTTTGTGTGAAGCAATTGGTCCTTTTCTTCTGCATCGTCGCAGGTAATGCCGTTAATCTACTTCTTTTCGAGTAAGATTCGTCTGCTCGTGCCCATACCAACCGGGTTCTTGCTTATAGAGCATTGTTCATGAGAACCCTAGAGAATAGATACTTTTAGCCCGTACACAGGTCTGTTCCCGTTGGGTTGTTGTATAGATCATGCGAGTAAGCACCATGCAGGAAAGGTGTGCAGTTTGACTTGTATGTTGAGCTCAGCCCGTCCTCGCCGACACTATGAGGTTTGTGGGTCAATGTAGAACGACGTCAATAACGACCCAGGTCTCAGGAGGCAACCGTCTTGTTCACGGTCGAGCATCATCGAACTGGTATAATTATTGAACAGGCAAATATTGTCTTGATCCTGGCTTTCTGGTTTCCCTGGCTGACAGTTATTGGGCAGTTGGCCGTATTTGACTACAATCAGACTGGAGTTGTACTGCGGCGAAAGCTTATACAGCTTGGGAATTTCTGCCGCTATGGATCACTCCTGTAGTAGCAATCTGAGAGGATCATATATTGACTAGGCCAGAAACAACTCAGTGTCTCGTATTTTTTTACCAATTCGAAGTTTGTAAAGCGGTTGACAATATCACGCATGCAAATTGGTCTCAATTTTGCCATAGCAGAAAGGAGATATTTGACGAGGGGAAACAAGAACGCGCGACTCCCAATACACCATGAAGAACGAATTTCTTCTCAGAAGTGAAATGCGGCAGAGACAGAGAATGCCGAGGTACGCTTGGGATGGACCTCAACTAATCTACTTTGGCTTTCTGAGTGAATATCGTAATCGCGGTAAATCAGACGATGCTATTGGACCTGCAATATGGTCACCGAAGCTTGGTGTCGTACAGTTCAACTAACCGCTGGAACCGAGAAGACTCAAGATGAAATGGTCTTGACCCGCCATATTCTGCATCATGATGTCCATGACAGGGACGTCACACTCAACTTGAAATCATTCGGCACGCCCATTTGACCCGAATTCCGGGCTGACTAACGTCAGGTTTTTCTAACGTAATGTCTTCAAAAAATTAAGTTGAAGCCATGAGCTTCCGCGAATGGATATTGACAGTGAATGTCGATCGCGCCCTTCAGGCGGGTCAACTCCGTAATAAGGGGGGAAACCAGGCAAGAGACTCCGAGACCCAGCCGGCCGCCGGCGCGCCCTTCGGCCCCGGGCGAGCAGAGGAGGTTGTGTTCTGACCCGAGCTATGAGCAAGCAGCCGGGCTTTGTCATTTTGCGATCATGTGTGCTTTGGTACACGTTTGAAGTGATGTGTCGTGTCAGCACCGAGTACATAAGTTAGAGGCTTTTCCAGGTTGAACTAAACGCCATTCTGGCATTGATACATTCTGAAGACTCTCCTAAGCTCGTGGGTCGTTCAGCCATCATTACAAACAACAACATGTGCCAACACGATATCGAAGCCAACGGGTGGGCCGCCATGCCAGTCGATGCTGGAAAGATCTTTGGCGACAAACCATTCCTCCACGAACCGGCACCCATTTCGGTTCAAGATATCCAGTTTCCGTCCGATGACCCAGTTGTCGCGGAGACTCTGGGTTATGCCAAAGACCGCCTCCATGCGCAAACCTTCAACCACTCAATGAGAGTCTTCTACTATGGTACGTTCTCTGATAGACATATCACCACGTGCTAACAACCCTCTCCGGGCATGGCGATCACCAAACAGCAATTCCCAGAGAAGGCATCTTCCTTCTCCCCCGTGACCTGGGCCTTGACCTGTCTCCTCCACGACATCGGCATGGCGGAGGAGAACCTGACCGCGACCCGCATGTCCTTCGACATCTACGGCGGCATCAAAGCCCTCAACACCCTCAAGGACCATGGCGCCGCCACAGACCAGGCCGAGGCGGTCTGCGAAGCCATCATCCGCCACCAGGACATGGGCGTCGACGGGACGATTACGTATTTGGGGCAGCTGATCCAGCTGGCCACGCTGTACGACAACGTTGGCAGGCATCCCAACGTGAAGGACTTCGACAAGATGGTTCACTACAAGACGAGGAGGGAGATCAACGAGGCTCACCCTAGACTGGGGTGGTGTTCGTTCTTTGCAGGGACGATTCGGAAGGAGGAGGAGATCAAGCCATGGTGCCACTCGACGCATATTGTGGGGTTTGATAGGGAGATTGAGAGCAACACTTTGATGAAGGAGTGGGAGTAATTAAGTGTTAGAGTAGAAGGAGGTCAATCCAAGGGATGCAACGGTGTATGTGTAAGTTGGGTGTTGTTCTACGCTCGTACATGGATTCATGCGGCCCCTGGTTGCAACGGGTATTCGGGGAATCGTGATAGGGCATACGAACAACTGAATATATCTGATCATCAAAAAGAGTACTTGTTATGAAACTAGACCCCAATCCTCTATGAGAAACTGTCACTGCAGTCAGTGGGATACCAGTTCTTGACAAGGAGGTTTAGATATTGTCGGGTTATGAACCATAGCAATGAAGGCTCGGATGAGGCATCCGAGACTTTTGATATTGCTTCCAAAGAAGACCCACCATTTCCCGTAATGAATAATGAACTCACTGACCATTTGCTCGCAATTGTTGTGAGATTGTAAAAGTTGTAAAAGTTGAACTCGACGTGATAGATTGAGCTCGTGGTGCCGAGTACCGACTTTCAGGCAGTGCCTATGGAAGCCGAAGACGTCTTGAGCAACATTAACCCCTTCTATGTGTCCTTCTGCTGACCCGACAGCCTGTAGCTTGACTACCATGTGCGCCTGAGTTCTAGCAATGTCATATAGAGTGCGATAGCTTCTGATACGTGTTTAGTGACTTGCGGGGTGGTTCAGGATAACAAAGTAGTCTCCAAAGCTGATATCACAGCTCCTGTACGGCCGCCAAAACTCCCCACGCAACGGTCCAAATAGAGAATTCTGCAGATGCCGCCCGGATCAGCGCCGGACCCAGCTCATGACCGCAAGCGTCCCGCGCCGGGGGCCGTTCCGTCTGGGCACTCTCGGCGTACGCATTCGACTACTTCCCCAGCCCGTCAGACTGAGTCCACTGTCATCACAAAACAATCCCAACAAGAGCGCTCAACGTCTCTCTTACTCCTCGTCATGAATCGGGGACTTTGTCGTCTCCGTCATATCTTGCATGGGCACAATGTCTTGCAAAGCAACCGTCAGATAAGCTCCCGAGACAACGCACATGTCCTTCACATTCCTCCGTCTTACAAACCCTCCGAGTTCGGGAACCCAAATTCCAGCCGGTGAGACCCGTGACGTCTGTCTTTCAATACGAGGGAGCGGCGTAGGGCTGATGAGCGACCTTGAAGTTGATGTCTTGACAAATTACACACTCCGGTCCACCATCAAACGAGCGATTCGAACAGCGACCACTCACTAAAGCCACACACCAGCTGGATCGGAGGAGCCATCCTCCGGAGCCCAGCCCTCGCGGAGCCGGTACCCGACTCCGAAGGGGGCACAATATCTCACCAACATGTCATCCCGGTCTAGTCTGCGTAACGTCCATCCAGTCCCGCACCCTCCTGTCTGGCACAAGACGTTGTCTTAACACTTCCACTGCGGAAGCTAGCGGTTCTTGGTATTAGAGTTGACCAGAACCGCCGACATAGTCCCATTCCATTCCGTCTCATCCCGACCTTTTTTGACCTACGCGTGATCGGTCTCGCAAATGGTTTCTTTGTAAGATTCAACTCTGCCTCTATCAACCAGCTTTACATCCATGAGACCTCCAAGTTATTCTAGAACTTCCCCCCTTCCCCCCTTCCCCCCTTCCCCCCTTGGCAAAGCGGGAGAGAAAACAGGGAACAAGAATCGCAAAATAGAAACCACGCCTCAACGTCGCCTCCAGGTCTGTTACCGTAGCAGGAAGGGCTGAAGTGAAGAAACCAATCTATCTGCCGGGAGACCCCATTCGTCCCTTTTCCCCGACCTCTTGGCGTTTAAATCAGGTAGTGAATAGATTGAGAAAAGGCCGCATGTTGTTTTCAGCCCATCGCTAGCTTGACAGCTCTGGGCGGGCTGGCTGTGGGTTGGTTTCGGACCTTGACGGACTGCGGGACGGCTTGTTCAAAACGAAGAGAGGCGCGCACGCGGGTGGTATGTGTATGGCCCCCGGTTCAACATCGAACATCGAACATCGCCTATCCCGTCCGTCACGCTTTCTCTCCCCCCAGCCGGCCCCCATCGGCTCCACGGCTCCTCCCAAGGCTGAGAGGTTTTGGTGTGCTGCGGCAAAGATGTCGTTGCCGAAGCCAGGGCATGGTTGGAGCGAGCCGTCAGGGGAACTCAGTCGTCGTTGTCGCCGAGACAGGGATTATCCGTGACGTATAGCCATGTGCAAATCGAATGGGGCCTGCACCTCGCTTGTGAGTTTCGCACAGTATCCACGCAACATGGCCGCCGACTCGTGCACCTGTATCATCTGAACTCTTCCAGATCAGCCCCAAACTGCGCAACCCAATCATGATGGCGGTGCCCCTTTTTCTAGAATGGTTCTCTCGCACGTCGCTGGAATTCAGATGATATGATGCGCGTCATATTTATCGTTCGGCACCCTTCATGATATGGCCTTTGACAGCCGCAAGGCCGATGACGACGTGCGGCCGTGAGAGGCTGTGCCTTGCTGCTGCGACCTCATCCCCGCTCGAGGCCCATTAGCAGCAGCATTAACTATGATTAGAGGTGTATAATAACACAGTTCGAAGGACGTCGGTGAGGTCGCATTGAAGGCATCCCCCCTCCCCCACCCACGTCCCGCCTTAGCCGTCCCTGGGCGTCGTGCCATCATGAGCCCGTCGATGGCAACACTTCAGCCCTTCCCGCGTCTGCGCAGAGCCCCATTTTCCCAAATCCGTGGCCTTTCTCCTTCCAGCCTTGCTACACCAGGCCTTGCTTCACCAAGAGAGAAGAACCGTAAACGCCTTGGTACATCTGTCATGAACCTTATGTCTCAAACCAACCGACCCAGAACCCAGACGCCGATCGCTATGCAAAATTCAAGTCGGGGACCTGCTGTCCTCTTCGCGTGCCTCACACCTGGGCCGCCATTCGTTTTCGTCTCCGAAGGTGCCGGCGCCGACGGCGCTGTGGCTGTCGGCGCGCTGATTGTGGTGACAACAGTCGGCCCAAAGGGGTAGCGCAAGCTGAGAGTTGACACAGCTACCCCGGATGGGCCAATTGTGATGGTCTCACCACCAATGACGGTCGTCGTAGTCCCTCTCCCTGGACCGACCGTGAACGTCTTGCCTTCCACGACGACCACCGAAGCCCCTACCTGTGTGATCGTCGCACCACCCACGATCTCAAAGGCCGTGTCCGAGGCCTTCGCGTTTGGGCCGCCCATGGTCACGTTGCGCACAATGACCCCTGATGGCCCTATCAGAATGGTATCATCGTCGACAATCTCTGTAATGGTGGACGACGCCAGACCATACGTGAACGTCGTCGAGTGAACGATCACGACACCGGGACCAATAGCGGTCACCATCTCGCCGCCCGCAACGACAATCTCTGTCTGTGTCGGGGACGATCGATTGATCGACACCGTTTGTTTCGGGAACACGATACCGGAAGACTGAATCGTAATGGTCTGCCCCTGAACCACGGCCACGACTGGTGTAGCTTGCAGCTCGAACGTCGTCCCTCCGACCACTACAACATTTTGTAAACTATCTGGTGCAACGACGACTGGTACATCTCCCACGACGGTGTTCGAAGGCGCCATGGTGCTTCGGCCAACATTGCCCGGCCGGTCAACAATGGTACCTCCGCCAACTACCTCGCTTGGGTTGATTGTGAATTCCGCACCGCTCACGCTGACTTGACGTGTCTCGGAGGGGTTCGTCACTGTGAACGTTTGGTCGTTGACGATAACCTTGGTGGGCTCAACGGTGATTGTGTAAGTGGCTTTTGGTGGTTCCTTTACACTCTCACGTGGCGGAACCGTTGATGCGGGTGGCCTCTGGTCGTTTGGGGGCGACTGAGGCTGGCTCGTCGGCGATCCGGGTGGCCTCTGGTTGTCTGGGGCCGGCTGAGGCTGGTTTGTCGGCGAGTCGGGTGGCTTCTGGTCGTTGGGGGCCGGCTGCCGGGGATTGTCGGTGGGCTTGTCGGCAGGTTTCACAGCTGTGTGCTTATCTTGCGGGGCCTTCGTCTCAGGATCATGGCCGTACCGTGGTGTGCTGATGGGAGAATAAACGACTGACGGGTTCTTGGCCATCGTGACGAACGTATAGGTCGTAATAGGTCCTATCTTTGGCGTGGACATGGTGAGCACCATGGACGGCAGAGCGGCGGCGGTGCATCCACTCGTATCCGTGCATGTCGCGAACCCAGACGCTATGCGCGATTTCGACTTTCCTTCTCCTATACCCAAAGGAGAACATGTGATTGGGACAGTTATTTCGGGCTGAGGGGGCGTGTAGTCTGCCGGATCCCCATAGAAAGTCGTCGTAGATGTGTAGACGATGGACCAGGTTGTCGGTACGGCACCGTCGCTGGTCGATATGCATGACACATCTGGTTCGTAACCCGTGGGAACCGTCAAGACCACGACTGAATCACGTTCGACCGTGTCGGTAAGGTTCGTTATGGGTCTGCTGGAGTTGCCGCTTGGCGAGGCGGATATTGTGGCATTGCTGATGGGAAACGATGGTTCGAGACTCGATATCGATGTTGTTATGGAAGCCGAAACTGCGCTTCTACCTGGACTTATCGTTGATGTGTTCGCTATGGGTAAAGTACTCAGGCTGCGGGAGGAGGCGTCCGAAAGAGCGGATGACCCTGTACTTGAAGGGTTTCTGGTAAACGTCGAGTTTGACACCTCTGACGTGCTGACGACGCCTGGGGCCTGGGACGTCCCATTGGCCACGTTCGATGAGATCGAATTTTTCGAGATCGGCGAACTGCCTTCGTCTGATGTTGGGGACGCTGTGCGGCCTGTTCCTGGCTCTCCTGTCACCGAGAGGGTTCCTCCTGGAAACCGAGATGCTGACGGCTGTCCGTTTGTTGCAGACAGAAGACTCCCGCTTGCCGATTGAATGGTTGAAGCCGTTTCGACTTGAGTAGATGGAAATGCGTCCTGCGACGACGGACTTATTAAGCTGGTTGACGTTGTGCGGTTGGAACCCACAGCTTGTCTTGGGAAATGCGCAACGCGCTGTGCTGTGCGTTTGTCAGTTTACCGCAATCGTGCCAAGCGATGTAGACTGGTGTAACGCACCATTGTCGCCCACTGCATGAACTGTACTCGAGAAGGTTGCGAGAGAGAATAGTACAATATCGAGAAGTTTCACGTTGCTGCGTCTTCCCGAGCCACGATCCCCGTCCCCGTCTGTCCCACGTATCCCTGTCCGCGTCGCCATTGGGGTCCAGACGCGATGCTGTCGTGTCCGCGGGACAGCACCAGAGAAAGTATTATTGCTGTCAGGCCGATTAAGAAGTGCACCTCAAACTCATCACATTTCATTACTGATCGAGGCACGAGACGAAAACGGAGAGACAAGAAGCGGGAGCAGGTAAACGGACAGCCAGCCGGGACGCCGCCCGTGACTAGGGCGCGAAGGGGTTCATATTCGATATCGGCTGCTGGTTCGGGATGGTGGCGCGGGTGACAGCTTCTACGCGTGCCTGGTCAACTCGAGTAAAGAAAGCCGGGAAACGACCCAGTTGCCCCAACATCCCTAGCGTAGGTAATCAGCACTTCCTTGGTTGCCACTAACACACATGAACCGACTCATTAGAATTGGCCCGCCGTCAACTACAAGCCGCCGCGGCTGGGCCTCTAGCGTCGCACCGCGCAGGCCACCAGGGACTGCCTTTCCAGGACATGGGACCGACGAGATGGGGTTGCCCCAACTGCCACCAGCCAAGTTGCTGCAGCCTCCGACTTCGTAAAGTTGCAGGAAAGGATGATCACTGACACCTCTGCATGCTTGGTCCAGCATTTCGGCCAGTGAGATCCAGCAGCTCTAGGAAGGATGCTGCGAAGTAAGACCTTGTACGAGGGAGAAAAACTCCGAACGGTCCACCGAGGCAGGTCAATGACGAACATTGGCCGCGATTCGAGCCCGGAAAGGTGAATGAGTGCGTCTTTGCTTCCATCTCGTGTCTCTGATGTGCTTGTAACCACTCACGACCGACGTATGTCTCAGCCTACTGACCTTGCGCTCGAGGGAGACTCAGGTAAGGCAGAATAGGTCTGTCGTCGGAAAACACAGTTATGGGATGGCCGGCGACACACCCAGTAAGCAAGCACTCGACATTCCGATAGACACTTGGCCGGCCGCCGCCCGCCCGCCTGTAAGACGAGCTCAATCTTGCAACGTCACCGGAATCGAGCACTGATCGGCCTGTCATTGACTGCCCTGGCGACGATCCCCCAGACAGACCGAGCAAGCAGAGTCTAAATGCGTTTGCGGCCTAGTCGGCGGGTAGAGTGACGGTCGAGGCTTGCGCGAACGCGTCGCTATTCCTTCTTGGCCTCATTTCGACCCTTCTCTAGAACTCGGATGGGTGCAGGCCATGACGGAAAATTCACTGAGACAATCTCTTGCGGTCCACCTCCGCCAACTCTGTGAAGCTCGGGTGCGGCGACCGTGCGCGCGGGAGACATCCGTCTTTCGTACCAAGACAAGTGTGGCTGTCTAGAACATACAGACGGCGCCGATGCTCGGGGCTTATTAGAGGAGGACGAACGGAGACAAAGTAGCCAGTGGCTGCTGTCGTCGTCCAATTTGAAGTGACGATTTCCCGGAGCATGCCGTGGCCCTTGGGATGTGTAAGACGAGCAAGCCACCATTATTCTCTGCCAAAGGTCGGTCAAACATTGACGCTGCATTTCTGCGGCACGTAAGGCTGACCAAACGGGATGCCGTTGTGCTGACCAGCTAGCCACTTCACACTGCCTAGAGCGCATGGAGTCTCTATCAGCCGATGGGCAGAGAGGGGATTCAGAGGTTGGTGTAGTAAGACGGGTTGAAACAGGGTCAACCCAGGTCTGACGGACGGGCCTAGCGCATTTTCTCCGCTCGGCATTTGTTCAGAGATTGGACGAGTAATTGCTGTCCGAAGCTCGGGAGGTGAGCAGTTGGAGTCCGCCTTCAGTGCCCAACGCGTCGGCACGCGTGGGGGTTCTGCGGCTTCAAGGGGCTCATGAAGTTCTTCGCCATTTCCGACATCTGCACGATGGCTGCGGTGATGACCGACATCACACCACGGCTCCATGATGACCGGCTATCAGACATAGCGTACTGTAACCACTGCGTAGGGAGGGGACTGCAGTTCACCACGGCATAGGCACAGTCAGCCAAGGCGCTGCAGATACCTGCCGAGCCATGGCGTTGCAACAGGCCTACAAGCAGCCTGGCAAGGAACATGTTGAGTGCCGATAGATAGCCTCGGTGATGCGGGCGTCTTTTCAACGGTTCCCGGGATGCGAGTCAGTCTTGGCCCGGTTCACTCTCCAGGGCCACAAGTGATAACTTTGAGTGAGTGATCGTTGGACCTGTTCCTGACCAAGACCCACTGTCGGTGCAGTGAGGCCATCAACCGGCCCAGGCTGTCTAGAAACGCTGTGAGCACGAAGAGTCTTTCTGGTCGTGTCGTCTCCCGCCAGTTGCAGTTCTCGCCCGCGCAATGGAGAGGTCGGCATCATGACCAGCGGGACCCGATCAAAAGGATCAACAAGCGAGTGCGGTGCGGGCTACCAGCAGCGGAACCGGAGCACTCTTCCCTTGGACTTGTCTTTGGTTTCTCGTGCCTCTTGCTAGTGGCAAAGATGCTGCTGGGTTCTGCTTGGTTCTTCTGCTAGCGGCGTGCCTGGCCGGGCTGAAGAGGTGTCAGGTAGACGAGCCTGGGCCGCGGAGCAGGAAAAGTTTGTTTCGTGGTGCTTTCTTCTGTCTTGTTCGGGTTGACAATTATGATTGCGATTATAGATGAATTGATGAAATTATTTCCAGTCCAGTCCCGAAGAAGCCGGTGCCGCAAGGCCTCGCGAGTTGTGGCCCGTGAGGGATGATGGGACTGATTGGGTCTCTGAGCACGTCGCGGATTCCGGCACGGTTCCGGTAGGTTACAGCTCAAGGTAAGGTACGCAAGTTGTTATTCCGTGGCCGTGATTCAATAGCGACAGCGGGCGTGGTCCTGGGCTGTCGCACCGTCGCGTCGCATGTTGTTGGTGTTTCCACGCAGAAGCGAGCAACACAACCCCAAGGATCTGAAAGGGGCAGCTATTCGCACGCAGCACAAGGCCGCCAAGGAATCTCGACGGCGGCAGCGGGCTCTTGGACTGCAAAACAACTGAACCCAGAATAGAGGCGGTCCCTGAAGGCGGGTTTATATCTGTCGTGCTAAGAGCCGGGTTGGGGTCCAGCGTGTGGGGAGTATGGCTGGCGCTGAAAGGGGAGAGATGGAGAAGCTGCGGTCCACGGTTGCATTGGATCGAAAGGCATCCGTCGTTGCGGAACCGTGATGTGCATTGCTGCTACCGCGCAGGGCCGCTCTGCAGGGCCGACAACGGGAGACAACGGGAGACAAGATTCAGTTGCATCCCTCTGCGTTCTCCACCTCAGCTGGCGACTCGCGGGACGCCGATTTGACGCCGACAAGAGAGACTGGAGAGGTAGGCATGGGGCCATTGGCTGCTGAGTGAAAATGGACCTCACGTCCACGTCCACGTCGAGCACGCACAAGGCCGGAGGCGGGACGGAGACTCCGGTGGGTGTGGGTGGTGAGGTTGCTGCCCTGGCTGTAGGTATGGCAGGTGGTGGACAACGGGAAGTGATGGGACGAGTCGAATGACAGAAACTCCAGCTGGCATTGTGCAGCCCAGACTTGCAGTCTCCAACTCAGGTCCGCAGGCTGAGGTGCTTGGGTCAGGGTTCCTGACACGGAAAGACATCCCGTCGTGCCTCTTTCCTTGCTCTTGCGCACGTTATTGGCAATTGCTGAGGTGCAGTGTGGTGCTCTTTCCATATGAGAAAGTAGCCGGGCGGGTGCAAGTGTCCTGCCGTGCCTGCTTCTTTTGATTTCCCAGTCTCCCCCTGCCCCTGCCTAAGGTATCTACTTCCAAGTACGCAAGGTACAGACAGACAGACAGACAGACAGGCACTGCTTGCCCGACAACCGTCGATTCGCCTCAGCAAATCATCACGAGCTGGAGCTGCTGCCGTTGTCCCGGCCGCTAAACTACGTCAATTCAACGCCCTCCAATGGTCCTGCGCCGCATCCCCTTCTACAGCCTTTAGTCACGGACCCTTACGAATACCCTTCCTCGTGGCGTCGGACCCCTTCTGGCGACAACAACAATATTCACACGTCCTCACTCTCACTCTATCTCGCCCTGCCAGTGGCTGCCTGCAGCAGTTGCCAGAACAATGTGATTGCTCCAGGTTGATTGCCTCAACTCTGACGGCTTAGCGAGATGGCCCAGACAAGGTACGACCTGCAGAGGCATCCCATGACCAAACCGCACCAGCCAGCCCCCAAGAGACAAACTTGTCCAGGAAATGGCAGGATGCCAGACTGTCTGAATCGGCAGAAGCCTTCTTCCGCAGCCTCTTGGCCACTCTACTTAGTGTTATTCGACCCTTGGCAGTTGCTGAACAAACCGCGCCATCGACGCATTGTTCACCCTCGTGTCTTGTCCATTGCGTCGTTGCCAACCAGCCATGCAGGCCGGACACTTCTACGAAAGCCTACCTGCCCCAAGCGCGTTGCTGACACCACTCCACTGCTTCATATTCTCCGGCCATGTCATCCAAGTCGCCGTTTCTCCGTCTCCAAGCTCTGCGTTACCTGCAAGTCCTCGGCCGTCCCGTCTTTATCCCACCATCGCCGCCGCATCTCATCTCGAGGGGCAACGAGACCACAGACAAAGGCGGCCCAGATGCTCGATAGTCCAAGCGCGACCCGGTTAGCGGGTTCATGGCTCCTCGACTTGCCTGCGGTTAACATCTGTTGACAGCCATGGCAACCTCTAAACCCATTGCCAACTTGTGCGACTTGCCAGCTGAGCTTCCCGCTACAGAAACGGCCAAAACTCAAAGGAGAGGCACCATAAGCCTTCGCTACCTCGTGTCGCCAAGGCGTCTCTGTTCGCAAACATGCGTGAGACTCGCAGACAACACGCTCGCTCTCGCCGTCGTCATGGTCGCAGTCGCAGTCGCAGTCGCAGTCACAGCTCACTCCCCGCCTAGCCTACTCCTCGCCTGCCGCGTCTAATGATCCCAATCCTCCAACCCACGGATGACCACACTCGTCGTCTTCTCACCCATGTATCGATCTCAACGGTGCCATACACTAGGACGTTAGCATGTCGACATCGTCCACGACGGGGACGGCGGCGGCGACACTACAGCCCCCCGCTGGGTTCCAGTCTTGCTGTGTCTCGATCTCTTGCGGGGCGCACACATGGCTCTTGCTGGCTTCTGGAGCCTCTCGAGGGCACGACAACGGCCATGCTGCTCAGGGAGGCTTGTCACGCTCCGCCGCACTTGTCCTGAAGCAGGCAAAAGCACTGTGTGTCGATAAGTCGATAAGAGGGTAAGGATGCATGCTTTGTACGTACCCCGGTCCCCAGCTTTCCCAAGAACGACGGGACCACCAGACCGGTGCTGGACGGGGCCCTGGTCCTTGTCTCACACCCCGACGTGCCATTGAGCCATCCGGCTTTCCCTTGCTTGTTGCGGCACAGCCCTTGTCCAGGTCGGTAGGGCCTGGCTCTTCCTTGCTTGGATAGCCATGGACGCTTTCTACCGCAGTAGCTGGGTGCCACCCACTCAATTCAATGGCAGAAACTTAGAATTTCCGCTCATCATTCAATTGCCCTGCCTTCCCCCCTCCTCTTCCGTCTTCCGTTCTTCAAGACACACACACACACACACACACACACACACACACACACACCACTATTTCGACAACATCCTGCAGATTGGTTTTGCGGGACAAGTCATGACCGCAGCTCTCGCCAAGCGCATCGCGTGGACGGCTCGGCAATAGCTTCAGTTGATGGACACAACTCTCTCAGCGGCCCTCTCTTCCCTTGGAACGCCCATGCAGATCACAACGACATCTTGGTGACTGCGCGCACCTCGAACGAACCACAAGCCGGGTTCTACCTCACATCGGCGGCATGCTGTCAACTGTTCTCGTCGCAACGGTGCTTGTTGGCATCGTCTGCGCACAAAGCCCTTCCGCCGTGGCTCTCACTCCCTCGAACGACTGGTACGGCGTCGACGGCAACTGGTCAACGGTCAAATTCCAGGTCGGCACGCCTAGGCAGTCTGTTAATGTTCTTGTGAGCACCTCGCTGTCGGAGTTTTGGGCTGTCGGTGCTGGAGGGTGCCTTGCAAGTAAGTATATCTGACCCGTTTTGTTATTCGTGGGGCATGCTTTGACACGCGATGTAGAGGAGCCTCTATGCAACTCCGCCCGAGGTAATGTTTTCACCGTCACAGACTCAAAATCTTGGGATCCTTTGGGAGGATGGCAACTTGGTCTGGACTATCTCGGTTACGGCGGCAACGGCGACTATGGCCTGGACACCCTCTCGACAACGACGCTCGCGGGGGATGCGATTAGTATGGACAACATCATCACAGCTTCGATCAACAGCACCGACTATTACCTCGGATTTCTTGGCCTCGGCATCACCAAGGGCAGTTTTGGCAATGAAATCGCTGAGTCGCCTCTCACGCAGGCCGTCAAGACTTACGGCTGGATCCCTAGTTACAGCTACGGCTACACCGCCGGTGCTTACTACAGTAGGTCAAGCCGTCCCCTCCCCAGCCACACCACGTCCTAACCTTCGGCAGAGGGCACTTCCGGCACGCCGTGCTCCGTGACTTTGGGAGGATACGACTCAAGCCGGTTTGTGCCGCACAACACCGAGTTTTCCCTGGACCCGAGTGATGGACTTCCTCATGCGTTGGTTCGGGGGATTGAGGTGACCGTGGGCGAAGGCAAGGCGGTTCCAGGAGGCTGGGGTTCCCGGACTCAGATTCTATCCAACATGACGACTTCATTCTCAGCCATGATTGATAGCTCCACTCCCTATCTCTGGCTCCCGGATGCCATTTGCGATCAATTTGCCGCTGCCTTCAACTTGACGTACAACAACACTTTCAACCTCTACACAGTCACCAACGAGCAGTATGCCGCCTTGAAGTCGTCATCGTACTCGTTCACGTTTTCCTTTAGCAGCCATGACAACACGGACGACTTTGGACACCCTCTCACAGTCCCAGGCGTAGTCAACATCACCATCACAGCTGCGGCTTTCGCGCAGGTCCTGCGCTATCCTTTCATGGACGAGGCAATCAAGTACGGCGATCCGGCCGTGCCTTACTTCCCACTCCGTCGCGCCTCCAACTTCACCAACACACTCATCATCGGCAGATCCTTCCTTCAAGAGGCGTACCTGATCACAAAGTATGACAGTGGCGTTTTCTCTCTCCACCAAGCGGTTTTCCCCGAGGACGCCCAGACACATCTCAACATTTCTCAGATCAAGCAGCCTGACAACAGCCCTTACCCCGGTCCTCCCGCGCAGGCAACCATTCACGGTCTCTCAACAGCTCAGATGGGAGGGATCGCCGCTGGAGTGGTTGCTTCTTGTATTGTCTTGCTGGTCGCGTGGTACTGCCTCCGCCGAAGGAAGAGGGCAGCTTGTGCGGCGGCGCGGGCGATGGAAGAGGGCAAAGACACGGCTTCAACCATCATGATGGAGCCGCCTAGGAGTCCTGTGGCAAAGATGTTCTCCAAGATGCTGGGCAAGAAGAAGGCAAAGCGAGGCTCCCCGCAAGAAGTCATGGGTAGCACTTCTCAGCCCATTGAGGTAGCGGCTGATGCCAATCACGCCGTGTACGAACTGCCAGCACCGATCGCCCCCATCGAGCTTGACGGAGATGACGGCAAGTCCTTGCACGAGCCCACAGGATTTGGAACAATGGATACGCAAACCGCGGGCACATACGAGGCGGCTAGGAGGAACATTGAGATTCAGCTACAGGGCCCCGTGCCTGCTTACAGCCCTCCAGAGAACCCAGCAGACTTCCCTCCCCCAGAAAAGTCGATGCCGGACCTGGAGCCAGTTGCAACCTACAGGCCGGTCGACATGCACTCGTCAGCCTCTGCGTCATCTCCCTCATCTCCCACATCCCCGACCTCGCCCATGTCCCCTACGATGGGCGACAACTATTCGTCCAATCAAGGGTCCCTGCCGTCTCCTATGAGCAGCCCGCAAGGCAACTGGACGAACCGTATGTCCGATCTCCCATCACCCTTGACTGACGGACACACATATCCGTCGCCAACCTTCACGGTCAGCAACTACGGGCACACAATAGCCCGCTCTGTCTCCATCAACCGTCCTGTCTCCCTCAACAGCGATCTATTTGTCCCCAGCCGTTCCAACTCTGCCAACTCCCCCCCAAACTCTGCCGTTCCTCTTCTACCCGTCTCCCCACCAGGGGCCATCTATCAAAGAACACCCATCGATCCCTCGAACGTGATTTGCGTTGGGCCTTTGCCAGAGAACGTTTCTCTATCGGACCCTCATCCTATTGCCCCGCTCCCGCTGTGTCCCCAGGGCCGCACCCTCCTCTCGGTTCCCGATCTCATAACAGATCGCCGCTTCTCAACCGACACGCTGGGAAGCAACTTCACCGAGTTTGAGGAGGAGCTCATGGCGCAGCAAGAGCTGACCAGGCAGGCAAGCGTGCCCGAAACCCAGCAACGGAGCCACAGCGCGGAACCGGACCTGTCGATGGGCCGACTGGACGGCACCGAATGGATCCACGTACCCCAGCCGGCCGAGCGCCGATACAGCTGGGAAGACTAGCGACGAAGCCTCTCACGAAATCTTTGCACATTTTGCATTACGCATTACGACTTATAATGCTCAACCGCATCTTTGCAGGCGGCATATTTTCTCTTCATTCCTACTTTCGTTTTATTTCTTTATTATACGGATCATCGCAATACGCGACGGAGTTTTAGATACCTCAGTCCAAAATAGGACCTTGGCGTTTGGGCATGTCTACAAAAGAGGGCCGCAAATCCATGAAGACTTCCCGGATTTCGAAGGATGTCTCTCTGATGGGAGCCTCGATATAGGAATGATGAATTCATAGAGGGACATGGGTAGTGGTTAGAGGCCAAAAGGGCCGATATCAGCAAGTGGCTACGAGACAGCGTGCCCTGCTGCGTATTTGTACCGTCGACATTCATAGTCAAAGACTAAAGGCTCTCGGGCCTCAAGACAAATTCGTTAAAGACAATTACAGGCTTACACTGCATGTGAATTCTAGTATATGTCGTCGGCAAGGTTGATTCATGCGCCTATGCTTATGAATGAGACTTTGCGAAACCCCTTCCACCGCCAGAGACCTCTTCTATGCATTACAAGACTCAAATGTCTACCAAATCTCTTCCCACCAGGTCAACTTTCCGAAAGCCGCCTCCACTGCCTCTTCGTCGGGGTATGCCTCCTTATCCTCGGCCAAACAACTCTTGACAGCTTCCTTGACGGCCCTGGACATCTTCAGACTGCCGCCGCAGACGACGAAGACTGCGTTGCCGGCGACCATGGACCTGATCTCGGCCGGTCGTTTGCGAATCACGTCCTGGACGTACTCGCGCGGCGTGTCCTTGTCGCGCGAAAAGGCAGTGTGCACCGCAAACCCGCCTTTCTCCTGCCGGCTCTTGAGATCCTCCCACACATCCTTAAAGTGGAAGTCAGCGTGGCGGCTGCGGTTGCCAAAGAAGATGGCCGTGCTGCCTACATCACCCCCATGCGAGAGGCGCTCCTCGATGAAGAGACGGAGCGGCGCGACACCGGTGCCCGTGGCGACGGCCACCAGAGGTCTGCGGGCATGAGCTGAGCCGTGGAGCGACGCGGAGCTGCGGTTGAGCGTTATCCTTAGCGGCGTGCCCTTCGGCAGCGACTCGAGGTACCGCGAGCATAGGCCCTGGCGGATCTTGCGGAGGATGGTCTTGTACTTGACCAGCGCCACCAGCAGTTCCACCTCTGTCGTTTGGTCCTGCTGCTGCCTGACGCTGGCGATGCTAAAGTCGCGCCCCCGCATGATTGGGAACATGTCCAGCACGCGGCCGAGGGGTATGCGTACGGAGGTGAACTCTTCGAGGACCTCGAGGATGGTGCGGCGCGGGCGTGTGGTGTAGTCGTAGAACTCGTCCGTGTACTCACGCATCGTGAACTCGAGGAGGCGTTCCCTGTGGTACTCGTCCGTGGTGAAGTAGAACATTTCTTTGAGAAAGGAGCGGCGAGGGATGCTCGTGATGTCGAGGTTGTGGGTGAGCAGATGGCGGAGGGTGGTGCTGGTAGTGGGATCGACGAAGAGCCCGCGGGGGAGGTCCGACGGCAGGGAGAGAGGGAGATCCACCACAGGGCCCCAGTCCATGAGGTCGATCAGCTTCTGAACATCTTGAGGGAAGTTCTTTGGGTATATCGTCAGGCTGTCAAAGGGTGATATTGTCGGCTGGGAGGGGAGGGTGAGGGTTATTTGGCGGACGTCTTGGAAGTGTGTGGAGGGGGTTACACGGGTGTTGTGCGTGAGTGTTGCAGGTTGACTTGAGGGAATGTGTAGGAGGGTGGAAGGGGGTGTATCGGCGATCTTGAGTGAGTTTGTCTCCTGCGAGAGTTCGTCAATGGCTTTCTCAGGGTCTGGCTCGTGGCCTTTGGTGCTCTCCGCGTCTAGGTTCAACAACGATATGCTGTACCGTGGAGGCAGCAGAGCATCATCTGGGATAGGAGAAACACCCGCCGGGAGGGGGTATAGGTCGAGCAGCTTCTTGCGGAGATCGGCGGCCCATGGCATGTATCTCTCATCCGCGCTGCGGCATTGTCAGTGGAATGTGTCGTAGGGGTTTGCGATCAAACGGGAAGAAAATAGAGGGTCGCCACAAGACCGGCAAAATACAACTCAAAGTCACTCACCCATCTGAGTCTTGCTCGTCAGCTTCGCCTCGAGGGTAGAACTCTTGCGCTCCCAACTGCTCCAGCCGTTTGTGAAGCTTTCTGGCTGCCCAGTTGAACCTATTGAAACCTCCATTAGACCCTCGCCTGTGCCGAAGAAGACTGGCAAAGACATACTTGATATACATGCTATCACCGAGCCCAAAGGTCGTAAACTTGACGTTACCCAGACAGCCAGGCGGCAGCTTTTTTCTCAGAAGACTCTTCCAGAAGACGGTCGAGTTGCGTGGCATGTCTCCCTGGCCTGTTGTTGAAATGACGAAGACAACAAGAGTGTACTGAAGCAGCAAGCTCTGTAATTGGGAGTTAACAACATCGCGCCTTATTGAGTTGAAAGGCCATGGATGACGAACCAGTTGAGCCCCGTTCATCTCGTCTACTTTGGTGTTGAAATGCAGGCGCTGGGCGTTCCGGCCCAGCTCCTCGGCAATGTCCTGGCTGTTGCCCGTCTCTGAGCCGTAGAGGATCAGCATGGACCGACCGGGGATACTGGCTACATGCGCCGGCTCGAGGCCGTTATCTGAGGCCGTCATGTTCATGTATCTGGCTGGCTTCTTTTTTTCTTTCTGTTTTCTCTCTCTCTCACAATTGGCCGAGTTTGAAAACAAAATTCCAGAGTTGACAATTCCGCCAAATCTTAATAGAATCACTTGGCCGCAATCCCAAATGAAAGCCTTAGTCGTGAGAGTCGTGACTCTTAGTAAATGCGGCTCATTGATTCGTTAGTGCGCAGACACCAGAGATGTTTTTCTTTGCCCCTCCAGCGGCATCGGAGGTGGGTGCCATCCAGGCTGGCTAGCTACGGCACAATGCGGTACGGAGATCACGTGCTACTGCGCATTGCAGGTGAGATGAAGCCGGACTGAGGTCGCGGAGCGATGAGTGGCGGCCAGAACGCAAATCTACGAGAGTGAATGAAGACTGTCCGAAGCGGACAATTCGATACTGAGAAATACGGTGGCCCTTGTCCAAGGTGCCGCAGATGATTCGTGTGTCATGCTGATCAGCCACAGAGCATGGATAATTCCCGAGATCCGGGTCAGACGAGTTTGCGCCACAGGTCTCTCGTGGCCCTCTGGAGGAACAACAAAGCAGAGACACACAGGGCCTAAGTGCCGGGACTTGGTCGCTAATCTTCTTGGGTTTAGGGCGGTAATGGATGGGTGGATGGTGCCCCCCAAAGATACGGCAGCTCTGGGCCTTGCATGTGAGGTAACGGCTGGGCGGGCCACCGCGGACACGGGACGGCGGCGCCAGTGTCACTGTCACCCCCTTGGGCTGGACGAGCGATGGGCGCCCCATTCTGAAGAAGCTCCTGTGGGGAAACCTAAGGCAAGGTGGGAGGGACCCGATGAAAGGCCAGCTCGACGGTAAGGCGAGCGACGACCTTCAGCGGAAAGCTTCCCGACTCAGGCTGTCGCCTCGCCTCACCCTCTGACTTGCCTGCCACTTGTCATCGCCTCGCCCTAACATCAGTCAACACGGCCTCTGACAGACCTTGGGACGTGTCCAGAGCTCGCCGTATGAGGCGACAGTTGAAGAGCAAACCACCAAATTGAGCGGATGCGAGATTGCCTGTGGACCAAGACTCTGGCAGACCGCCTCCTATTGATTCGTATTGGCCTTATTGCTTCCAGATATTGAACATCGGACATGAGAGATGCAGGATCTCGGATTCTGGCCCTCGTCCCTATTTCTCGCGCCGATTTACCCTGTGTGGCACCGTCCAGACCCCTGGCGCCTTAGCGTAGGATGCCGGGGACCCTCCCCAAAGCCTTCATGCGCTCCGCGAAATCCAGTGGGCCATGGGAAATTTGTTCATTCTGGTCCAATTTCGGGCGCAAAAGCACCTCTCCGCGGTCCCATAGATACGGGAGTGCGGCGTCAACCGGGGACGGAAGACGGGTCCCGAATGGGCATCCGCCGAGCCACTTCCATCTTCGGATCGGATCAGCGGTCAGTTGCGCATCGAGCTTCACTTCACGTTGCCCGTGCTGCTGAACGAGTGCTTTCGACGTTGTTGCGACAGTCGAGCTTGCCCTGCTCGCTTTAGTCTTGCTGCAGCAAAATGGACGGCGTCAGTCCGCAAGGCTACTGCAAGGCGACCAAGTAGACGGACTTCTGCCGGCACCTGTCCTACCTTGGTGTAGCTGAGGGTAGTCAAGGTAGGGTTGGACAAAGAGCAAGGCAACTCAATCGGTGTACCAGTCGGTTGCGGTGGACCCTTGGATTTAAATCTCCGGCGCATGTTTCTCTTGGACCAACAGGAACAGCGGACGAGAACCTGCTGGTTTGGGGTGAGAGTTGAACCGAATACCGGTAAGCTTGTACAAAGCAATCAGATGCTTGTCGCTGAAGGGGACCCTGGTGGTCCGAACTATGACTATGTCCTCAGATTGGACATATTGCGGAAGGTTGAGAAGATTCCTGGCTGCTTCTTAAATGATGGCATTTGGGGGCCTGGCTGGGGAAGTTTTGCCGAAAACACCTGTCAGCTTGAAGGATAAGCTTGCTTCTGCGGTAGGCTTCGACGAGGTTGGCTGAGCACCAGAACAGGTCGCCGCTCTCCTGGCTGCTCTCCAAATCATACCTCTAGTTGCAATGGCTTGGCCGAAGGACAGAGAAGGCAAAAGAATTGAATCACAGCATGCCTCTCCACAACATGCGGGCCCTGGGGCAATTGCTGCAAGTACTGCCGATGTCGTTGTTGAAGTATCCAATCGGGAGAGTTGTGGTCAGCAAGCGAACTTGCCGACACATTGAGCAAACTGCATCGGCAAGTGACCTGCTTGATCGCGGCGAGACGAATTTGGCATGAGATCTTTTGATATCCAGGCCATCTGGTTTGGACCAGCATCCGGAGGCTCCGTGTAGAGTGGCCGTAGGTGCCGAGATCTTTGTCGCATTTCGGCTCCCAGTGGCTCCACGAACACGCACATCAGCGGGTGGACACTGGATCAATGCTGCCTTGGCTGGGATCCCATCGCAGGCATTTTGCGGGGGAAGAGTCATTTCATTTCCCTGATAGGCCGGTGTTGTGGTCACCGCCTGGGCAGATCACACAGGATTCCGGTCGCGAAGCAAGTGCATGTTTTTGTGTGTTGATCGTTGTCATGTTTTTTTTTTTTGCGTGTGCAGCAGGTGCTTGTGGCTGGCCAGCCAGTCATGGCCAGGCATCTGGGCGATTGTGTTTGATAAGGCCATATTGCGATGATATCGACATGAGATGGGGGATGGGAAAAGAAAATGCACAGAAGCTGCAACACGGCGTTCCGTGCAGGGGTGTTGTCAGTCACCCCCGTCGGTGGAAGCCCGTGCCCTGTGGCTGCCCATCAATGTACCTGCCATGTCTAACACTATCGCGTGGATCCTTCCTCTGGACGACATTTCATCTTCACCTCCTCTTGGTACGTACCTCGCCCAGCTCAATGCCTGGCGACAGGGCCTCACCGACCGCCTTTCGTCTTTCGTCCCAAAGTGGCCGGCTGCCCCTTCTTGCTGGAGCATCGGGGAGCGTGGAGTTTATCAGCAACTGTCTGCTAGCGGCAGGAACAGCCCAGCTGTCAACCTCCATTCATCTCAAGTTGGTGCGATGCTAGTGTACCTCATGCACTCCGTAGTGTTTAAGAGAGACAGACAGACAGACAGAGAAAAAGCAACAGCTTGAAAAAAAACAACTCCAACGTACGTAGAGCAATCAAGTGAGAGCCACCGTTTGGTCATTACGGTTGTTAAAATATATGGTAATCACGACACATCAGACCTACCATTCCGTCATTCGGTGAGGAAGCTACCTGGCGGTCCCCTCTCAACCACCCTGGGCGTCTCTCCTTCCCCAAACCCCTGCCTGCCTCATGCTTGTGCAGACACACAACAGGCAAGTACCCACCGGCCGCACCGCCACACCTGCCCATTCGACACTCCCGTAAAGGTAGCTAAGGAAGGTACCTGCCGCTACCTACCGCTAGACACTGACCACGGCCTCCCAGGCTGTGGGCCGCACCTGCTGTTCGGTGGGTTTGCGCCTCGCTTACCCTCGTCCCTCGTTCCCCCCTGCTCACCAGAAAAAAAATATTTGTACATATTTCAGGTCGCGGCTCGGCCTCCCTTCCTCTCTCCCCTTTCCTCCACATCACAACTTCAAGATCCTGTGTCACCGCGCAACGCAAAGTCGTCTGTCAACCTCTCTCAAGCTTTCTAGGGCACCAAGCTACCCTAAAATCCCCCCCTCCATTGTTTCAGAGTTCAACTTCACCGAACTTCCAATCCACCCAAGCAACCGAACCGTCGTTCCTGTCACCAGGTCCCAAGTTCGTCCGCACGTCATCTGTTATCACGCACCTCATCCTGCACGCAGCCTACAATCAACCTCAAGCCTCTTCTTCATCCCAGCCTAAACACCGCCAAGATGTCTGCTGCCGTCGAAAAGGTTTCCGAAGCCGTCAATGACGTTACCAACGCTCTGAGCAATGCCTCTATCACCGACAAGGCCGCCGATAAGCCTGCCGCCAACAACGATGCCGTCCTCGCCAGCGCTGCTGAGGGACGCCGTCTGTACATCGGCAACCTGGCCTACGCGACAACTGAGGGGGAGTTGAAGGAGTTCTTCAAGGGTTACCTTGTGTAAGTCGCCTTTTTTCCCTTCGTGTTTTCCGAACCCAGGTGTCGTCATGCCACCGGGAGCCCACTCGAGCTTCGGGCGGTCAGTCGCACCTGCCTACCCCAAGCACCAGCCACGACATATCCTCCGAACCACGGCGCGGCTTTCACGTCGCTGCCTGTCTGCGGACCAGGAGAGTCATCATGCTGCACCCGTCTGGAGTCTGCATGGCCCCATGGGCTGTCGCCTTGCCTTGCAGACCGCCTCTCTTCAATGTCACGATGTTGCCCCGTGGCCTCTCCTCCCTGACCAGCCCCGCAAAATTCCACCCACTTGCGTCGCGCGTGCCAGCTCATACTGACCCGCCTTTTTTCACAGCGAGTCCGTCTCCATTCCCAAGAACCCTCGCACCGACCGACCTGTTGGCTACGCCTTCGTCGACCTCTCTACCCCCACCGAGGCCGAGCGCGCCATCTCTGAGCTTAGCGGCAAGGAGATCCTGGAGCGCAAGGTCTCCGTTCAGCTTGCCCGCAAGCCTGAGCCTGCTGGAGAGAAGACCGAGGGTGCTAACGGAGAGGGCGCTGGTGAGGGTAACCGCCGCAGACCATCTGGCCGTGGCCGTGGACGTGGCCGTGGCCGCGGTGGTCGTGGCGCCCGTGGTGGCCGCGTGAGTCACCCCCGAGGAACATCATACCCCGTGATATCTTTACTAACATCTGATCAGGAGGAGGGTGCTGAGGGTGCTGCCGCCTCTGTTGATGCTGCCGCCGAAGTCCCGCCCACCTCTGAGGTTCTGCCTTTGACCGACGCCACCAACAAGAACACTACTGACGCCGCCAAGACCGAGAAGCCTGCTCAGGCTCGTGCTCCCCGTGAGCGCCGTGAGCGTGGCCCCCCAGCCGACGGCATCGCCTCCAAGACCAAGGTCATGGTCGCTAACCTTCCCTACGACCTGACCGAGGAGAAGGTCAGTCATCTATCCGTAGCAACTTGCATTGCATCTGGCTAATAATCCCATAGCTGAAGGAGCTCTTCGCCGCCTACGAGCCTTCTTCTGCCAAGATCGCTCTGCGCCCCATCCCCCGCTTCATGATCAAGAAGCTCCAGGCCCGCGGCGAGCCCCGTAAGGGCCGTGGCTTCGGCTTCGTCACCCTCGCCACCGAGGAGCTTCAGCAGAAGGCCGTCAACGAGATGAACGGCAAGGAGATTGAGGGTCGCGAGATCGCTGTCAAGGTCGCTATTGACAGCCCTGACAAGACCGATGAGGAGGCCAATGCTCCCAAGGAGGAGACCAAGGCCAACGGCACCTCGGAGGCTGCTCCCGCCGCCGATGCTGCCGCTACCCCCGCCGCGGCTGCCCCTGCTGCTGCTGCGGCTCCCGCTACCACCACCGCCTAGATATAGGCGAAAAAAAAAACCACCCAGCCCCGGCATGGCATCTCTGAGCCAGCTTTCAGAGATGTCGCCCTTACGAGCTTCATGATGCGGTATCTGTTACGACGATTTCCCCCTTTTTGGAAGTGCCCCTGAAAAAGGTGGCCATTGCATCTACGTCTTGCTTTCTCCAGACTCGTTCTCGGTAGATAGGCCAGACCGGATGTGCAGCGCTGCCATCATCACTAAATTAATACACACGATCTCACCGACGACCTCTCTCTGCATCTGTTACCTACCTCCCGTTTTCTCCGTCACCCTTTGCTGGGTTGTACATTAGCTTTCGCGCGAGGCGGTCTGGAAGGAAGAGGAAAAGTTCGGCGCAAAACGAATAAAATCGGGTAGCTTTTTGCAGTTAATGGAAATGGTGCCAACCAAATGCAAGTAATTGTGCCATGCCGTGCCTGTTTGCGAGTCCGGTGAAATAAGGTTGTAAAGCGTATCCGGAGTTCGCGTCCGTCTGAACGTCGGACAGAGTGCCGTCTCCGCATGATGGGTTCTGCGGATACCTGACCTGGTGTTCCTGGGTTGGGCTACCTTGGGTGGAATCGGTGTCGGTTTCAGTGGCGCTTGTCAGTGTTTCGAGGGCTGTCATTGGTGGCGGCAAAGGGGCCCAAAAGCCAAGTGTCCCAGAGGCAGTCTGGACCTGTCGAGAGTCCCCCCGATGCTCCAGCCTTCGGCTGTCCCCATGAAATAAACCCCCTGTCTTGTCTTGTGGCCGTACGCGGCGAGTCTGCATACGTTAATTGTTGCCATTCATCCAAGACAAGACGCCACCAGTAGGAGAGAAGACAGCGAAAGAAATCCTCGTTTTGGGCGCCACAGTGACTTGAAAGTTGAGGCTCAGCTCGCGTATGGCCCCCCCTGGTCCAAAGAGGTCAATTGCACTACCACCCGACCTAAATTAACAGCAGGGCCAGCTGTTTACGTCCGCCCAGACTCCCGTCCCCCTGGTCTGCAGAAACCACGACCCCTTATCGGCATCCAACACCCACGAGCCCCTCCACAATTCTCGCTGCGACAACCTCGAACATACCTCAACCCGCGCGGCCTAGCCGTCCGTCAAATTGCCTGCATTCCTCCCCCGCACCGCTTGAAATCCTTCCACGATGGCTTCCAAGGCCATGTGGGAGGTCGACCCCGAGACGCGAGCCAAGGTGAGTCCTTTTTCGACACCGTTTGCCGTCTTGCGATTGCGCGGCTCCTCGCTGACCCTTCTGTCCTCGTAGCTGGCCGCGATTCAAAAGGAGGCCAAGAACAACGTCTGCTGCGACTGTAACGCCCCGTCTCCGCAATGGGCCTCCCCAAAGTTTGGCGTGTTTATCTGCCTGTCATGCGCCGGTGTTCACAGAGGCCTCGGTGTGCACATTTCGTTCGTGCGCAGTATTTCCATGGACGCCTTTAAGCAGGTCGAGATCGAGCGGATGCGCCTCGGTGGCAATGAAAACTGGCGCAACTTCTTTGAGCAGCACGAGGATACCAAGATGAGGGGCGTCTCATGGGACGACGCGACTATTGCCGAGCGATACAGCGGAGAGGTGGGTGAGGAGTGGAAGGACAGGCTCACGGCCAATGTTGAGGGCAAGGAGTACGTTCCCGGAGAGAAGAAGGCCGCGCCCGCTCCGGCTGCCGCCAAACCCGTCAGCAGGACCGGCACGCCGCTGAGCGGCATCAACAGCCGCTCGGCCAGTCCCGGCAGGAAGGTTAAGGTCGACGACAAGTACTTCTCCAAGCTCGGTGCCGAAAACGCCTCAAGACCCGACAACCTGCCGCCGAGCCAGGGCGGCAAGTACGCGGGCTTTGGCAGCTCGCCGATGCCCGAGAAGAACGAAGCTGGCATGCCGACAGTCGACGACCTGCAGAAAGACCCCATGGCCGCGCTGAGCAAGGGCTTCGGCTGGTTTACGAGCACCGTCTCCAAGACGGCCAAGACGGTCAACGATGGCTACATTCAGCCCACAGCGAAACAGGTGGGTGATTCTTCTACTTCTGGAATTCCGTGTCCTCCGGCGCCGGCCCGGACGAAGACGTCAGGACTAATACGTCGCCCCCCAGCTGGCTGAATCCGACTTTGCGAGACAAGCTCAGGTCGCCGCCGGCAACGTCGGCCGCGCAGCGCAGCAGGGTGCCCGCAACGCCCATGATGGCTTCAACCGATTTGTCGAGGGCGGTCCTAATACCCAAGGCGGCCAGGGATCAAGACAGGCGCCCTTGGACGAGAGCAAGAAGGACTTTTGGGACAGCTTCTCGAACCTTGCGGACCAGAGGCAGACAAACAGCGGCAGCTCCATCGGCACATCGGCTATGGGCAAGAAGACCGGCGGAGCTGCGGCGCCCGCAACGAAGAAGGACAACGATGGCTGGGATGACTGGTGAGTGATGCTGAAGAAGTGAATTGGGGAGTTGAGTAAGCGGTTATCGTGCTTTGGCAGGCCTGCATAACGTAGAATATCATTTTGCTGCAATATCAAATTGTTTGGAAACAGGAATTTCCTCATTTTGCCTTGGACAGGATTGGAGGCTCGGCGTATCATTTTGCTCATTTTGCGGCGGAGAATGTCTCCCTCACAGCGGATTCATCAAAAGCAACGCATATATCTGAAAGCCGAATCTTCAAGAAAAAACGACGCACCTTCGGGATTCTGTTACCGCAGGTCAAGTCGGCGTCTTTGCTCTGAATCACCGAAAAGGGTTAAGTGGAGCGGTGACCCGAGGTTAGCCGGTATCGCTGCACGGAGGTCCCATTTTCCCCAGTGACGACACGGCCACGGGCGACTCTGAATCTGAGCTCCCACCTCCAATTCCCGTCTTCAATCCCACCCCACCCCCGACGACAGCAACACCATCAACTCTCCGAGGCCATTGTACAAGCCAACAGAGAGTCCCAAAATGTCCGCTCTCAGAATCCTCGTCCCCGTCAAGCGGGTTATTGACTACGCTGTAAGTTTCGACTACCCCACGAGCCGCAATGGGCCGCAGAGATTTGGCTTGTGATCCGACGACCGAGCTGACACCCGGAATCCGAAAAAACACAGGTCAAGCCCCGAGTCAACAAGGCCCAGACGGGCGTCGAGACGGCCGGAGTCAAGCACTCGATGAACCCCTTTGACGAGCTCTCGGTCGAGGAGTCGGTGCGCATCCGCGAGAAGAAGCGCGCGCCCGGCGGCGTCGAGGACATCACCGTCATCTCCGCGGGACCCCCCAAGGCCGTCGACGTGCTGCGGACGGCCATGGCCATGGGCGCGGACCGCGCGATCCACGTCGAGACCAAGGAGGGTGACGACCTCGAGCCGCTGTCGGTGGCGAAGCTGCTGCACAAGGCCGCCGAGGAGCACAAGTCGAACCTGGTCATCCTCGGCAAGCAGAGCATCGACGATGACGCGAACCAGACGGGCCAGATGCTGGCGGGTCTCTTGGGCTGGTCGCAGGCGACGCAGGCGAGCGAGGTCAAGTTTGGGGAGGGCGATACGGTCAGCGTCACGCGCGAGGTTGACGGTGGCGTCGAGACCGTCAAGGCGAAGCTGCCGCTCGTCATCACGACAGACCTGAGGTTGAATGAGCCGCGGTACGCCAGCTTGCCGAATATCATGAAGGCGAAGAAGAAGCCGCTCGAGAAGAAGAAGCTGGCAGACTACGGCATTGGTGTTGAGAAGAGGTTGAAGGTTTTGAAGGTTACTGGTGAGTTGTTGATTTTGGCTGTACGGGCACGTTTGGGTGGTTGTGCTAATAATTGTGTACAGAGCCTGCCCAGAGGCAGGGCGGCGGCAAGGTCGAGGACGTCAACGGGCTTGTTGCGAAGCTCAAGGAGCTTGGTGCCTTGTAAGGGGCGTGGCTTATTAGTCTGTACCAATATTAAAGAGCATTTTGCAATAGACTGGTTTGATCATGTGTTCCTTCCATGTCTGAGCTATCTTGAGTATGTCTCTTTGGAGAATCATGTGTAAGCATGCTCATCTACAAGTCAAGGCAGTTCGGCCGTTACACGAATGCTCAACTTGTGTCGTTGTGATTCGGACATCTTGAGGGATGATGTTGACGAGGGGAGCACGGAGTACTTCATTCTCTCATGAAGCTTCCAAGACTTGTGGCAACATGCGCTGACAGGCGTTCTAGATTGGACAGAAAGTGAACTGATGGATGCGCCGATCTGGCCTAGTAGAGTAGTCCTCGGAAGTATCCACTGACAGAGCCGCATGAACAGGATATCGGATTACTCCAAAGCTTGTAAACTCTGTCAAGAGTAATCAACTCTAATGTTGGGTTCGGCTGTCACCGGTCAGCCAGAAGTGCAACAGGCCCCGGATTGGACGTTGGTTGATGCAGCGTAAGGCGCTCGCTGGTGCCGTCTGTCGAAAGCTGCTCGGGAGCGACTCGGCGACCACATTGGGCGCGTGTCATGCATCTGTGTGGAAGTTGTAATCTACAGCAGGAGCATCACAGAGTCGGCGCGCCTTCCGAAAATCCACACGACCGCCGTGCCGGGACCCACACTGCCTCCCGCCTCACCTATGGTACTTATTCGAACTTCACCACCAGGCCTTTCAACCAGTTCAACGAAAACGGCGTGACCCAGTTGGTAAAAGCACACGTTCAAACAAATACCGCCAATAGGATATCTGGTGATCCTGGAGGGGCGCCCAGTTCGAGTCGTCTCTCGTCACGCGAGAGGGGGGCCTAGCAGTAGTAAGTCTTCCGTTCCGTTTTGTCTCTTATTATTACTTTCTTTATTATTTCTTTTGCGTGTTTATGTCCCTCTAACGGCTTGGTTCTGCTGCGTTCGACCGAGGTCGACCTCACGATGTTCCATTCGCATATAGAAAACATGACAGAGCCGCTTCCTCACCACTCCCGCATAACCCAAGCCCTAGTTGGTCGCATCCTTTACCTGACTGTACGAAGTCCCTCCCGCAGCAGCGTCAAACTCCATCGCCTGGTCCAATCCAACGATGGAAAACAACTTGCGCGGCGTAAAGTCCGGCTGCGTCCCAACCACGCCCGTCTCCTTCAACCTGGTCAACGAGTCTCGCATAGCCTCATACGCCGGGGCAATCGACGCAAACGGCACAATCATCATCCTGAAGCCGATGTCCTTCGCTTGCGCGGCAGTCCACGAGGGCGTCGACGCATGCTCCACCATGTTCAACAAGACCGGCGTCGGTGCAAGCGCCTTGCACGCCTCCCTGGCCTGCTCTTCGGTCCTCACACCCTCGAGGAAGGCGACGTCTGCACCGGCAGCGATGGCCGCTCTCAGTCTGTTCAGCGCCTCGTCGAACCCGTGCGTCTGCAGCGCATCCGTGCGGGCGATCACGACAATATCGGAACCAATCTTCTCGCGGGCGAGCTTCGCAGCCTTGATGCGCGCCGCGAACACCTCGACGTCGACGACTTCCTTGCCCGTCAGATGGCCGCACCGCTTCGTCTGCACCTGGTCCTCAATGTGCAGGCCAGCGACCCCCGACTGCGCGTACTGCGTCACCGTACGGGCGACCTGGTTCGGGCCGCCGTACCCGGTGTCCGCGTCCGCGACGAGGGGAACGGAGGGGTCCAGGGAGGCGAGCATCTCGGCGTGCGAGCGCATGTCATTGAGGGTGGCAAAGCCGAGGTCTGGAAGACCCAGGCGTGAGGCAGAAGTGCCTGCGCCGGTCTGTCGATGTTTAGCTGCTGAGACTGTGGACGAGGCAGGTAGGTTGTTTCTTACCATGTAGAGGCCGTCAAAGCCGACCCCGAGTGCGATCCTCGCGCTGAAGCCATCGTACACTCCAGGCAAAAGGATGAGGTCGTCTGTCGTCTTGAGACGGTTGCGGAGCCGTGTCGCGGCGGATACGTTGTCCGATGGCATTGTGACGTGAACCGGGTTGGGTGTGTGTGGTGTTTCGCAATGTGACGAACTCTCGAAAGGCGCGGTGTTTCTCGACGTCCGTTGTCCGCGTAATATCAGACGGAACGAGGGCCGCGGTTGCCGCTCGTGATCGACCCTCCTATTGTACTGATTTATAACCTCCATGACGTGTTAGTCCATCATACCCACAAGGTGGGCTTCCCCCCTTTTTCCCTTCTCGCCTTTCGGGAATATCGGAGAGGCGCGACGGAGAATTTTCTGTTTGTTTCCACCTTTGAGCCACTTGTGAGCCTCATCAAAAGTTGGAGAGTTGACGATGCGTGGAACGCCCTCGTTATTCCCGTGCTGTTTGCTCTACCAAGTGAAGAGGGTTCCATCCCGCATGCCCGCGTCCGCGGACCGCCATCGGCCGAGTTTATGTGGGCTTTCCGTCCGATCATTGCCCCCGGTGATCTTAACTCATTTTGACCCAGGACTAACATCTCTTTGGTCGAAGTTCCCTTTTTGACTTCCCTTCCCATCCAACACTCCCGCGGTCACAGCCGCAAAACATTCAAGGTTTAGAAAGAGGGTGAGAAATGCGATTATATAGACTTTGAGCCTGCAACACTTTTGCTTCCTCCCCCTCCAATACAAATGGACCAACGCACAACGATGGGGGAGTCTGGAGCCCGGTGCGTCCGAGAGGGCCAAGCTTCGTTATCGGCTCTTTGCTTTTTCTCGGCTTTTCGTTGCTTGTTTTGGGCAGATGGGCACAAGAATCCCATGTGGTCTTAAGGATTTGGATTTGTGAGAAGGTTGGATATTATACCGGGACGAACACTACCGTTTGGCTTTGGGGAGGGTGGCCTGCGTATGCTCCTTGACTCGATGTGCGGGTTCAGGACTGTGTACTCCAATACAGTGCATTCCATCAACTTGACCTTTTCTTCATCTTATCGTCCACTACTTGTCCTTCAAAGCTGGGAGAGACGACACATACGACGGTACGGAGACGACTTGGACGGCATGGGCAGGATAAGTTTCGCCAGCAAAGATGTCTCTGTCGAGACGGTCGAGAAGGGCACAGTGGTCCCGGATTCACCACTTTCGCCAACCAGGCCGCCGGAGGAAATCGCCATGGAGCAGCCAGAATGGAGGGCCACCGAGAAGAGCCTCGTGAGGAAGTTGGACATGTCGTTGCTACCAGTGGTCTGGACATTGTACATGTTCAACTTTCTCGACCGGAACAACCTGGCGTAGGTCTCGCGCCGCCGTCAGTGGCAGGGTGGAAAGGAACTAACAAGAGGCTAGGCAGGCGAAATTGAACGGTTTCGAGAAGCACCTGGGCCTTGTGGGGAACCAGTTCAACACTGCTGTGTCGGTATTCAACGTCGGGTACGCACGCGCGAAACGTCCCGTTTGACACTTGTTGTGTATGGGTACTGACACGGAGTGCAGGTATATGACCGCACAGCTGCCGTCCAACATGCTCATAACACGGGTCCGGCCGAGCATATATATCCCCTGCTGCGTGATTCTGTGGTCATGCGTATCCGCTTCAACGGCAGCGGCTAAGGACTTTTCGAGTCTGGCGGTCATCCGAGTCTTCTTGGGCGTGGTTGAAGCGCCTTTCTTCCCGGGGGTTTGCCAGCCCACCTACCTAACCCCCTTAGACTCTTGCGTACTAAGACACGCTCTAGGTCATTTACATCCTGTCATGCTGGTACACCCAGAAGGAGCTCGCCTTCCGTACCGCGATCCTTTACTCTGGCATGCTCGTGGCCACCGCCTTCGCAGGGCTCATCGCCGCCGCCGTGTTCGCCCATCTAGACGGCGTCCGCGGGCTGGAGGGGTGGCAGTGGCTCTTCATCATCGAGGGGGCGGGCAGTTTCGCGTCGGCCTTCACCGCGCTTGCGTTTCTGCCGGATTACATCGGGAGTAAGACGGGGGTTTGCTCGTGGCTGATGAGCGAGGAGGAACTGAGGGTTGCGAAGATGAGGATGGACGCGGACCGGGTGTCGGTGCCGGAGGAGAAGGGGACAGTGTGGCATGGGCTAAGGCTTGCTGTTACAGACATCAAGACGTGGGGATTTGTGAGTGCTGATGACGACCGTTAGGTGATGTCGTTGCTGATCCTGTCGCGCAGGTCTGCTTGAATGTCTTTTTCCTCTCTTGTCACGGGCTGACGAGCTTCTTTCCTACGATCGTCCAGGGGTTCAAGCTGGGCTCGAACACGATCGCGCTCGTGCTCACGGCGCCGCCCTACCTCCTAGCCGCCGTCGTCAGCATCGGGGTCGCCATGTCCAGCGACAGGCGGGGCGAGCGCGGCCTTCACATCGTGGCCCCCTTGTGCGTCGCCATGATCGGGTACATCATCACGGCCTCGACGGTCAACAGTCCCGTGCGGTACTTTGCCAGCTTCCTCTTCGTGCCGGGGGCATTCGCGCCGACGGGCTTGATCTTCAGCTGGGCCGCGAGCACGCTGAGCGCCAGCCCCGAGAAGAGGGCCGCGGCGACGGCGCTTGTGTGTCTGCTGGCGCAGCTGGGGGGAATCTGGGGGCCTTACTTCTTCAGGCCGCAGGATAGTCCGCGCTACTTGCTGGCGTTTTGTCTGATGCTCATGTTCTCATGTCTGACGGTGGGCATGGTGTTTGTGATGAGGCTCGCGTTGAGTAGGGAGAATGGGAAGATAGTCGGGGAGGCGGAGGGGACGGGCAGGAGGGTGAGGTTGTACATGTTGTGATGGAGTTTTGTTTTGGGTCTGGCGTTTATGAGATGTGGGAAACGATGGGATGAATGACTTTGTCTGGAAGAAAGAGCAAGGCGTCCAGTCTTGAATTGTATGTAGCATACGCAACGGGGATCAGGTTATCACTCTTTGAAGATTACGGCTTTTCCAGGTTGGAGGAGTTGATGGCGCTCATGTGAAAAATCCAAAACGACCTACGAGAACCACCCGCTCAGCGTCTCCGATTGAGCCTTTCTCAAGTACTTTGGTTGTGAAGGGTCATGTCAATAACTTGTCGGTCCAATACATGAACTTGAAAGAGTAAATGACTGCTTCAGTAGAAGACTCAGGAGTTCGTTTATCGATCAAGCAGAGCCCCAAGAGGATTAGTGGGACTCGAATGTTCGACAATAAAAACATTCAACTCCTCATCTTGTTGGGCATGCAACGCATGTCCATTTGGGAAATGGTTGGTTGAGTCAGTATTAGGTTGACGCAGGTCGTGTAGCGATGCAAGTCCTGTTGCTGTCTGCCATCTTGGCATGCGGCCAAGCGTCTCGGCTGGGCCTGCCCGACACGACAAGTGCCCACGTGATGCCATTCTATGGCACAGAAGCGCAGCCAGGGTGACATTTGTGTAGAGTCTCTTTGAACTCTGCGAAAGCCAGAAACAAAGCAAACATGGCAGAGGTAACCATTTCTCCATCATAGAGTTGGTTGCGTGCTGAAGCTTGTTAGATTGAGCGAGGAGAAGGACAGACGGGCGGTGGAGGGCGCAACCGGGGTTTCCGAGAGGTTGGCGCTGGCGGGTGTCTATTTCGAGACAAGGACAGCAGCGCGACTCGAGTCGGTGAGGAGAGGTTGTGAAAGGATTCAACTTGTTTGCTTCGTTTCTGGTTGGCAAGGGAGAGCCCGATAGGCGGGAAGCGGAGGGCGTCCCCGTCCGTCCGCCCCGTTTAGGCCGGTCAGAGTTCTAGGCCACATGCAGTTACGGCAGTTAGTGGACTATGCATTGTCAAGGTCGCAGACAGTTGGACGTTTTGCTTTGGAGTTTTGGATGGTGGGACTCGACTCCGAATACGGCCGGTTCATCAGAGACAGCCGTTTGGTTTGGCCACCGAGCCCACCGGTCTGGACGTTGCGTCAATTTCAGGACTCCAAAAGACGCAAATTACACTTCCGAATACAGCAGAGTCGATCTTAGGGTTTGGGTTATTTTCCCACACACCAAATACCAGCTCAATGGCTCCCTCGCGTTCACGGCGGTGATGTAATGTCGGTCAATCAAACAGGGCTGATAAGAGCTGGGGGGGAGAAATACCACCCTAGGGGCCTAGGTATCTTAAGGTGTCTTACCTTATCCGTGAGGTCCTTGGGTATCAGATAGCTTAACGTGCGTGGCCAGCCAGGGAGAGAGGAATTATGTAAGGCGTGATTTCTGGGCGGATTGTCTTAGCACATTGCCTCACGTCAAAGCCCCGCGATAACGACGACATCGGCGTGCGCGCCCTGACTGCGGGGCGGCGACATGTCCCTCATCTTCTGCCGTCCTTGGGGCCCTTGGGCGCGCTGTCTGGCGAGAGTTTCCCCTGCAGCGACTGCGACTCTTGCAGCGTCGGTCCCCATGGCCTCCCCGTCTTCCCCGTGGCGGGCGTATCACAGCGTTGGAACCCCACCAGAGCCAGCAAATTTGCACAAAGGGTCCAATGACAAGCTTTCCATTTATTTTCTTAAGCAGCCTCAATGTACCGTGTACTGGCTGCACGCCTGCAAATGTACGCTGCGAGTGACCTTGACCTTGACCATGACCTTGCCCGGGGACACTGGAGCTGTGTCCTGTCCCTGTCCAGTGTGTGTGTGTGTGACTCCTCCGCGCCGGTGCTCGTGCTCCTCTCTTATTTTTCTAGCCGATATCTACCTCCCCTTCACTCTCTCACTTTTTTCCTTCCTCTCTCACCAACAAAAAAATCCTGCACCATCTTGCAACATCCCCGTCACACAATATCTCCGGCCATAACCCCTCCGCCTCCAACATCTCGTTCAGAGAAAAATAAAATACCCCTCTTCTGATTGCACATTTGCAAAGCTGCCCTTATGAACGGGCGCCCGTCAGTCTTCACCTCTCAGGTAAGTTGCTGCTGCTGCCGATGATATGCAGCCGTTTTTTTGTCTCTCATCGTTTTCCCCTCCTGCGGCCGGGGGGTTTTGAGGTCACGGCCTTCGTGATACTCAACCCCGCCGGTCAAAACTCTGTCTCGTGCTCGTGGTCATAGCCTAATTGATTCAACCGGCGTCTACTTGCACCTTCTGCATTCTTCAATTTGTCCACAATGCCGCCGAATACCAGTCGCTGACTCGCTATCAATAGGATTACCTTTCAGGTTCGCTCGATGCCCTCTCCGCGGTTGACTCACCGCCCTCTGTCAACCAAAGACTAACCATGGCCAAACAGACCACTTGTGGAAGGCTTCCAGGGCCTAAAGGTCTCTTGACACAACCAGAAAAGCTACCTCGTACCAGACCTACCAACCGATAAACCACCATGTTCTCTCGATTGGCCACCCAATTCTCCAAGCCCGCGGTCAAGAGTGCCGCCGGGTTGAGCACCGGTTTCCGTGCTCAGACCCGATTCCTCTCCAAGCAGGCCACTGGCAGCAAGGGACGCAAAATGCCCTTCAACCAGACCCGCGCCACTGCCCCCGTCGCAAACCTCGACGCTACCTTCACCATCCGGGTACGTAACCTCCGACGATCCACCGAAACGTCACTGTGAATCAGCGGTGGGCTAACCATGCACAATAGGATGGTCCAGTCTTCTCGGGCCGAGCCTTCGGAGCAAACTCCAACATCTCCGGCGAGGCTGTCTTCACCACCTCTCTCGTGGGATACCCCGAGTCCATGACCGACCCCTCCTACCGCGGCCAGATTCTGGTCTTCACCCAGCCCCTCATCGGCAACTACGGCGTCCCCTCCAACCAGCTTGATGAGTACAAGCTCCTCAAGTACTTTGAGTCTCCCCACATCCAGTGCGCCGGTGTCGTCGTCGCCGACGTCGCTGAGCAGTACAGCCACTGGACCGCCGTCGAGAGCCTGGGTAACTGGTGCGCTCGTGAGGGCGTCCCCGCCATCTCTGGTGTCGACACCCGTGCCATCGTCACCTTCCTCCGTGAGCAGGGTTCTTCCCTCGCTAGGATCACCATCGGTGACGAGTACGACGCCGACGAGGACGAGAGCTTCATCGACCCAGGCCAGATCAACCTGGTCAAGCGCGTCAGCACCAAGGCTCCCTTCGTTGTCGAGTCCCCCGGTGCCAAGTACCACGTCGCCCTGATCGACTGCGGTGTCAAGGAGAACATTCTCCGCAGCCTCGTCAGCCGTGGTGCCTCCGTCACCGTCTTCCCCTACAACTACCCCATCCAGAAGGTCGCCTCCAACTTTGACGGTGTCTTCATCTCCAACGGACCTGGTGACCCGACTCATTGCCAGGACACCATCTACAACCTGGGCCGCCTGATGGAGACCTCTCCCGTCCCCATCATGGGTATCTGCCTCGGCCACCAGCTTCTTGCTCTGGCCGTCGGTGCCCGCACCATCAAGCTCAAGTACGGAAACCGAGCCCACAACATCCCCGCTCTCGACTTGACCACTGGTCAGTGCCACATCACCAGCCAGAACCACGGTTACGCCGTGGACGCCTCCACCCTGCCCAGCGAGTTCAAGGAGTACTTTGTCAACCTGAACGATGGCAGCAACGAGGGCATGATGCACAAGACCCGCCCCATCTTCTCCACCCAGTTCCACCCCGAGGCCAAGGGCGGCCCGATGGACAGCTCCTACCTCTTTGACAAGTACCTCGAGAACGTCCAGCTCTTCAAGGAGAGTGAGAAGATCTACAAGGACAACCGCCCCACACCCCTCATGCTGGACATTCTCAGCAGGGAGCGTGTGGGTGTCGAGCCCACCACCCTGGCTGCGGCTGCCTAAGTTTGTTCCGCTGTGGATTAGCTCGTTCTTGACTTTCATGGGATTTGCGGTGTCGTAGCAGGTATAAATGGGTTTTCGTCATGGGAAGCTAGTGATGGTTCCTCTTTTTTATTTACAGTTGATAACATAGCCCCAAAAGTAGCTATTATTCCTAAATTGATGCAAAAAAGGCACTTCATTTGGAAATAACAACGTCGTTCCGTCCAGTGAATATGCTACGAGTGCACTGTGACGATTATTCCCTACAAGGCCGCTTGTGTTGACTATCATCGATATAAAATCCGATTCCCTCTTTTAGACATCTGACGAAAAAGGACAGCCCAAGAGACTGCCGCGAATTCACAACCCGATGAAAATTTATGGACGAGTACAGGGAAACACGTACCCACAGACCTGCAAGCTGAATTCTCCCTGGATCGCACTCAAATCATCAGCCTGCTACCTAGGCTAACACGCCAATGGAGGACAAATCTTGAGGCAGGCCCCTCTCTGGCTAGCCGATAGACGCTTGCCAAGCCATATATGAGTTGAATTTGAAAGCGATATGCGAGCTCGTTGAAGATGTTCGATTAGCGTCTCATCCATCCACTATTCGGCTCTGTCTGCGGCGCCCCCCCTTCCTCGGCAGAGAAGGAGATTACGCCCAGCATGACATCACAGAAAGTTTCAAAGGTTCAGTTTAATGTCTTCTTGAATGTTCTACTTTTGGGAGAATGAAATCAAAATCCTCCTGTATGGTGAAGCCCGCGGGTAAGGCGGGCAGTGGTATCGCAGCGTCTCTCTCTATGGTGTCAAAAAAGGGGTCTTGTTGGGAAAAGCAATCTACAGCTTCGCGCATGCCATGGAGGCACCCGACGCTGGGCATTAGAGAGAAATTCAAATAGCCATCCTGCCCACCTCATTTCCAGTTTTCCCCGTCCCACCCTTGCCCCGTGCTTCGAAAGCGATGCTTGGCGATGTCGTGTTTGTATCCTGCCGCATGCGTCGCTGACGTTTTGCATCTTTTTGTCCCCAAGTTTTCCTACACTTCATATACATGCTGGATAGGATTCGACTTGCGCGCCAAGTCCTGATCCAAAACCCTTCGCCCATCTCTTTGATATTGTTGCGCTGCTAAGAATACTCAGTGCGTCTCGAGGTTCGCAGCCCGCTGAGCTACTCCGGAGACCTTAGGGGACCTGAGTCGATGAGCGCCGACAAGGACCAAACCACTTTGAGGGCTACCCTTAGTGTCGTCTGGGACGACTGTATCCACGGTTGCCTTTCCTGTAAAAGCCACCGTCATTGATACCTGGGATATATCTGTCGCCCATGAGACGATTGTTTTAGTATCGTCTCTCACGATCGTCGCTGCGCGAGCCGAAGGTTCCACGGTCGCCTTGCCTGTAAGGGCCGCCCTCATTGATACCCGGGAGGTACCTATCGCTTAGGGGACGAGGGTTGCGACGACCATTGCCACCGCCGCCGCCGCCGCCGCCGCCGTTTCTTCGATTGCGGCGAGGGCCTGATCCGCGGTGGGGTCCGCTGTCGAAGCCCCGTCTGCGTTGCGCATCTCTCTCTCTGTGCGGTGGGCGAATGCCGACAAAGACTTCTTGGCCGCGGTCGACGAAACTATCGCCTTGCTCGAAAGTGTAGCGGTTGATCTCGGTCTCGGGGCCCATGTCGCGCTTAAGGTCTTGGGTGTAGAATGAACGCATGTTGCGGATTCGTCTGCTGGCCAGATCGTCGGAGACGGGCTGGAATGTGATCGGGGGGTTCTTGCGCGTCGTTTGGACAGGGCCTCCTGGGAAGTTTTGGATCTGACGAGAGCCTCTGCCTCCAGGGCCGCGGGGCGGGTCCCGGTCTCCTCTGGGTCCAAGGGGCGCTCCCTCTGTGCCTCTGGCCCGGGGTCCCAAAGGAATCGCGTTCACGTCCTTAACAGCGGGCCCCGAAGGGATAGGTCTGGTAAGTTCGGGGGCGGCTAGCGCGGGCGGAGGCGCGGTGCCCGAATCCAGGCGGGCAACAACGAACCCATCGTCCTCACGATCGAAAATGACCTCCCAGCGAGCTCCTCTCCGGCTCTGTCCCTGAGTCTCTTCCTCGTCAATCCACTCACGAACCTTCTCGGGAGGAACAAAGTCCACCCAAAGTGGCTTGCGCTCACGCTCATCGGGCCAGATGACGTCATGTAAGGCGTTGCGGACGCGAGAAGCCTGAGATGTGGTTTTGAAGACCGCAAAAGCGTGAGTCCTAATCTGGTCGACGAAGAACTCCTCGATATCGCCTTCGTTGGGATCGGTGCCGGCCGGAGTCGCAAGCTCAAGCAGATGAGCCTGAACCACGTTCTCGCGAAGAGGCCTCATGAAGTTCTTGATGTAAAGAGCTCTGGTTGCAGGGTGGACGGATGGCTGCACGTCGCGCTCATACTCCATAGCATTGCCTGCTCCCTGCCCGATAGGGGACTGTGTATCATTCGCGTCCTTGGGTTGGTTTGCGATGTCTGCTGATTCGGGAGCCGGGACAGAATCATCGGCAGCCGTAGTCGCGGGTTCATTCTGCGCCTCATCGTTTGTTGTCATTGCGACGTCTTCAACATCTCCCTTAGTCTCGGGTTCGTCCTGTTCCATGGGCTCGTCTTCAGGCTGGGGTACATTCTCGGAAACGGCCTTTGCATCATTGGCGATATCTTCGGCAAGACTGGTGTTCTCCACCAACGCGTCCTTGATGTTGCTGATGACCCCAGTCACGCCAGAAGGCTCTGAAGATTGCACTTCGTCGTCCTCTTGCGCCTTGAGGCGTTTGCGGGAGGCGTCCTCCAGGGGCTCGGCAGGGCTCTCTGAACGGCGCTTTCGCTTTTGAGCATCCTGAGCTATCTCGGCAGGCGCAGGAGGGGTTATTTCGGCCGAAGGCACGCCTTCTTGAAGTGCAGCCGGGGCATCTTGTTTATCGTCACTCTCGGTGGCTACCGCCGGGGCGTCGCTGTTGGTCTTTGAAATTGGGGAGGCAGACTCGGGCGCGGGCGCGGTTTCGGGTTCGGCAGGCGCAGCATCAGGTTCGGCATGCGCCGATTCCTTGGGGGCTTCGTCGACAGAAGCAGAGTCCGCAGACGGCTCCTCAGCTTCTATAGCCTGAGGTTCGGAAGTCTCAGTGGGCTCGGGTTCGGAGGCCTCCGCCTCGTTCTCGGCGGCTGCATTGCTGGCATCGTCTTCGGTGAGTCGCGAGACGAGGTCCTGCTTAAGGCCGGCTATGGCAAGCCCTCGCCGCTTCAACTCAGCCTTGAGTTGGACGACGGTTTGCTTGCTCCAGTCCTTCATCGTGAATAATTGCTGCGTCGCAACGACTGTCGCATAGCTCGAATGCTAGATAAAATTGAAAAAGTGATATTGGGCGCGTGATCAGAGCGATATTTGCGCGTTGCCGATGTTGTTTGCGCGTGTTGCGATGTGTCAGGTTGGCGATGCTGAGCAGAAGGTGGACAACCGGGAAGGCAAGTCGTCGTTGGGTCGCTTCCAAGTTGAGCGCGTCGTCGCGACCTGAAAAATTGCCCCGTCATGCAAATCAGAGCCTCTCCACTGAGCTACTGGTACTTGGTACGCTAAGGTAGACAAAGTCGCTCTAGTGCAGGGGTTGCCTCCCACCCTCACAGTGATCGATCCCGTCTGGGAAGGATGTCATCTCTGCGCGCGGCCCCACAACTTTTCGCGCCGTCATCTGCCGGGAGATCAATCACGTGGTTCAAAGCGTTGACTTCGTCTCAAGTCTGGCATTTTGCGCGCCGCCCTATGCTTGAGCGCAATTTGAACATTTGCTTTGTTTTCTAGAGCTAGAGCTACGAATTTTTTTTTTACACCTTGCTCTGATAATTTTGAACATGAGGAAAGAAGTGACAAGGGATACCCGATGGCTCCTGCGTCTTCTGTTCGCATCAACATGACTAAGCAAAGATCAGACGGTGAAGCCAGTTGAGCACGGGCCAGGTATCCATTCTAGCAGCGTGGCAGCATGGCGCCAGCCGCCAGCCGCCGTACCTTACCTTAAATCTTGGAACCTGGGCTATTTTTTTGGTCTCACCGCGTCGACGTCAATTGAAAGGGAAATAAATTCCAACGGCTTTTGTCTCGCGCCGTTTTCGTCGCGCCACAGGCCCTTTGCGCCTTTCTGCTTTGCAACTTTCTGTTCAAGGGACAACAGAGCCCCGCCATCTCCCTGGCCTCCTGCCTTGCTGCGCGGTTTTGCCGCAGATGGTTGAGATAAAAATTGCCACAGATGAAGAAGCGACAAGTGTCGGCTCGACAAAGAAATGCATCTCTACGGCTTCTCTCGGCAGGCACGATCGTGAGATATCAAAAGACGTGATTTCCCCAGCACCAGCCACCTGCCAAACACAACCACCAGACTTCAAATCCCTACACGCCGCTCATCCTTATTATCCTCCAGAATCATCTCACAAAACCTCATACTTTCCAATGGATCGGCCTTCATCAGGCTCCGTACGGAGTATTTCGCCATTTCAAACCCCCCAGCACTCCCGCCTTCTGGATCACAGCTTTCTCGGCGCGACGCCTCTCACGGAGACTCCGGCAACAAGCGCAAGCATCGGCAGAGGGGGTACTCCTGGTTCGGACAGGGTCTTGTCAGGCCGTGTCAAAAAGTCGACTCACAGAACACCTTTGCGCAAGGAAGATGTTCTCAGTGAGAAGGAGAAGGGGGAGGAACAGCGGCAACTGAAAGAGATGATGGAGGAAGTGAAGCTCTTTCCTAGAAGCGACAGTTGGGCCGATGACGAATTCAAACTGTTCAAAATACTGTTCATGAGACAATACAGCCCTCTGCTGCCAGGTGACTGGCAGATGAGCTTCAGAGGCATCCCAATTCCCGATATTCTATTTGCCAGCTCCGTTGCACACCCACCCATCATCAACACGCGGTCCGGCAACGATTTCAAAGGTGGGGTTTGATGCTTCAACTTGATGGTATTGAGTGCTAACTCGGCTCCAGCGACGAAAGCTTTGGCTCGCCTCATTGACCTGACGAGAGAGGTTCGAGGCTTGGCTCAGACAGGCCGAAGGCACAGAGCGAGCGCGCTGATCACGAAGAGACTCCAGGAGTACGCCAAGTGGGCTGAGCACGACGGAGAGTACGACACACTTGATTACGTGCCGAACATCATTATCGACGCCGTCGACACGTCTCAGACGCCGCAGGCAATTGAGGAGCACATGCAGAACCGGCTAAGAATCGCCGCCGCAAGTCAACGCGCTCACTGGAGAGCTGAACGGGCACCTGAAAGCGGTCATGAGGAGAAGGAAGAGAATGGGTACGCGTCAGAAGTCGACCCCGAGGAGGCTGAGCCCGAGGACAACAGGATTGTTCTTGTGCCGGACAAGTACCCGACGCCGTCACCGCAAAAGGCCGACTCGCCTCCGTCGACCCCGCATCGAAACGGGATCAACGGCGATGGCATCAGCGAGCATAGCAGCCCGAGCGAAAACTCCGAGAGCGCCGAGCAGCCGGACGAACTCTGGGCCGGCGAGTATACGCGGCGCCCACCTGTCATTTACGGACTGTTCGTTGTCAACACATCGGTCATGGTGCTCACTATTGACTCGGCAAAGGAACAGGACGCTGCTGGGAGTTACCAGGTGGAAGTCGGCTTCAGCAAACGTGGCCAGGACGTGTGGAACGCGATCACCATTGCCATCGTTGTCTGTCTGGCCAGGGACACCATCGTGGAAATGAGGAAGAACTTTGAGACTTCGGTTTTGGACGAGTCGAGCGACCCTGACGCTTGATATGACGGTATGAATGATATGAGGCCCCGGCACGGCAGCAAGCGTCGTTTGATCTTTCTTTTCTCTTTGTTTACGGCGGCAAGCAGTCCTTTGGAATGCGTATACCCATTTCTGTTTTGGCGAACGCTGCAGATACCCATTTCCAGAGTAGAATCCTTGGCAACTATGTTCCCCAACAAGGCATCATAAGATTAGCTGCATCCTTATTTCTCTAAAGATCATCCGTACTGTGCGCTCAGCTGAGCAGATGGCATGACTTTCACTGGGCAGGGATGACATTCCAAAACTAGGCGATTGGCTCGTCAATATGGGGCATCGTTACAAGCCTTGACGACCCCTCACTTGGGACATGTGCGCATTATCGACAAGTGTCTTGATCCTGACTTCACGGCTCCTATCACCGACCTGAAGCGCCGAGCCTTGAGACGAATTCGTCGGATCCGGCCCTGACGGGGTCCAAGTCGTCCCGCGACCGATCCTGGCTCCATGAGGGTGCTCGGCTCTTGGCTCGGAGTCATGCAGATCGGAGGTCGGCCGCCGAAGCAAGAGAAAACACACAATGTGACGAAGCAAGGCAGAAAAGTCGACGACTCTAATCAATTCGCCTCTTAACACCGAGGATGGCGCTGTACGACCTCGGGATTACGTATCCTGTTTTTTCGTAATGGCGTTGAAGGGGTGCAGGACACCGACTGCCTTATTCGTCACCGCCACGATTCCCCATACCGCAAAATGCCCCGTTGCCCTGTCAGCTTATTCAGGTCGCCTGTCACTGGGCCATCGCCTTGCCCGTCCTGCAGGCCAGGTTCTCGGAGCCGGATTCCGGTCCACTACGAGCTGCAGGTACTTTGGGGGCCTTTTCTCACAGTGAGGGAAGGGAATGTCAAGGAAGCGTCTGGTGGTGTGCTGCGTGGAGGGATGATAGGTCAAGAGCCGAGCCATCCTGCTCTGATTCGGCCGGGGAAGGAATCGAATTTTCACAATGGAGGGCTGCCATTCTCGATTCTTGTGTCCTGTTCCCTGCGCTAGGGGTGGCTGGCGGCGGTGTAAGTCAAATCCTGCTATTTCAAGACTTGACATGTGTGTAGTAGCACGCGCAGTAACACATCATCCTGCTGCTGCTGCTGCTGCCGCGGCGCCGCCTTTGTCGGGCTCGGAGAGCGAGCTGGCCCAGCGAGGTGTGTTGCATTGCATCCTGGGAGGGCTTACTATGACAGAGTATGGTACCTTCTGGGGCCCTGTACCTTGGTCGATTCCAGAGCGCTGGAGGGGAGGGGACCGGAGACCGAACTGGCGGGCATAGCGCTGCGCGAGGGTGGATTTGATTTGTGACCTAGACCTGGGCTTGATGAGGAGGGGACCATTGCCCTTCTCTCTCTCTTTTTTCTGCCGTATCTCGCTTGGCCGACGGGAGTGTGCCGCGCTGATGTGAGAGATGATCGGGTTGTCTAATCTGATGTGATGTTGTCTTCTCAGACGGGGGGACGGGTGGGACGGGACGGTGCCCAAGGATACCTGACTGTAGATCAATCTGTTTGCTGGAGGTGCAAGTCATGGCGTGTCGGTGAAGTCCTAGGGCACAAGTCAGTTGGCGTGACATTCGGCTTTACTGAGAGAGCATTAGAGTTCAAATTCTTTCCTCCGGGGCCCAAGGGTCTGGCGCAGAACAACATGGAGACAGCGTTGCTCGCCAGACGTGCCGATTGATCCATTCTCGAGACAAGCAAATCAGAGCGTGCTGGCGGATGGAGTAGTCCAGGGTGTCCAGGGGAGCCGGCCCAGGCCAACCGGGAAAGGCTAATTACGGCGTATTGTTCGGGTTTAGGCTGGAAATTTAGGGTAGATAGGTCGTGTCATTTGCTCCCCGGCTGTCGTTATCTCGCCATTGCTCGGCTAGATGTGATTATTGATGGTTGTGTAAGGGGAAAGAAAAGGGGGCATGATGATGAGGACAGATGAAGGAATATTGACTGCGCAAAGACGACAAGGTCGTGAACGCAAAGTTAGTTTGGGGAGGCAGGACAGCGACAAAACAAATCGAAAAAGAACAAGGCGAAAAAAACAAACATGCTTGAAATATTCCCCAAACAGCATTAGTTCGACCCTCCGTGTCATCAATGCCGCGATGCGATGCTGGACTGGACGCAGCAAGGTGGACTCGAGTCGGGTGGATATTGCTAAACTCGGTGGACCACGCACCCATGTCTTGAGTGTCTAGCGACATGCCACGGGCGGCCAATCAGCAGCCACATGTTGTAATCCGTGACCTCTCAGCCCAGATCACCCAACGACGGGCTCCGATTTTCCCCCATTCTCGTCCGTCACTCGTCATTGGGAACCCAGCGTGGGCTGTCTGTTCTCGTGATTTCTGCCAGCGCCGCGTACAGTTGCACGTTCTCGTCCGCCCATCACCATCGCCCTGTTCGCCCTTGTCGCCTCGTTGTGTGTGTGTGTCGAGGTACACCACGGCCACCACGCACATCGCTACCACGCTTCCCGCCACTAGCTCAGCGTCCGTCACTTGTCAGGTTCGCTACAGACTCGCTACCGCCTAGCAGGCTACAGCCTCCAGGTCCTCCTCAGAGTCTCGCACCCACCGAGCCAGCCCTCTCACCGCCCGGTGAACCCTCGCAAGCGCCTCCCAGCGCACCGCCAGCCGGGTACGGGTACGGTGCAGCGTGTACGGGTGCCCTGGATAGCCACTGACTGCCCACTGTCAGAGTCGTCTCCCACGAGGGGCTCTTACATGTCCGTCATCATCACCAGCAACACTTGTTGTCTCCTCCTCACCAGCATGCACTCGAAATCACCGCTCTATCCCTCCTAGGCGCTCGTCATCTTCTCACAACCCTCTCCTCCTCCTTCCCCAACCCAACCCCTATTCAGCGTAACTCGGCTTCTCAAGCCCCCCGGGCTCTCGGCCCCTCCATCTCTCACACCACACTGTGTTCGTACAGGCAACCCGAACACGGCGAACCCCTTCGTCCCTTGGATTCACGGTGGCGACCCTCTGTCTCTTCTCAGTCCCCCGGCCGCCGATTCCGCCTTCTTGCTCCGTCATCCGGTTCTCCATATCCCTCCTGACCTCTTGTCGTCGACTGTGGACGGGGCAATCCCTCCCCTGAACCATCCTCCGGCCTGCCGACTGTCGAACCACCTTTGCAACCGTGGTAGGGTTGTCTAAGTTTGACCTGCTTTTGACTTCTTTCCCTCTTCCTCTACCTCCGTCGACCGCTTTGCCCGTTGAAGTATCCTCTTACCTCCGAGCCAGCCTGTCGCCTTCCTCCGGTCTGAGCCTCTACTGCTTACGAAGTCATCAAATCCCCCGTGATCGATACCTCGGTGAAGGCTTCTAACAGCAAACCCCTGAATACGAGCCTCTCGGATCTACTGGTCTTGCGGTTTGATACAACACAGACGCCTGCCGCAGACATCCACCTCGCACCCACGACCGAGCCGCGCTTCTTCGAATGGCGATGGCCGATGGCATCTCGTCGGCGGCTCAGGGTTCGGCCAAACAGCCCCCCTCGACCATGCGAACCGCCCTTCCATCACGGCGCATGTCCCCGAAAGCCCGAGACGGAGGGCAGCATGGCGCGGTAGAGCACGCGAGAATCCCCAGCCCCGGCCCCAGTGCCGACAACATCGACTCGACGACCCTGCGCCCGGAAATGCGACGCAGTCCGTCGAGCGAAGCCACTTCAATGTCGGTCGCCAGGAGTCCAGCCTCAGTATCTAGCGACAGTTCTCCCCAGGCGAGAAGGACGGAAGCCAGACCCAGCCCGGCACCGACGACAGCGAGTTCTGCATCCGGGCAAACCGGCCAGGTCTGCAGGTAAGGAGACGACAGCCAGACCACCCCCTTTTCTGCAACGAGACTAACCAGCCGCAGCAACTGCGGTACAACGAGGACACCGCTGTGGAGGAGATCGCCTCAGGGAACGACGATTTGCAACGCTTGTGGCCTGTACCAAAAGGCGAGAAACGCTTCGCGGCCAACTAACCTGAAGAAACCGCCGCATCTTGTTGCTGCTACACCAAGGACCGCTCCGCCAAAAATCGCCCCTGCGCCTGGCCCTGGACCGAAATATCTCAGCGCTCCCGCTCCAACGTATGTCACCGAGGAGCAGGCCCCTTCAGGGACCTGCCCAGGCGGTGGAAAGTGCAATGGTACTGGCGGCGCAGAGGGTTGCAGCGGGTGTCCTGCCTACAACAACCGCGTGTCGAAATCTGCTCACTTGAATGTTGTTCAGGGGCAAGGTTGTGGCGGCGGCGGCGGTGGCAGCTCCTCGAGTCAGCAGCAGCAGCAGCTTGAGCCCATGGCAGTTGACGACCCCGCGGCTCCCGTTGACATTGCTGCTCTGCAAATACAGGGACAAAATCCAAACACGACCGTCGTTATCGCCTGTCAAAATTGCAGCACGACCGTCACGCCCCTGTGGCGACGTGATGAAAGTGGGCACACGATTTGCAATGCTTGCGGTATGTGCCGTCGAAATCTGGGGAAGATCTCGATCTCGATGTGCTGACATAATTAGGTCTCTACTACAAACTTCATGGAGTCCACCGGCCCGTCACCATGAAAAAGTCGACAATCAAGCGAAGGAAACGAGTGATTCCCTCTTCGTTTGGCGGCGAGTGGACTGAAGAGATGCTCGACGGATCAGAAACGCAGAGCATGGCGCCTGAGGGCAGCCCGGAAAGAGGCACGATGAACGAGGACGGGTCTATCAATCTGGGTTTTCGGCATCGCCAGGAGGGCCCCCTGGCTATGCTACCAGATCCTCAGATGCGCCCCAACAGGCAAGGGTCCCCTCTGCCATCGGCGACCGACCTGGCAGCCTATCAATCATCGATGCCGCGGACGTCGCATCCCTACCCTGGATCGCTGAACGACGACAACCGACTTGCGCCGATCACATCGCTGACCGCAATTGGCGAACGTCAATCGTCTCTGTCGCCTGCGTCGTTTCTCCCTCCATCGCGCAAACGGTCCTTGTCTGCTGAAGGAAACCCGGCGGGTGATGGTGGCCCCGACACCTCGAAGCGGCTGTCGTCCATCAAGTCGATCCTGAACCCCACCGACGGGGACGAGAGCCCTACCTACCACTCCGGAGGCGAGGACGCCGCTGAGCACTACGCCCGATCTGCAATGTCTCCCGCCGGCTCGGCGCCGAGTCCAGGGTCCTACTCCAACACTCGCCTGACGCCCCTGCCCTCGCCGGGGCCCAGCAGCCAGACAAGCCATCCGGGCTATGGCAACCAAGAGAGTGAGAGGGCAAGGGCCGAGAAGAGGGCCGCTCTGACTAGGGAGGCGGAACGGATGAGGGAGATGCTCGCTGCGAAGGAGCGGGAACTTGCGGAACTGAACGACTGAACGAATCTTCCAAACGATACACACGAAAAACGGGATCGGGATATCGGCACGGGGTTATCATGTGCGCGCACATCATGGCTTTGGAGTTGCTTGTGTGAATTTTTGAAACAGGGAGATGGTGGGCGGTAATCTTGTGGTTTTTGCGCGAAAGTCCAAACGGAGTCATTTTGCTTTGCTTTGCTTCTTCCATTCTTCTTCTTCTTACTCCTTTTTTACCACCGGCGAAACGAGAGAGAAAAACAAAAACGGACAGGTCTGGCCTTTACAGGAAAGGGGAGAGGGTGATGTTGCGCATCTTGGCGCTCAAAACAAAACTGCATCTTATCTGTCCCGGCGTGGCTCACGACGCGGCGGCGTTTCTTCGTATTACGACGACCAAAAAATCCCTTGTTTTTTGTCCTTTTGTATTTGGACGAGCTATGAAGGGCAAATGCTTCTGTCAAGAGAAAAGGGGGGAGTTTGAATAGTCTCTTCTGCTTTTCCATGGTTTAGATATCGGACCATCGACTGGTAATGGGCTCTACTAGGCCAGGGTAGTGGGACAGACGGCCTCGATGGAGAAAAATTCAAGCATGGCAATTGTTATTGGACAAGATGCCGCGTACGTTGCTGTTTTCCGCCGCAAAAAGTAAAAAAAAGCGAGCAAGTTTGCACGTCGAGTTGTTCAAGAAAAAGGGGTCTGGGACATCCAAGGTTGGTTCTGTGTTTTCGAGGGCAAAAAAATCAGGTCTGTTAGACTAGCCACTACGGATCCCAAACAATACCCTGCTTTTACCGGCCTCCTTTGTTCTCCTTACACCATCTAAGAAATAAGTGAAATTCATACAATTGCGCCCACCGCAAAGCAGACGCAACATCTTCCCAACCACTGACGCAAGTCCCACACTATGCGCAAACTCATACCAGTAGCGCTTTACAAGTTTCCGAATACACGCAATGTACAGCGGACCCGGCGGGCCAGACATCCAGAGGGGGTTTTCTGTTGGGTTTTACAGTGGTTTCCCTTCTTCGTCGGATCTGCCCTCTGCCTCTCTTCTCGGTTCGGTTCTGTTCCCCATGCTTTGTCGCAAGGCCGAAGGTCGCGTTCCCCTCTCTTCTCAGTATCTTGACAATTCGAAAAATCCTCAGCAAATCCGGTTCACATCGTAGCCATCTCTGACCCGTGCCTCCCGCCCCAAAGAAGCTTTGGGAGGGAAACGCATCCGAGATGGGCTTTTTGGTATGTTGTAAAGGGGGGCGGCTAGCTTACACCTGCTCTGCTCCCCAGCCGCCGTCGGCCTCGCGCATGTTGGCTGGCGGCTCGATCTGGGGGACGAACTCGAGGGCGGCGTAGGCGACGCCGATAATGCCGATGATGGAGCCGGCGAGGATCTTGAAGATGCCGTTGTTGATGAGGATGGAGCCGATGAAGATGTAGACTAGAAGCGAGCGTCAGGATCGCAGGTTCTCCAAATCGGGGAGGGCTGCCAGGCTTGAACTTACAGATTCCACGGCCGATGAAGGAGAAGAGGAAGGAGGCGTAGCGGGACACCTGGGGAGGAATCTGGAACTCTGCAATTGGGTTAGACGGGCTTCTGGGAGCTGGAGACAAGGTCAAGTACCAAGAAGAGCGGTGCCTGTGTCCAAGAGGTTAGCTTTGGTTCCCGATCCGACTGTGGTTTCTCGGCAGGGCGCAAACTTACAGAGACCGAAGATAATGACGTAGGCGCCAACAATGATTCCCTGGCTACAGGCGGTTGTTAGTCGGGTCGTACAAACATGGACTGCGTCCCCTTGTCCACAGAATTTTTTGATGCGCGGAGCCGTGCGCGCGCGCTGCGAGATAGCTTCGCGGCAGCGATGCGCAAGCACAGGAGATGTCCGACGGGATCGGCTGAGGGCGAGGACACGTACAAGGAGAAGTCGAAGAATTGGGCGATACCACCCAGGACCATAACGGTCGCGGTGACAAGGTTGACGATGCGGCTGTTGGGGGCGATATGTTAGTCCATTGCAATGCGATGGGGTGTCCGGGGGGCACGTACAAGGCGTCGGAGAGCTCCATGTTGGCGATTTAGCTTGGTGGTGGTGGTTTCGGGAAAGTTGATGGGCGGAAGAAGGATTTGTAAAGGAAGAAGAAGGGGAAGAAGAAGCTGACGTGGATGGAGACGGAGACGCCAGGCAACTGGATATCGCGGGTCTCTGGGGATGGGGATGTGTGAGTGGGAAATGTGCAAGGTGGGTGCGAAAGGTGTGACGTCCGGAGAAGAGGCTGACGAGTCAAGGTGCAGCACTTGTGTCCAGTGTGTGTTGTGCTTTGCTCCTGAAGCTGGCAAACCTGGCAGATTAGATACAAGGAGTGCAGCTGTGGATACTGCGACGGGGGTAGGTACCCGGTACTTTGTTAGCTGCTGCCGTGCTGCTGCACCAAACAACCCGAACACGTAGCAGTGCCAACAGGAGGCGCATGTCACCAGCCACACCCAAGCTAACCCACCAGCCTCTCACAGGGTTTTTTGACACTGACACTTGAAATCTCTGCGACCGCCTGCCTGAGTTGGGGGCCAGCAGGGGTTCAGCGACAATCGCGACGTCAATTGGTGTAGAGGCAAGCTCATTACCTCAGCCGAAGCAAGGTGAGAGCTTCACTTCAACAGCTCCCACTTGATTGATGGTCTGATATTGAGGACTTTTCGACAACGGATTGGTGGTCTCATTGGCTCTTTCGCTTACTACGATGTGAGCGCAATCAACTGGAACTTTCTTTTTCCCAATATTTGTACAACAAATTTTGTTTGATGTTCCCGTCATGTTAACCCTCCGAGCTTCAGTGCCTAGGCAGAGCCACCTCGGCCGGCTGCCGGGGCGAGCTCTGTATGTCGGTGTCTTGAGTTTCCGGAGGTCGATACACATGCCTCCCGTGCAGACGAAGCATCACTCTGCGATTAAGGATATTAGGAACATTGGCATCATTGCTCATGTTGACGCTGTGAGTGCGCCATTCACAGCTTGCAGGATGAGATTGCTGATGACCTGAAGGGTAAAACGACCACTACTGAGCGCATGTTATACTATAGCGGCGTGACTCGTCGAGTTGGAGGTAAGAACTTTTGTGAGGGGTCGTTCTGGTGGATGAGAGTTGCGGATGGGCAGTGAGAGTCTGCAGGATCATGAGCTGATGAGAGGATCCAGATGTCGATGCCGGAAACACCGTAACGGACTTTCTTGACTTGGAAAGAGAAAGGGGCATCACGATTCAGTCAGCAGCCATCACTTTCAACTGGCCTCTACCAGAAGACTGCCAGCCTGGAAAGCCTCCCAAGACTATCAACCTCATCGATACCCCCGGTCATCAGGACTTCCGATTCGAAGTCGACAGGTGTCTTCCTGTTCTTGATGGTGCAGTGTGCATCATTGACTCTGTGAAGGGTGTGGAGGCCCACACAGAGAGAGTGTGGGCTTCTGCGCATGAGCACAAGATCCCGCGGATCGTCTTCGTCAACAAACTGGACCGAGACGGCGCATCATTCCGCAAGTCGGTGCTTGAGATTGGTTCTCGTCTCGGCGGATGGCCACTAGTATGTCAGATACCATGGTGGGAGGGCGACCAATTCGTCGGCGTTGTCGATATCATCAACCGCGTCGGATACAGGTGGAAGGCCGAAAAGCAAAAGACAAAGTACGAATTCGCCGAGCTTCAGGAGGTGCTTTCGGGCAACCCTCTTCTTGCGGAGATCGAGACGGCTCGCGAAAAACTGATCGAAGGAGTCGCCGAGTGGGACGAGGCCATTATGGATCTCTTCGTTGACGATCCCACCAAGATCACCAGTGAAATGCTCAAAGAGGCTGTCCGCAACGTCATTCGCAGCGGCGACGGAAACGCCATCCCCGTCCTGGCGGGTGCCAGTTTCCGACACATTGGCGTCGAGCCTCTGATGGACGCCATCGTCGACTACCTGCCTAGTCCAGACGAACGTCCAGAGCTCGAGGTTCGCGTGGGGGCCAACAAACAAGAGCTCCAGAAGCTTCTTGATAACACTAACAAGCATAACAAGAAGGCCAGCCACGGCCAGGTTGCTGCTGTAGCGTCTGTCTTCAAGGTCTTCCACCATCCCAAGGAAGGAACTCTGAGCTTCGTCCGCGTTTACCACGGCGATCTTCACCGGAACTCGTCTACCTGGAACACCCACATCCAGCAGTCGGAGAAGCCTTTCGGTCTGGTACAAATATCTGCGGAGAAGACCGAAGACGTGCAGCATCTGGCAACGGGCCAAATTGGTGCCATCAAGGGGCTGAAGAAGGCTCGCACGGGCGACACTCTTCTCGCATCTGTCGGCAACAAGCAAGTTCCAGATAGTCTGAAGCATGTTCACATAAGACCGCCCGAGATCCCCCCAGCGGTTGCCTTCCTTGCCATCGATCCTCAAGGCATGACTGCCGCCAAGGAGCTTGAGATTGCCCTAGACAACGCATCCCGAGAAGACCCCAGTCTCAGATGGACGCGCGACGAGAAGACTGAGCAGTTCATCCTCCAGGGCATGGGCAAGCTCCACCTTGATATCGCGGTCCACAACCTTAAGCAAAACCCCAAGGTCCAAGCCGATTTCGGCCCCATTGAGGTCGACTACAAGGAGTGCATCACTGCCCCGATCGGACCTCACCACGTCACATATGACAGAGTGGTCGCGAGCAAGTCTGGCAGGGTGTCATGCAGCGCGACCCTTGAGCCGCTTGAGGAGCACCACCGGCAGGCCGCCCTTGAACCAACTGTCGAGCGCGATGGCAATATGATCCATGTCATCATCGACTTACCCGAAGAGGGCTATTTCCCCAGCTTTGACCCTGAAGAAGCCCGTCAACAGCTAATCAACGGAGTAGTCGCCGCACTCGCACGTGGTCCGCGCCGCGGTTCACCTGTACAGGGCTGCCACATCACAATTAACGTCGATGCCACCGAGGTTGAGAACCCATCAGGAGGACACTTCACAGGCGCCGCAAGCCGTGCTGTTCGCGAAGCCCTCCGCGAAGCCCACACCACGCGCCAGGTGGTTGGTGTTATGGAGCCTGTCATGCTGGTGCACATCAGCTGTCCCGAGGCCGCGGCGGGCATGGTGCAGCACGACATCAGCTCTGGCGCGGGAGGCCATGTGTTGGAGATCAATGACAAGTCTGCCGAGTCGAGTTCAACGATTGATGTCAGCAGAATATATGCTCCCCCGGACCCTTACGACAGTGTCGCATCCCTGAGGGGCAAGAAGTCCATGACCAGGACGGTGGAGATCGTGGCTAAGGTGCCGTTCAAGGAGGTCCTCAACTTTGATGAGCATTTGAGAGGCAAGACTGGCGGACGGCACTCGATGACCATGGCGTTTGATAGCTTCGATCGCGTCGTGGGCTCTAGAGAGAAGGCCTTATAAAGATAAGAGGCGCGATGTACGATATAATCCAAAAGCGAGGTACCGATACACGGTAATTGTGAAGAGAAATTTTCAAACATATCCAACTCATTAATCGAATGGACATTGAACATGTACTGTGGATATTCCCAAGGAAACAGTTGCCAGCGGATATCTTGAGTCAAGGGAAGATAACTAAGCCAGGTTATGAGAGGCTTTGAATTTCCGTAAGCCGAATATCGTTCTAAAGTAGTTAAATGAGCAAAAACAACAACGTGGGAACCTAATTAGAAATACAAATCAAATATAGCACGACCTGGTTTCGATCCAGGGACCTCTGGGTTATGAGCCCAGCGCTCTACCCCTGAGCTATCGTGCTTGCACTGTGTTGATAGCCTTCCCCGTTTCAACACATAGGTAGGCTTAGCTGGGACTGGGTGTGAACACGTATAAGTGACCTCTCTTCGACAACGTCTAATCCATGCAACTCAAACTTTACTCAACAGAAACTATTATACGCAAGTAGTATTTACTCTAGTTTAAATCATAAGATTAGATATTAATTATAAACTTTATTAATGCTTATCTTATTTCTCAGACTTGTGATTTGACAGTTTTTCATCACGGCTGTATGTTCAGCCTTAAAATATAACTAAGGTAGTTAGTCGGCTTAAAATGCCTTCTCGCTGTTATCATCACATATCAATTCAGTAATATGAGAGCGAGCTAGTCAGACAGCTAGATTCTCTAAAAAATAGGGGTGACTGAGCATTAATCATAGATATAGTGTTTGCAGCAGCAATGCCACATTCTTGCACGTCGCACACCTCGTATAGACTATATTGGAGAAATGCATGATTGGCCAACGATGCTGACATGCAGTCGACTTTCCATGTCCCTCATCTCTCAGCTTCCTATTCGGGCGGAAGGAAAATCAGGCTGGCTCTCAGCAGTCTGTTATGAGACAAGACAGGTGTAAGTAGGCTTGGCTGAGCATCTCGTACGTGGCGCAGCATCGGATCAGGCTGTGACGGGAAACACGTATTAAAGAAGCTGCCTCCTCACCTTGCGTGTTTTTGCGTGGTTGTGTTGGAAAATCAGCAGCCTCAGTTGATACAAACATGAAGCCGTTCGATCGCGCCGCCAAAATACTTGGAGGCTTTTTTGCTCTCAGAGATAGATTCGTTCCTCTTCGATCTCCTTTTCCGGAGAGTTTTTCTTCTGAAGCTTCCATAAAGCTGTTCATCGCACGGAACCGAGCTTCGACACATTCGAAATGGCTCCCCTCCGGTTGGCGTAGGATGGCACTTCTCAATATCGGAATACTTACGTTCACGATGCTCTTCCTCTTAAGTATTCTTCTGATCTCGATCGCAAAAACCGACAGTTTCATGCAATCTTGGCGATTCTTCACAGCGGGCTGTGGAAGGACGACCGTCACCAATACAATGCTGCACTTGCTGATCAACATTTTCTCGAGTGTTATGCTTGCATCCTCAAACTTCTTCATGCAAGTTCTAAACGCACCAACTAGATCGGAGGTCGATGCTGCTCACGCTCAGGGTAGATGGGTCGATATTGGCGTGCCGTCTTGGCGAAATGCTTTCATTCTTTCACGCTTCAAACGGCTCGCGTGCCTGAGCTTACTGTTGACTTCGGTTCCTATTCATATGATCTTTAACAGTTCTTTGTTCAAGATCGACAAACGTATGGGAGATTTCCATGCAACTATCGCGACCGAGGCCTTCGCCGATGGTGGCTCTTACTTTCTCCCGGGCGTAAGCATGATCACCAGCGAACTCTATCGCGAAGGCAACAACAACGATACTGGCTGGAAACGTACATTCGAGGATGATTTTGGCGACACCTCTCTCCTGCCAAGTTTTCAAGATCTCGCCACCAACAATTTTTCAAAGCAAACAGCCAATATGTCGGAAGCGGCCACTCAAGTTTCGAACTGGGATAAGCTCGGATTGACAGACTGCCAAGGACTCTTTGGTCAATCGACATGTACCGGGTTGAACAACTATCGCAACCTTGTCATAGTTCTGAAGGGTTCTGGGTGGAAAAGATCCGAACTCTGGAATCTTTCGGCCAGTGGCGGGGAAGTGTGGCAACCCATAGTGCCTCGAGACGAGTCGAACAACCTATGGTTCAGTTCGCAATGCAACATGAGAGGTACCCTGTCGCAAAACGGTTATGCCAGCTGCAGCACCAACTGTGACATATTTTTCCAGTGGAGCAAACCGGAGGGTGACAGTCGAACATTTCTCAAACTTTCGGCTTGGTTCCCAGCGCACCATAACGAATCGAATTGGAACGAAACACTGTACTCTTCCGTTAAGAACGACTTCATGCTGGGTTTCAATTCGGGTGACTTCGAGCTGGATCACTGCCGAGCGGAGCCGAGAGACAACATGTGCAGCATTGCCCTCGCCAAGCCACTGCTTCTCGTTGTTGTTGTCTCGATTCTCGTTAAAATATCCACCTGTATCGTTGTAATGTTGGTTCTCGGCAACGAGGAACCGCTCGTCACCCTGGGCGATGCTGTGGCATCGTTCATCTCCATTGAACCCCGGCCGAAATTCGTGTCAGGTCTAATGACTCACAATATCGTCCAGGACAGAGAAAGAGACGGCACCATCTATGAGCCATTGGGACCTCGCAAATGGTTCAGAAGACAGCATCATAGGTCCCCAACTGTTTCCACAGGAGCTTGGGTCAAAGCCTATTGCCTATTCATTCCGGGGTTTATTGTGTTACTTTTCATCGTTGTGGGACAGTTTAATATAGATATATCGTGAGTATTAACGCTGGTTGACCAGTCCCCTAAGGATACCTTAACGACGAAAATAATTGCTTACCTTATCTAGAAAGTGGAATAACACGGAGAATGCTAAAGTTATGGCCCCTATAGGTCGTGGATCTATCCATTTCCTCACTATTATAGTGGCCAACATCCCGCAACTGTATCTTTCCTCTTGCTACTATGCGATCAAGTCATTGATCACCCAAATGGAGATGGGGTGGGAGTGGAGTCAGTTCTCAATCAAGTATTCTCCGCTGCGAGTCACGAAACCCAAGTAAGTCTGCAAAATGAACCCTATAGATACCTTAAGTGTCTAACCTTCTAAAGAGGCCAGCAAACGTCCACATTCCGTCTTCAACTGCCATACAAACTCAGCATTCCTTTGATAGTCTGCAGTGTCTTGGTGCATTGGTTGCTTTCAAATGCGCTCTTCACAGTAGTGTCACAGGGGAGTAAGCAACCCCCCAGCGAAGTTAGTTGTACAAATTTGGTCTAACGTGTCAATGATAGCATATTATGTTCTAGGCCCTTCAGACTACACAACCGATCCTGAAAGTCTTCCGGATGACGCTGCAATAACCCTCGGTAGCTCGAGAGCGCACACACTGGCGTTGTTCCTCATCAGTATAACGATGATGATCTGTCCAACGATTCTTTCGAGACAGAAGCTGCCAGGGCAGATGCCAGTCGTTGGCTCTAATTCGATGGCGATTGCAGCTGCCTGTCGAGTCTCCCCGCTATCTCAAGTTCCCACGCACTCAAACGAAGAGAATACCACACAAGATACTGAGCTTAAAGAGCTTGTCTCAACCACAGGCGAGGGTGTCGAAGGTGTAAAGGGGGCAGGCACGCCGAAAACAATGATATACTTCCCGCTCAAGTGGGGCGAGGTCGAGATGCCCAAAAACTGGCACGACCAGCCGGAAGGGTGCCGGGAAACGGAGGGAGTAGGCCATCTCAGTTTTGGCACTGTCCTGGACAACCCCCGTCCTCCGAAGGAAGGTCGCCTTTATGTGTGATAAGTATAAAGGAGAGGTCAATCTAGGCCCTGGCCTTTTCTCGCGTCGCCCTTCTTTACAGATCAGATCGGCCAATGCTGACTCCTTCATCTTGCGTGGATGTTCCTAGATAAGTATCTGAACACAATGTACAAAATCTTGTGGAAAGAGGCCTCTAGGCTTCTGCGCTTTTGCGCCATATGGGAAATTTCCAGGTCGAAATCGGACTTGGTCAGGCCGGACGGGGTGATATTGGTGTTGCTACTACTATAACTCCACATCGCATCTTCACCGTAAGGCCACTGAACAGAACGCCAGAGGAGCTAGGCAGCTATAGGAGTAGATGCTGTATGCGACAGACTGTTTGCGTTTGGTTCTTGTGACATATCGAAGTCAAGATCACAGCTGATGAGGCGTGACTGGAGATGGAATCAGAATCAGCCTGAAGCATCGAGAGTTTCCGGTATACCAGCTAAGAACACAAGAGGAATCGATCGTATATGTTCTCGTCAATGTTATGTCCGGGACTACCGGGCTTTGTCTTGAGTAGGCCCAGTCGTGTGGGATGAAAGTCCGCTAGCTGCAGAATAATCCATCAGCTTGCATGTGTGAAAGGCGGGACTTCAGTCGGTAATCCTGCCCTGTACTCATGCCTGTGCGGAAGAACTTGTGCAGCCCGGTGAGAGGCGGGTTGTGTGACGGTGTGATGGTGAACAAGACCCAGCACCGAAGTGTCAGATTCTAGCGCCGTCGGACTGGACAGTAGCCGTGATCCTTATTGACTAGTCTGCGATCTGGTTTGTCAGTATCAATGAGGAAGAAATGGACATGCTGCATCGGGGAATGTCGTTGATAAATTGTCCTACAATGACTTGACCTCACGTCATCACCGGACATACGAGTAGCCAGGTTCGCAAGGACTTAAGACACCCCTTGGTGAATGACCTACTTGCCGATGGACTTCAACTACAGCCCTAGAGATCTCGACTAGGCATGGTAAAGTTGCTATAGGGCTCACGGTTGATGTGCTTGGAAGATCTGGTGAAAACAAGCAGAGAAATCAGACCGCATCTTCGGAAGCATCGAATATGACAAATAGTCTACGTGAACATGCCAAGCTGCAATACCCCAACAACGGCCGCCGAGCCCGATAGGCGCCGAACACGCCTGCTGTGCCATGATCCTAGAAATTGGCGACGAAGAATATAGAAGAAACAGTTTCCATGTACCACCACGTGGCCGTAGACGTGGGACCCCGGAATGTCACTGATCCGCGAGGCGTTGACGATCATGAATGGAGGTTGGCCGGGTCGCGGGCCAGGGCCTGGCGATCCTCCCATGCGGATGGAATTATTCTCGACCGGACAATGCCAAGCTTTTTTGTTTCGTTTGTCAAAGAGGATGAAAGTTGGGACGAACAAACGGCTGCTCTCCCGTCGCTTGTTTTATTTTTAGGCGGCAATGGAAAAAACAAGCGCGCTGAAGGTGGTGTGCCGTGGGCTTGCATTGGCCCTGCAGAGGCCCAACACAGCCTCTGGATGCCCGGATTGACGCTCTCCGGGCGACCAAAGAGCCAATCAGAAAACGGGCGCACCCCAGCCCACCTTCTGTTCTAAGAAAGTTTACTCCTCCTCCCCCAAGCCCTCCATACGCAAAGTGGTCAAGGCCCGTAGTCTCGGGACTTCATCCGTCGACTGACCAATCCGCGCAGAGACAGCCTGGCCGGCCCTATGGTTTTCTGCAGGATTTCGACTTTTGTAAAGAGCAAGACCAATGACTCCAGCCTAGCGCTGACGGGTAGACCGGCTCCAGCAAGGCTTCCATCTCGTCGGAGTACACCACTCCCGGGAGGAACTGGGTAGCTACGCCGCGTGCCAAAGACGCGTGCCATGTTGGCACATTCCCACGTCTTGCTCACTGCCCGCTGTATGGTGAGATGGCGGTCGGGTGCGTTCGTTGCCGTTGCTAACTCCGTCCCCCAGCCATGCTTGGGAGGCCGGGACCTTGTTGACGATGGATGATTTGGGTCCAAAATAGAGTACATCCACTAAGAATACATGGCAGCCTGTTCCTGAATCCGCATTCAAGCAGGCGAGCATCACAGTATATAACAAAGTGTCATCTCCCGTGTTCATGATACCTTCTCTTACATCTCATCTCGCATCCACATCTTCACAGTTTCCTACCTGCTCGAGTTCCTTGTTTCCTAGAGTCTGTCATCTCAGCTTTACACCAACCTAATACCAAGTCATCCAACATACACAGTAATCAAGATGCTCTTCACTCAGACCGCCGCCGCCGCCTTCCTGGCTTTCGCCTCTTCCGCTCTTGCCGGACCTATCAGCACTCGCGATACTACTCCGGCTTTGAGCTTGACGCAACAGCTATTCCTCGCTGATACGTGAGTTTACAATAAAAACAACATCAGGCTTGAGTATAAAACTAATGAGAACAGCGCTGCCGACCGCTTTAAGCTCCTCCCTGATGACAAGCAGTTCGTCTTCGACTTCAACCAGAAGCAAGCCAACCCCGGAAAGGGTGGTGAGCTCGTCGCTGCCAACCGCAAGACATTCCCCGCCCTCGTCAGCACCGGAGCCGGCATGGTAAGTTCCCATGACACCCCCAGATTACCAAACAACAAAGCTAACGACCCCAAAAGGCCGTCGGACGAGTCAAGCCCTGCGGCATGAACACCCTCCACGTCCACCCCCGATCCGTCGAGCTCCAGATCGTCACCGAGGGCCGTCTCATCACAGAGATGGCGCCCGAGAACGGCGTCCTCGCGGCCGACGGCAAGACCCGCCGCATCATCCGCACCGAGCTCAGCCCCTACATGATGACCCCCTTCTACCAGGGCTCCGTCCACAGCCAGTTCAACCCGGACTGCACCGACGCCATCTTCGTCGCCAGCTTCACCTCGGAGGACTTTGGCACCGGCCAGATCGCCGACGAGACCTTTGCCTTTAGCGACGATCTCATCGCTGCTACGTTCGGCCAGAGCATCGACGGCGAGGATATCGAGATGGTCCGCGCTGCCATTCCTGCCAGCATCGCCCTTGGTGTCGATGCGTGCTTGAAGAAGTGCAACATCAAGAAGCGTGAGATTTAAGGGGGTGACGTGGGACGTGGGATGTATATAACTTGCTACAAACGGGATTGGGATTGTGAGGGCATAGCGAGGGGCATGCATGGCATACTTCATGATGGCATTGGGCGGGAGCGCATCTGATTTGGCTTGGGTCGTGAGCATTGGGCAGGCGTTCTTGGCATTGGGTCATCTTTACTGGTTTTGTTCTTTGTTTGAATACTTTGAAAAATCACATGCATGACGTTTGGAAATCTTTAAGAAACATACCATCTCTTTTGTGAATACTGCCACAGCTGTGGCTTCTGTGATTGCTGTTGCCGCCTCTAACACTGCGGCCTCTGTCCTTGTTCCCAACACCCTTTCCAGCCTTGTGTTACTTATAGAGACTGCCTAATTTTCCTGTGCTGGGGCGACTACTTTTCCTCCGGGTTCATATGTACTATATAGAGCAAGTATTGATGTCGTCGTCGTCGTCGTCGTCGTCGTCGTTATCGTCATCGTCCGTTATTATCGTCCGTCGCTATTGTTAATTCTATCCGCTTTACTCCTACCATCCTCAGTCGGAGGAACCCAAAACACAGGATATACAGTTTCTTCAGCACAGGGAAAATAGACGGTCTCTACTTATGACCTAAAGCTTACTTGACTTACAAAGTTGGAGCCCCGGTAACAAAAGGCAACAGGCAAATTCATTGCTGTGTACTGTGCATGAATCAAAGTCTGAGCACCAGTGCTTTCGCTTTGATATTGCATAATGAAAACTGCGTTCTTCTCGAAAAAGCTAATGCCTCTCAGATAAGGCCAGGAGGAGAAGAGGGACCAAAAGTCTCCATAGCTTCGTGGTTCCCGTCATGTAAGTCAGACGCATTCCTCGGCTGGTCCAGAATGGGTCTCCGCGTGCCACCAGATGAACGAGAAGCAACGTGATCTAACAACAAGACGCTCTCATTGGGTCATAGGTGATAATGTCGATGGAGCAGAAGCAAACATCGCGGCCCCCGGATCTCAAACCTAGTTGCTATTACACAACTTGTCCCCAGAAGAATAGTCGATGAATAGAGATGAAGCCTCAAGAAAAGAAATCGCACATGCTCAACACGAGATTAGCAACTCAAGACACAGAAAGCTTGTGTTCAACCAGGCTCCACACGTCCAATCTCTTCGGTAGCGTTCCTGCCTTCTGCCAGAGATGCCGTCCCAACAATTCTCTAGTATGTATCCCTTGAATGGTCGGCTTCTCCACGCGCAAATGGATGCAAGTGTGTTTTGCCCGGTCTCTCCAGGTTTCCCTCGAGGGAAACAGCACTAACCTGACTTGGTCATCACAGTGTTTCTGCTTACCTCTCGAATCTGATAGAATGACACAAGCCACCAAGGCCATGGAAGGCCGGTACTGAACGTGTATGCATGGGTGGACGCTCATCGTGAATGGGATGTAGCGAAGCCACAATGACGCATGCCAAGGTCGTTCCAGCGGCAGGAAATGAATGTGTGGCCTAGCGGCGTCTGTTGCTAGCAGTATTCACTTGGTCTTCTGCGCCAATATCGTGGACAGGGACGGCAGCCCGATGCTCAACAGTCTCCTCGCAACGTTTCCTAGATTTTGTCACAATTACCGTGAAGATGCTTTCATGAATCCACAGTACATGGCAGCTTGGAGAAGTTCACCTAGATGCAGACCTTGATCGAAGGCCTCAGGTGCCAGATGAGCCTCCTTCCATCCAGCGGACCCTTAGCGAAGCTGAAGTTATCCATTATCTACACGGAGCCGAAACTACAGCATCTAGGTGACAAGCGTTGTTGGCCGTACGATGACCGCAAGCTCAGAGATATTCTCTACGTCACAAAGTATGTCAAATCAAGACTGATCAGTTGGTGCTTGGCGCGGGGACGCGATGCCCCAGTCTCATTTAAGAGAGCGAGGATTAAGGCGGGCATGGCGTGACCTAGCCTGTTCGCGGCCCTTCGGAAGACCTAGCGCCTCAAGGGTTGTCATCAGAAACTGCAAATGATCATCCATCAGTAATTGCGCTGTCAGCCTTGTCCGGGCTATTGGAAAATCCTTCCAGTCGAACAGAAGACCGTTGAGGACGTCGACTCTGGAACGCCAACCATTGGCATGTCGCAATCTGGAGACTGGGACAGCTACACAGACGATGCCCACGATTTGAGTACAGTCTACCGGGGGAATAATTCCCCTGTAAGTACCTTCTTAGGAGTTTTGTATACAAATAATCGATCTTTCTAAACCCTGTACTTCCCTCAAATTTCAACGTTTTTCGAAACGTAAAAAAACACAAAAATAGAGATATACTAATTCTCTATAGAAAGAAATTTAAAACGTATTTATAGCGTTAAATTTCATTTTTCTAAGTAAAAAAAACGCCCTTCGAAGTCACCTACAGGGATACGCCAGGATTGTTTCAGTACCGACAGGCCAAATATTTCCCTGGAGGACTGTATGCGAGCACGGGAGATTCTAATCGCGGGCGCGTCTACAGGGTCTGGCGTGGAGGTTTGGCTAGGCCGACTCGGGCACAGCTCGCTGGAGCGCAATTTCCTGCTCTGGCGATGGTGGCATCTGGCACCCCGGATCTCTCGCACGGCCAGCAAAGATGATAGATCGCATCCGCTTGCTGGCTGACAGTTGCTCCGGCGTTGGCTCGTTCACCTTGCCCGAGTCAACGAGACCGGGGCTGGAGAATCGTCGGAGAGAAAGAAAGCTCGGTCGCTTTCCTGGGCAAACGGCACGTGGGTTCTCACCAGTTGAGGGTCCTGGGACATGAGGCTCATGCAACATGTCCACTTGCCAGGATGGTCGGAACGCCCTTGCGAAGATGTGCAGTTGTGCTCGACAAGGCTCTCGCGAAGGGAAGCAAGCCCGAGGATTTTGAGGGGGAACCCGGATAGTTAAGGAGGCAAGCCGCAGGCGAAGTTGAAAAGGGTAAGAGCGTTTCGGTCTGTGGTTCAAGCCTGGAGGCGAGCGGTGCAGGGCCGACTCGACGTTGGAGTAAGGAAGTTAGGCGTTGGCTTTGGCTGTTGGGGGCTTGAATCTTGATAGGAGAATCGGTCCACGGAAGGGGAGGAGGCGTCGTTTGGGCCTCGGCATGGTGGGGCCTGTTCCAGATATCGTGAGCTGCGCTTCCAGAAGGAGAAGGCAAGACCGCTGGATCATGGCGTCGGTGTTGAAGAAGGCGTTGCTCCGCATTCCGCACTTTTGCATTCCAGCACGGCGAGAAATTCGGTCCAGGAGAAGAGTGCGAGATTCATGCAACCCTGCGAGGGAGGCGACCCATTCGTCGCACTATCGTGTGTTTTGGTGGTCAATTCAGGAGGTCGCAGCGACAACGGGACGGAGTGTGGGAGTCTGTAGTCTGGGTCGCGGTGCTCAGGGGAGAGAAAATTTCGTCGAAAAGCGGCAAAGCTGAGCCTGTCGGCCGAGTCGACTGCGAGATTGTTTGCTCAAGTCGCACGTGGAATTAAGCTTGATGGATAAGATTGGATGACAGGTTCGCGTGTGACATTGCGACCGGCGCTTCTCATCAACTCTTTGAATGGGCGACTGCCAATTTGTCACTCGTCTGCACGCTTTCTCTCTCGATCGAGGACGGCGCGGAGAGGCTCATCTGGAGGATTGCCCAATGTGGAAACGTCCCCTCGCCGGTCGACCAGCCGGCGCCTCCTGCCCCCTGGTCGTGTGTGTGCGCCTGCTGTCGGGTCTGGAGTTGTCAGTGTCGCGCTGGTCAAACTCAATGGGCGCCGCGGTCAGCCATTTTCCAACGGCAAGGGCAACCGCGACACCAGTGGGAGGTGCTTGGCCAATGAGAAGCGGTACCTGCGTCAATTTATGCATGACCTCACAGGTAATGTGTGGAAATGCAGCACTTATGCAGGAACTGGGCAACGGTGGAGGTCAACACTAAGAACCGACCAACCGTCAGCCTCCCCGTTGGGCTGGGCCTGTGCTTCTCATTTCGTTTGGCCCCAGGCGTCTTATTCGCGCGCTGCCTCCCATTGGCTCCTGCGCTGAACAAGTCAAGCTTTGCCGAGATGACGGCCGAGTCTGATTGGCGAGTGCACCCAAACTTCAGCACCCCCGTCGTTTTCATTTCCCCCCGGGCCTCGCATCCTTGAACATCGCAAGGCCCAGTCCGCTCCAGTCCGTCCATCGTCGGCCAAGCCAGTGCAAGCCTCTGCCTCACCCCGGCCGACACCACCGCCCAATGTCGCCATGACCAGCCGGAATCCTTGGGCGCGCCCCTCAATGCCCTGGTCAAACCAGTGGCTCTCTCGCAGCCCTCTCTCCTCTTGCGGCCAACAGGGGGCAGATCGCGCAAGGATCTTTGGACTGGCTTTTCGCAAATGCCTGTCAACGGCCTGCTGCAACGCACCAATCGCCCTGGGCACACTCGAGCACGATTCCCGCCCCAGATGATTGTTGCTCGTTCATTTCATCGTCGGCCCATCCTGCCACCTCCACCCTCGCGAGTTCTCCTCTTCCCTTCTCTTGTCCTTGCACCGCATCCTTACGCCTTGCCCAGTCTCCGTTTTGAGACGTTCCGCTCTTTTCACCGACATTCGCTTGAACCTTTTCGCTTTCTTCCGACTCACGCTCGTTACCGAATCAACACGCGCGCGCCGCCGCTGCTCACTACGCCTTGCCTCCATGTTATAGCATTGAGTCCGGACAACTACTCAAGAGACCGCTGCTATTCACAACTTCACGCGACGCACGCCCTGCTGGACCGAGACTTGGCTCTTTGAATTGTTGGAGGACTTCACGACAACTCGCGACGAGACCCCGCTTCCGAGATGAAGCTCACTACGATTCAGGCCGCCGTTGGCTCGGCCATTGTGTTGCTGTCCGCTCAGCCGGCCATCGCCCACGACTCTTCCCATCGCCATCTTCACAAGGCGCGGCCCGCCGTTAGCCCTGCTGAAAACGTCGAGCAGCTTGTTGAGAGGGAAGTCATCAAGAGGACCTCCGACGGCAAGGCCATCTGCAGCCTTCCCAGCGACTCTAGCTTGGTCAAGGTTCCCGGCGCTCAGAACAATGGCTTTGCCATGAGTCCCGACCAAGTCTGCACCGAAGGATCCTACTGCCCTATCGCTTGCAAGCCTGGCATGGTCATGGCACAATGGGACCCGAAGTCGTCCTACACTTACCCTTCCTCCATGGTGAGACTGTCTCGGGTATTCTTACTAAGTTCCAGTCGCTGACCAACACAGAACGGCGGTCTTTACTGCGGTTCCGATGGAAAGGCCACCAAGCCGATCAAGGACGCTCCTTACTGCGTTGAAGGCGCCGGCAGTGTTGAGGTCTACAACAAGTGCGGCAAGACCTTGTCCTTCTGCCAGACCGTCCTGCCTGGTAACGAGGCCATGCTTATCCCCAGCGTCATTGACAAGTCTATCACTCTGGCTGTTCCCGACCCCAGCTACTGGTGCAGTACCGCTGCTCAGTAAGTGACCTTTGATTGTCGCGAAAAGAGTCTCTTTACTAACTGTAATAGCTACTACATCAACCCTCCCGGTGTCACCGATGAGGGCTGCATTTGGGGTGATGAGTCCAAGGCAGTTGGTAACTGGGCTGCTTACGTTGCCGGTGCCAACATGGACAGCCAGGGCCGTACTTTCGTTACTCTCGGCTACAACCCCATCTGGGAGGGCTCCTCGTTGAAGAACACGAAGCCTACCTACGGCGTCAAGATTGAGTGCCCCGATGGTGGCTGCAACGGCGTTCCTTGCGCCATTGATCCCTCTTCCAACGCCATTGGCACGGTTACCAGCAACCAGGTCGGCACCGGCGCTGGCAATGCCAACTACTGCGTTGCCACCGTTCCCAAGGGCCAGAAGGCTCGCATCATTGTCTTCCCCCTTGATGGTTCTGGCGGCGATGACTCCTCCTCCGACGACAAGAAGGATGACAAGAAGGACGACAAGGTCGAGATCAAGGTCGCCAAGTCCACGCCCTCGCCGACTCCCACTCCTACCCCCACTCCTACTCCGACCCCGACCCCGACACCGACGCCGTCTTCTTCTGCTGCCCCGACTTCGAGCAGCTCTAGCGCCAAGGAGTCCAGCTCTGCGTCGTCTGCCTCGGCAACCCCGACTCCCACTGTTATCCCTGGTATGTTCCACGAGAACGACACGGACACGACCACTACGTCTTCCAAAGACACCAAGATGACCACCCTTGAGCCCACCGCCGCTTCCACGACTGAAGAGGCGGCCCCCGCGACCACCTCCAAGGAGAACGAAGGCGTCAGACAAGGTGGTGGGGCCATCGCCGGCCTCATCATTGCGTTCGTCGCAGCCACTTTCCTGTACTGATTGTCACTTGACCTCGGTGGCATCTATTCGCTTCGCGCCAGCCAGCAGCAGCTCGTTCTTCTCTTCAAAGTCTTTTGCTTGCCGATATGACGCAGCGCCGTCCTTATGCTGCTACTCATCGACCTCGACGTCTCGGACACAGCCCGCTCGGTCGGATATATCTTCACGCTCAAGGGCAGGCACGCTTGCCACGTACCCTTCTCGCTGCTGGCAATTCTTCGCTTCGTCCGTCGCTCACGAACACGCGGCAAATCTTTACATACACGCCGGTAGCAGATGGCGCCTTCATCTTTTGGACGTACTATATCAAATCTCCCGCGATGATTTCGCGGCAGTTTAGTGTTTATTGTTTTAGCAACATCGCGTCTATGGCGCGAGCTGGCGAAGCATTCTTCCGGGTTCAGTCACCTGGCCTCTCTTCAAACGGAGGCATTTACACTTTTGGATCGGCTTGCTTCTCATCTATACCCATTTACGTACGCATTATTTTTTGTTATTTATTATTTGAGGACATGTGGAGGAAGAGGATATGATATGGAAACATTAGTCATGACATGACGGGGTTGGGGGACCGGAAAGAAAATCTTATTCTTCAGGGGGAGACTTTTGTAAGATGACTGGCTTGGGGTCAGACGTTGAAGGTGAGACGATGTTGAGGATGGGACACGACGACGCGCGCGCGCGCGCGTGTGTGTGTGTGTGTGGAATCTACACCGCCTTGGTCCGTTTTTTCGACTCTTTCGTCGGATGGAGGATCCCGGTAGCAAGACCCTGCCTTATGATGGGCAATCAAATGAAAGATTCAGAATCAACTATTTCCGGTCTTGCTTCAAACGGTGCCGTGACTGCTCCCTGTCTCCCAGGCATGTCATATCACCATTGGCCCGTGGAAGTGGTAATATCAACTGGGTATCATTATTCTGCAGCTATCCTATGCCTTCGACACTGTTTCTGTGTCTAACCCTTGACCCAACCTGGAACGTCGTCCAGGTCAACTTCCTCCTCGTACTGTCTCTCCTTGATCGCGGTCCACGGTACCGGCCACCCCGCCAGCGTCGGGCTCTTCTTCGTGGCACCCATGACTGCAAACCGTCCCTGCGAATGCGCAATGTACCCATGCATGAAGCCCAACTGGATCAGAGTCGCAACATTCATCTCGACGTCGTCCATCTCAACGGGGCTGTTCCCCCACACCAGCCCCTCGTTCGGCCGCAGCTTCTTCGGTCCCCCGGGCGGCGGGACGAGAGTCGACGACGCGTCGTGGGAGACGGCCTTCATAAACGCCGGCGTGGCGTTGGAGGGGCGCTGGTGCTTGGAGGGAATGTAGCCTTCTAGCCTGCGCTGGAGGTACGTAGCCGTGGTGTGCAGGTCCGCGAGGTCCAGTGTTGCCGCCCGGCGGGAGGGTGCTGCCGCCGCGTTAGGGTTCGTGTCGTCGGGCCCTGGGGCGTATGTGAGGAGGAAGGTCTTGCGCGCGAGGGAGCGCCACAGGAGGGGACGGAGGCGGTGTGTGAGCACCAGCAGCAAGCCCTTGTCGAACAGCCACTTCTCGTGGATGGCGAGCGCGTTTTGGAAGAGGACGAAGTCGCCTCTGCGGATCGCCTGGGATAGGGGGTGGAAGATCGGGGCGAGGGTGGCGGACTCTGGGCGTGAGAGGAGGACCTTGGAGGGCAGGCGACCGAGGAGGAGGTTGCAGGGGATGAGGTAGCTGAGCACCAGGCAGCGGTGTGATGTCAACGCGGGCGGGATTTGGAGGTAGGCCTCTTCGAGGCAGAGAGCTGCGCGGACAAAGTGGCAGTTTGCGAGGTTGAAGCGGCCGAGGTAGTAGAGGAAGGTGACGCGCTGGGCTGCCGGATAGAGGGACAGAGGGGGCGAGTTTGTGGAGATATTTGTAAAGATTTGCTTTGCAAGGTGAGTTCTCCGGCACTGTATATCGTTAGAATCTGGTCACCGGCGATATATCGAAGCTGGGCTTACGGCAAAGAGGAGTTTGAGCACGAGGTTGGCGAACATGTACACGCCAACCTTCTTCCCCTCGGGCTTGCTGTAACGGGTACTGGAACGGTCTGTCAGGCAGGTGGTGAAGATCTTTTGGATGATCTCAGCCGAAGTCTCGGCGATGGACTTGCGGTCGTCTGCGTCGACGTTGCGGATTTTACGGGTCAGGTCGGGACGCTTGCTGAGCATCATGGTGAGGCGCGATAGGGACTCGCACAGTGACATTGCCGTTTTGAGGAGCATGCCGCCATAGGTTGGGTGGGCGAAGGCGGTGCTGCAGGAGCTGGGTGAACGTGTCAATGACTACCCTCAATGCAAGCTGGACACACACTTACTTGACCAGCCCGCTCAGCAGGGTATGTGCGCCGAGCAGATCGTCGTAGTCGACATCGCGCCAGAAGAGCATATAATCCTTCATGAACGTGATGAAGCCCGGCCACGGCGAGCCCTGGCCTTCCGGCACGTCGTCCTCTTCCGGTAGGCATTTTTCAATCGTGTCTTCGAGTCCGCTTCCCGAACGGAACTGGTTGCGCAGCTCGGCCGCGAGTTGGTGATACTGTTGATGCGCGTTCGGCTCAACCTGGAGCCAATTGCGGAGTTCGTCGCTGTTTTGGGCGCGCACAAATGTGCGAATCTGAGTAAGGAACTGTACTAGAAGCGCCATGGTGGTGCCTCCCGTGTTGAGATGCTGGAAGTGGGATGAATGGGGAGATGCTGGACGGTGAGGAAGCGAATATGAGCTTGGGGCATGCGATGAGAGCTCGTCGGTGGTCAAGGTAAGGTGTGAGGTGGGTTCTTCGATGAGCGGGAGCAGGGATGTGGCGGTCGGTGAGAGAGACTGGCGTTGCCCCGCCAGGATGGTACCGCGTCTACATCCAGAGCATCTCCACCTCATCACTTTCTATGCAGTCTTTCAAATTGTCTCACAGATCACCAATTCCTTCATGATAGGAAATATTTATGCTTTTTGATATGTGGCTTTTCATGTACAAGTGTACGCCGCCCAACATCTTGCGCCTAGATCTGTCCTTATCGCCGCGTCTGAGCGGCTCGCAACCTAAGAATCACGAACTGAGCTAAACCTGCAGCCTCCCTTTTGAAACCGAGCTGCACGTAGCCGGAGCTAGAAGACGACGTCCGATCTACATTGATTTACACAGACTCGACACGCTGCACCACCAGCGCAGTGGCTGCACCTCCTCCGTTGCAGATGGCAGCCACACCGTATTCGCCGGGCTTCAGCTGGTGCAGCAGTGTTACGAGAATTCTCGACCCGGAGCTTCCGAGAGCGTGGCCGAGAGAAATGGCTCCTCCAAGGGGATTCACGCGCGCTCCCTCAAGGCCGAGGATCTAATCGATAGTCAGCGGAAATCAAGTGGCTTGCAAGTCAATAAGCTTACCTTCTCATTGGCCTTGATGACAGCGGCGAAGGCCTCGTTAAATTCCCAGACAGCCACCTGGTCCTTGGTAATTCCGGCTCTCTCCAGCGCAATCGGAACGGCCTTGGCCGGGGCAATTGGAAAATCAACGGGGTCGACAGCGGCATCGGCCGAACCGCAAATCTTGGCCAGAACCCGGGAGCCTGATCCGTACTTTTGAGCAATTTCTTTGCTTCCCAGAACCAGCGCGCTGGCACCGTCGTTCAGAGTGGACGAGTTGGCGGCAGTGACGGTTCCTGTGCCGTCACGCACGAAGGCGGGCTTCAGAGTGGGGACCCTGTCGAACTTGACATCGAGGTATCCCTCGTCCGTCTCGATGACGGTATCGCCCTTCTTTCCGGGAACGGTGACGGGCGCAATCTCTTCGGCGAAGGCATTCGCCTTCCACGCGGCTTGAGCGCGCTTGTAGGACTCAATAGCATACTGGTCCTGAATTTCACGGGTGATCTCGTACTTCTTGGCGGTGTTCTCAGCGCAGTTGCCCATGTGGAATTGGTCGTAGACGTCGGTAAGACCATCCTTGATCAAACCGTCCTCCATCTTGACGTGCCCGAAAGGCGGCAAACTCGAGGAGCGGGGGACATAGTATGGCACTCTGGTCATGTTCTCCATGCCTCCGGCAATCTGGGCCTCTGCCAGACCCAATTGGATGTTCTGCGCGGCAAAGACAACCGCCTTCAAGCCTGAAGCGCACACCTTGTTGATGGTAATGGCCTCAACGCTCGACGGGAGACCGGCAAAGATCAAAGCCTGGCGAGCCGGCGCCTGTCCGACTGATCCTTGCAGCACGTTTCCCATGTATACGTCGGAGATTTTGTCGACAGGGACCTTTGACTTTTCGAGGGCAGACTTAATGGCGACAGCGCCGAGCTTCGGCGCGGAGACGCTCGTGTATGATCCATTGAACTTGTCGATACATCAGCCGACGGTCTCAACTTGTACACTTACAGGGGTTTCTACCTTTGCCGTTGGCGTTCTCGAACCACTGAGAATGTATGCATCGCGAATCTCTTGCCTCAATGCCGCTCTCGTTGAGAACAGGCGAGTCGCAGAGGCCTGCTTTGCGAATAGGCTCGGAAGCCTGGAGGATTGTCTTGAATACATGGTGACACGGTGACAGGCAGACTAGAGAAGGATTGACAAGGACGGCGGGCTTTGAGACGATCCAACGGGCACAGAAATAGATGGGATGGCTGCAGCTATTTTACAGAGGGATGGAAGACGGCGAACATGTGGAAAGGCGCGGGCGGCAATAGCTTACCCGAACTGTTCCCTCCCGCCTCTGCCTGCCTTACCCCAGGTATGCTGCGGGCTTCCTCGGCTTAAGGAGGGGGAAGTGCACGGGCGGGGCCGAGCTTCTCATGACCTCACCCCCCTCAGTGTGAACCCCAGGGTCGGCAAGCCGAGTCCCCCACCCCGGACCGTGAAAATATGGAGGTTGCACTTGCAGTTCGCTGGCTGCCGTCACTTTTTTTCTGCAGTGGTTCCGCGGCTGCATCCCAAGTGCTCCAGCTTCCTTGCTTCCCCGGAACGGCGGAACATGGCGGCATGTGCCTGTCGATTCCGATATCGTCGCGATCATCGTGTACGAGTGTAAATCACCGGCCATGAACCCGACACCGCGGCTCTGTAAATATGCAGGCGTAGGGTTCAGTAATCAGACGTGCGCATTGCCAATATATCAGCCTGGATTATCTGTATTGTAATTATCGACGCCGTTTGTCAGCCATGCTTTGTCACCTCTCGCCTGTGTAGGGCCCATCATCAGAAGCCAAAGAGCAAATGAGGCGTCTCGAGACCGCAGAGTGTCACTGCTTCAGTGTCCCAATGGCTCGAGTCGTGTGCTGCGCCTGGACCCGGGGTCCACTCGGCGTTGGTTTGGTCTCGTCTGATTCGCGTTTAATCTCCCCGGCACTGATTGGCCACAATCCAGAGACCCACTGATTGCGCCTAAGCGGCAGGCGGTGGTGACTGCTTCCCGCGCCATCCTCTCGGACTTGTGAATTCAATGTTCCACACCCTTCCTTTACCACCTCACGGCCCTTTCAAGAATCGTCGGAATCGCTTCGTTCCAACAATCACCAGAGTATTTCGGAATAGGCCATCAGCTCTTGGGCCTTGTGTGCATTTCCGAACCATAGCTTCCGCGATAGCTGTTGTCTCCTACCCCTCAGTCCCGGCAATCAGTCACCGACCGCCACCGACCGCCACCATGTCTACTGCTGCCCGACGTCGTTTGATGCGTGACTTCAAGGTAATTTCTATCGCTGGATTTTTCTTCGATGAAATATCACCACTGACAGCATGGATGACAGCGCATGCAAACTGACCCTCCCGCGGGTGTCTCTGCCTCTCCCGTCCCCGATAACGTTATGACTTGGTACGCCAGACCATCTACGGGCCGACCGGCTTTCCCACATGTGACTTACAGAAGCTCTCCAGGAATGCCGTTATCATCGGACCTGCCGATACGCCCTTCGAGGACGGAACCTTCAGACTCGTCATGCAGTTCGAGGAGCAATACCCCAACAAGCCGCCCGCCGTCAAGTTCATCAGCCAGATGTTCCATCCCAACGTCTACGCCACCGGGGAGCTCTGCTTGGATATCTTGCAAAACAGATGGAGCCCTACATATGACGTCGCAGCGGTGTTGACGAGCATCCAGAGGTAAGGCGGTGTGTGCATCGGACTGGAGCTGCGTAGGCTAACCATCGCCAGTCTGCTTAATGACCCAAACACCGGATCGCCAGCGAACGTCGAGGCTTCCAACTTGTACAAGGACAACCGTAAGGAGTACACCAAGAGGGTGAGGGAGACGGTTGAGAAGAGCTGGGAGGACTAAATTGCAATGATACCACAACAAAACACATACGACTGTCATGAACAACATTCATAGCCTCGCAGGAGCAGGGTACGCCCATGAGGGATAGCAGGAGGGCTGCGTCCGGGACGCTGGAGGACAAACAGAAGCACAGCCGTCAAGGTTCTGACCTCACAGTGTTGTGGCACTAACACGGCGAGGGCCGGAGCTGACCAGACACATTCCTTGGTTTTGCTCGCATTAAGCAGCTGGGGCATCCGATGAGGTGGGAGTGGGGGGTTTGGCGTTTCGGCTCGTGCTGTCCTCTCTGAATGGCTTTTGGGGCGGCCCCATGTTGCGGTTGGCGTTTCGCGGTCGTGCTTCTCTTGGGTGACGTTCGTCCTCAGCTGGCTTTACAGGGGAGTTCGCAGGAAACGCATTTGGGTAGCGAAATACCAAATCTATTGTCCATGATGCGGCCCGACGTTTGTTTATTATGGCTGTGATTAACCACTACGAAAGCGGAGCAACCCACCCCAAACACACAAGGAGTCAACCGTGCAAAAGGCGCCAACTTTCATCTCGAACCTGTCGCGTGCCTGGCTTTGGTCCCTAGTGCGCAATGCGCCAGGCCGTCTGTTGTGTGCGATGAGCACCTAGGTAGGTGGTATTCAGGGAAACAATCCCGCGGACGACCGTGGGTGTGTTCACGGCCAGTGGGATGTCGCTGTGTGCGCTGTACTTTCAGCGGACGGACAGGGAAATAGGGGATTAGATCGCTCTGGGACGGACCCTTCGGCTGTGCTCGTTAGTGAGGTGGGGATGAAACCACCAGTGAGGATGAAATACTGCAGTGTGAGTGTGTTTTTCTTTGACCGCGCCGATGCCCAGCGACTGGCTGTGGTGGGGGGCTAATGAGAGGGGACACCAGGAGGGAGCTGGCTGAGTTGAGCCTGTGAATGTGTACCTTTTGTGTTGTTTTTGCCGGGCAGGTACCTTCTCCCAGGTTACCCCCTCCTCTTTCCTCGAAGGCTCCGTACCTCGCTCTGTGAGACCACACTGGACTGCAGCGAGCGACCCATCCCGTTCTCAGTACTGTGACTCTGACTGTCTTGCTGCAATCAAATATTCCACGCGAATTCTAGCGCGTCCCGTCATTTGCATCCCAACCCCAAAAACTCCCAAACAATCCCAATCTCCTTCCCTTCTCCCCTTCTGCCCCTCGACCGACTGCCTGGCTGGCTGCAAATTGCTGCTGGTTTGTGCTGCCGATACCCTTTTTCTTTTGCTTATCGCCTTGCAGAAAAAAAATACCTGCGATATGTCATTCTAGCAGATTATCCCATATTCTGCACACCGTCATTTCATCCCCGCCTTGTTTGTGTGGCCTTTCAACACACGCCCCCGTTGCCGTGCTGCGACCGCCTCGTGCCTCGCAACCCGCAACCTTAACCCCCCTATACCGCAACACCACGCCGATCGGGATCCATGACCTTGGCTGCGACGCCTCTTGGTCTGCAATACCGTCACGATGTCTAGCGCAAACAGCATCAAGGTGGTGGCCCGATTCCGTCCCCAGAACAAGGTTGAACTGGAGTCGGGCGGCCAGCCCATCGTCGCCTTCAATGGCGAGGATACTTGTACCCTCGACGTAAGTATCAACACTCCGGGCCCGACTTCCTGTGGCGCGCATGCATGCGGGCACCCGACTAACGGTATGTCTCACAGTCCAAGGAGGCGCAGGGCTCTTTTACCTTCGACCGAGTCTTCGACATGAACTGCAAGCAAGCCGACATTTTCGACTTCTCCGTACGCTCTACTGTCGACGACATCCTCAACGGTTACAATGGAACCGTCTTCGCCTATGGCCAGACCGGTGCCGGAAAGTCCTACACCATGATGGGCTCCAGCATCGAGGACGAGAACGGCCGCGGTGTTATCCCCCGCATCGTCGAGCAGATCTTCACCAGCATCATGTCTAGCCCCAGCACCATTGAGTACACCGTCCGAGTCAGCTACATGGAAATTTACATGGAGAGGATTCGCGACTTGCTGGCTCCTCAGAACGACAACCTTCCCGTCCACGAAGAGAAGAACCGTGGTGTCTACGTCAAGGGTCTCTTGGAGGTCTACGTTTCTAGTGTTCAGGAAGTCTTCGAGGTCATGAGAAGAGGTGGAAACGCCCGTGCCGTCGCCGCCACCAACATGAACCAGGAGTCTTCCCGTTCGCACTCCATCTTCGTCATCACCATTACCCAGAAGAACGTCGAGACCGGCTCGGCGAAGAGCGGTCAGTTGTTCTTGGTTGATTTGGCTGGTAGCGAAAAGGTCGGAAAGACGGGTGCCAGTGGCCAAACGTTGGAGGAAGCCAAGAAGATCAACAAGAGTTTGAGTGCTCTGGGAATGGTCATCAACGCCCTGACCGATGGCCGATCGTCTCACGTTCCTTACCGCGACTCCAAGTTGACCCGTATCCTGCAAGAGTCCCTCGGAGGTAACAGTCGAACAACCCTCATTATCAACTGCTCTCCCAGTAGTTACAACGACGCCGAAACTCTCAGCACACTTCGATTCGGTACTCGTGCGAAGGCGATCAAGAACAAGGCCAAGGTCAACGCAGAGCTCAGTCCCGCCGAGCTCAAGGCGCTGCTCGGAAAGGCCCGCGGCCAGATTTCTACCTTCGAAGGCTACATTACAAATCTGGAGGGCGAGGTTCAGCTGTGGCGTGCTGGAGAGACTGTGCCGAAAGACAAGTGGGTGCCGCCTATTTCCGCAGATGGCGTTGCCGGGGCCAAGGCAGAAGCTAAGGCAGCCCGTCCATCAACACCGTCCCGCCTGCTTCCTGACAGCAGAGCCGAGACGCCAGCCGTCTCTGAGCGCTCCGGAACACCAGGGCCTCCCCTCGACAAGGACGAGCGAGACGAGTTCCTGCGCCGCGAGAACGAGCTCCAGGACCAGCTTGCGGAGAAGGAGTCCCAGTTTACGACGACCGATAAGGCTCTCCGCGAGACCAAGGAGGAGCTTACCTACCTCAAGGAGCACGATGCCAAGACTGGTAAGGAGAACGAGAAGCTCCACGCCGAAGTCAACGAGGTCAAGATGCAGCTCGAGCGTCTGCACTTCGAGGGCAAGGAGGCACAGATCACCATGGACGCTCTGAAGGAGCAGAACGCCGAGCTGACTACGGAGCTCGATGAGGTCAAGCAGCAGCTCCTCGACGTGAAGATGAGTGCCAAGGAGACCAGCGCGGTCCTCGATGAGAAGGAGAAGAAGAAGGCTGAGAAGATGGCCAAGATGATGGCCGGCTTCGACCTCGGCGCCGATGTGTTCAGCGACAACGAGAAGGCCATTACGGAGGCCATCGCCCAGCTGGACGCCCTACATGAGGTCAGCGCGACTGGCGAGATCGTCAACCCTGACGAGCTTAAGGCGCTCAAGTCCCGATTCGTCGAGATTCAAGGAATCGTCCGTCAAGCCGAGCTTTCTGTGTACAGCGCTTCCTCGAGCGAGGCGGACGCCCGTCGTCGTGCTGAGCTTGAGGATCGCCTCCAGACCCTCCAGCAGGAGTACGAGGAGCTTCTCACCCGTAACCTGGGAGATACCGATGTTGAGGAGATCAAGGCCCGCTTGGAGAGCGCCTATGCCGACAAGCAGACCACCTCCATGCAGCTGGTCGACGAGCTCAAGGCCGAGATTGCCCAGAAGGCCGCTGAGAACTCCAAGATGAAGGCTCTCATTGAGGATCTCCAGCAGAGAGTCAAGGCCGGCACTGCTGCGCCCACGACCAACGGCAAGTCCATTCAGCAGCAGATTGCCGAATTCGACATCATGAAGAAGAGCCTCATGCGCGATCTTCAGAACCGCTGCGAGCGCGTTGTCGAGCTTGAGATCTCGCTTGATGAGACGAGAGAGCAATATAACAATGTGCTCAGGTCATCCAACAACCGGGCCCAGCAGAAGAAGATGGCCTTCCTCGAGAGGAACCTGGAGCAGCTCACCCAGGTCCAGCGCCAGCTGGTCGAACAGAACTCGGCACTCAAGAAGGAGGTCGCCATCGCTGAGCGTAAGCTAATTGCCCGCAACGAGCGCATCCAGAGCCTCGAGAGCCTGCTACAGGATAGCCAGGAGAAGATGGCTTCGGCCAACCACAAGTATGAAACCCCAGCGACCCCTGTCCCTTCTTTTAGTACCCCAACCCCAGTCAAACCTCCCGTGAACAAAATAGGGAGAATCCCACACGTTTCCTTTTCCATCCTTAATTCATGTCTCAATTCTAACGACTGGTGTCTTGTAGATTTGAAGTACAGCTCGCTGCCGTCAAGGAAAGGTTGGAGGCTGCCAAGGCTGGCAGCACTCGTGGCCTGAACTCGCCCTCTATCGGAGGATTTAGCTTCTCGGGCGCAGGCAGCCGCATTGCCAAGCCCCTCCGCGGTGGTGGTGGTGACAACCAGGGACCTTCCATCCCCGTCATCTCCAGCATCCAGCAGAATGAGGGCGGCTCTAGCAAGCGCAGCAGCTGGTTCTTCTCCCAGAAGTCCTAAGAACATCTCGTAGCTCACTAACCCTCGACGCCCATCTTCCGAAACGTCAAAGGGTGTGCGCACCCATAGAAACGACAAAGTATGTGATTAGACAACAGCTCGGCGCGGACTAGACCGCTATACCCCCGCTGTGTTGATCTGGCGGCGGCTGTTCTTTCATACTCTTTTCCTGCTGCTCTGCCTCGCAAATTCAATTTTCTTTGGTCATTATACTGGAAGAGAAGTTGATTAGACGGCAAGATTCACAGACATGGGCCACATGATTAGTAAGGGAGGTCTTGTTCTTCTTCCACGGATCGGATCGGTTCACGCAGTTGGATTTTGCTCGAGACAAGCAGTTCTGGGAGGCCTTTGTCTTTTTTGTTTTAGTCGCAGGTGTTAAGGCAAGAGCGGATATACACGAGTATACGACAAAGGCTCTTGAGGTGTGTGGGTGTGGAGAGGAAGAAAGAGACAAAGGCTGGGTGGGAATGAGCAGAGTATGATGGATGACGAGAAGACGGCCAAAACGGCGTGTGTGCCGCCGCTGCTTAGTTATGAGGGAGTTGTTGCCATGACACGACGGACCTCACTTACGAACCCAAAGAAATTTGACGGCTAATGACACTAGATACTCAACTCTGGTTTACCCTGACTGATCATTGTAATTTCAATTTCTGTGTGAAGTGCTATGAAAAATGCTACCCCAGACTCAGCTGAGTGGGGAGGGTATTGCGGGAGTGGTGTGCCTGTGCACAAGCATCCAGATGATGCCAATAAGCAAGCAGTAGTAACCCATCTGTTCCCCGATGCTAATGTCCTGCTTCCTGAGCAAAAGTACAAGTACACAGAAAATGCTGGCGCGGAGTTGCCAAGAATTTGTTTGAGTCTATCCACAGCTTGAGTTCCAAGTTGTCGAGTCATGACAACCTAGAGCCGCGGGGTGACCAAATCGCCGGCTGGCCGCAGCTTAGTGCTTGGAAGCCTTCATCATGAGAATAACCTCAGGCACAACGATGGCCGCCATCACAAGGAAGGTCACGATGCAGACGGCGAAGATCTTGACGTAGAGGATGACAAGGCGCTTCCAGGCAGCGTGCGAGTAGGTGGCCCAGGCGACGGCCATGGTCGCATAGCCCTTGCCGCCGACGACGCGGGGCTCGACCTTGCCCTCGAAGGAGCGGTCGAAGGGGATGACGGTGTCGGCCTCCTCGGGGAGCAGCGAAGCCTGGACACGGACGAGGACGACCTCGGCGGGGATGACGACCAGAACGTGGAAGGCGAGGCTGATGAGCGTGATGACGACGCTCTTCCAGGCGTCGCTGGGGCTGCCCTCGGTGCCGGGGACGGTGGTCGTGGGGGCGCCGAAGCGGAAGTTGGGGAGGTCGAGGCCGAGAGCCCAGCCGACGGCGATGGGGACCCAGGTGGCGACCAGGGAGGCGAGCCAGAAGGCGGCGACGGGGCGGGCGGTGGCTTCGAAGGTGCGCTTGAAGGGAGGGAGGCGAGACCAGAAGTGCAGAGGGGACTGGGGAGTGATGACGATGTGGACCCAAGCGGTGCTGAGCTGGACGAGCGACAGGGCGGCGAGGAGGGTCGCGACGGAGGCGAGGATATTGGGGAGGAAGGCGGAGAAGATGCCGTAGAGGGCGCCAGTGGCCAGAGCCTGGGCAACCATGCAGAAGAAGCCGCGGAAGTTTGCGCGCCAGCCGCCGTTGGCCATCAGGAGGCGGTTGATGGAGCGGAGGGAGGAGGTGACGGTGGTGGGGCGGCCGCCGGTGACCTTGGACGGGATGGGGCCGACGCCGGGAACATCGGCGGCTTCGTCCTCGTTGAGGTTAACCGGGTCGTAAGCCGGGGGGTTCTCATCCTCGACGATGGTGAAGATGGGGTAGACCTGCTGGAGGGTGTAGGTCAACTGCGAAGGTGTTAGTCGTTTGAGCCTGTTTGCTTTTTTCGGGAAGGGAAGCTTACAAGGAGAAGGACGGGAAGGAAGACAATGAAGTCAGCGAGGAAGACTGCAATAGACCACGGGGGCAGGTCGTTTGGCTGCTGGCCCTCGGTGGCGCGTTTGTACACCGCGCTGGCGATGTGGTGCATCATCTTGGCGGTTTATCTGACGATCAAATAAACCAAGTTTTGCGATAAAGGAAACGGGGTTGACGATGGTGTCTAATTGTGATGATGAAGGAAAGAGAGAGGAAACAAACGACAGGGCAGGCGAGAGGGGTGTCCGACGTTAAAAGTTGAAGCAGATTGGGGGCGCTGGGATTCGGTTTATTAAATCCATGGACCAGTGCCACTGCGCTGCTTCAGAGAGAAAGTCTATGAGTGGTCGGTGCCCGGTGTGGTATGTGTTCCCCCCTTCACCCCCCCCCCCGGCCTACAACGACCTCACCTCGATTAGTGCCGTAGCGGGCAGTTTTAGCAGGCAGCAGGCTGACACAGCCACGCCGTGCCCCCCGCCGACAGATCCTTTCGCCTCCAAACGCCCAGCGAAGTCGCGCAGACGGCCTTCCGATGTCGTGTCCAGGTCGATTTGACTAGGCAGACTTGGGCAGGGCTGCTGGAATGACTCCCAACCATGTCTGTTTCCTGCGTTGGAGGCGGCCATGGCATCAGTCTAGCTAGCCGCTGGACAAATGGACTCGCGACATCGCGAACGCGGACGGCCGTTCAAGTTGATTTATTGGCGAGGCTCTGTGGCCAGTTGGCCTGGAGGCGTTTTGCTGTGTACGTACAGCATCGTGAATACGGGTGCTTGTAGCAAGGCGGGACTGTTCACGTCTGAAATCTGGATGAAACCTCGTACTCTGAGTTTTTACTGTGTTCGAGTAAGTCCCGTCTCGGAGGCCTTCTCGACCAACCCTCCTCGTCCGGCATTGTTGGGATCAGTTATTGATAGAAACAAGTCGGAAACACTGTTTCGTCCGAGATATTGGACGCCCTACATTGCCTGACCCGACGTTCATCATGCCCGCCGTTCAGCTCGCCCTATTATTGCCAGCTGGAATGGGGAAAAGTACACATCCGCGCCGCGATCTGCCATGATTCGCCTGGCATGGCGAACTAAAAAGTACCGTTCATCAGCAAACGCCGACGCAGCCGGTAGGATTCGGCTCGCTTCCCTTCCCAACGCAGTTACGCGATACACGCCGGCCACCCGAGCCGGTTCCCGTGTCGGGGGCTTTCCTTGACAACTGCCGTCGCCAAACCGTTTGGTCTGTTCAAAATGCATTCTGGACATCAGGTTTGTCAGTCATGTCCGGCTTGGCAGGCAAAGTTCTGTTCAAGGTGAGACTTGAAGCCGTCTGCTTCCTGGCGGGGCTTGAAACGGCAATTCAAGCCACTGATTCAGGGTCCAGTGCACCCAGCGAGTCCCAGGTGCAGAAGAGCTGCGGTCCACTGATGCGACTAAGTGGACTGTGCGCCGAGACTGGTGACATGGACTGCCAGGTACAACTCTGTTTGTACTCCAATTCCCCACATCGCAACTCCCACCATACGTCACCCGCATCGACCCCTCGGAGCAGCTTGCATCTCTTCAACTCCTGACTCAAATCACGTCTGAATTCCATGTCCGGCAACGCGATACCAAATCTGCTGTCCCTCCGCGGAGCAAGGGGAGGCCGACCCGGTCGCGGGCGCGGAAGAGGCGGCCCAGGCGGCGGACCTTCCTCCGCGGGTCCGACACATGACCAAACCATCCAGGGCACCGACGACGATGCCGCCGGATCACGTCTTAGCGCCGTCAATGTGGGATACCTAGAGGACCCGTACGCCCGCTTCTTCGTCGACGGCATGGCTGGACCGCCTCCCAGGAGACTACCCATCATCAACCGAGGTCCGTGTTGTCCAGGGTCTGCTTCCGTCGAGCATGGAGGCTGACCTCTATCCCAGGCACTTACACGAGAACCGTTGCTCTCGACAGCCTTGTCGACAGCTTTTTATCGGAAGCCGGTGGTTCGGGCGACGGGCCGAAGCAGAAGCAAATCGTCTCTATCGGCGCCGGGACCGACACTCGCCCCTTTAGACTTTTCCCAAGGACCGACCGGCCGGGACTAGTCTATCATGAGCTGGACTTTGCCGTGACGGTGCGAAAGAAGGCCCGCATAGTTCAGGGCGTACCCCCTCTGCGTCAAATCCTCGGTAACCCTTCATCGGAGGAGGACGGTTCGTGGAGCTGTCAGCCTTCAGCTTCCGATAGCTACTACTGCCACGCACGCGATCTTAGAGAGCTCGTCCAGCCCGGCGCACCAACCCTCAAGGGACTCCGAACGGACATTCCGACTCTCTTGATATCTGAGTGTTGCCTGTGTTACCTGGAAACATCCGCAACGAAGGACCTCATCTCGTGGTTCGAGCAGAAGATTCCCGACCTCGGCATCATCATTTACGAACCCATCAGGCCCGACGACCCCTTTGGCAAAATGATGACGTCCAACCTGGCGGCAAGACGGATTCGTATGCCGACATTGGAGAGCTACAAGTTACCGCAGGACCAAGAACAACGCCTTCGCGACACTGGCTTCGAGCATGCCAACGCGTTAACAGTCGAGCGGATCTGGGAACGGTGGGTGTCGTCAGACGAGAAGGAAAGGGTTGACCGACTGGAGGGGCTGGATGAGGTGGAGGAGTGGAAGCTGCTTGCCGACCATTATGTTGTAGCCTGGGGATGGAGGGGATCCGGGTTTGAACTGTTCAATTCTGGTAGATAGCGGGCATGGGAAGCTTCCCGTGCGAGTGCGGAAGACCATCCGAGGTTGTAAGAGCACCAACGTTGGGGTCTGGTTTACAATCCATGAAAAGCGTTTGCTCTGAGATAGACTACACAGGTAGACAGTTGCTAGGGTTTGCTTCCTCGCTCTGTACTCCATGGCCACCCGGACTTGGGTTTGCTGTCCTAACCCAACTCATCAACAATGTATGATAAGGCGGCAGCCAACTTCAAATTTCGAAAAATCCACATCAAACTGGACAACACCGAAGAAATCAGGCAAAGATACAGAGAGTCGGTAAGGTGCTTTGAATCGCAGCTTGTTCGTGAGACACGACATCTACTGGACGCACCACCAAGTCTGAGAATTATTGTAATCGACCTTGATATGTTCTGCCAGCTTGTTGCAAACTTGGTGCAACGATGTTCCCGGTGCAAGCTAGATCTTAGACGACTATATATGTTGCGTACTCTAGTCCAGAGTATAGTCTCTCCCAGTTGCGTTCGGCTGATGTGGACGAATGCAGGAGGACAGGGGTAGCAGTAGGCTTCACGTTGACCAGATGGCAGAATTCGACTGCCTTATCTCGTATGCTCCGCGCTGGAGGAACCAATAACGAATCAACACGACGATGCCCACAGGGAACACCAAGCAGGTGGGCTATTTGACAGAGGCAGACCTAGATTGCCTAGGATTTGACAGCCTATTGGGAAAAAAGAAACTACAAAGAAGAGATTCGACTGATCTGGCGAGGCTCTGTCACTTGGCCTTCCGCATAGACACCGATGGATGTTCCATTCTGATCGAAGATAACTTTAACTACTTCAGCTCCCATCAATTGTCCTGGAGGCCAGCTTTCGGATCAGGTGTGAGCGCAGGGTGCCAGGTGAAAGGACTTGCGCCAACCGCCCAGCGTCTTCTCAACCCGCTCCATCGCCGCTGTCAAAGCTCTGGCAGGCGTCCCATTCGTAGCTCCTTCTGAGCCTGGTGTTCGTCCTCTGATCTGCTTGGCTTGGAAGTATGCCTTCACAGTTTGCCCCAAGAGACAGGAATAGGGCAATCAACAAGGGTACGTGAGATATGCGGCTGCGGCAAGATCAACCTCGTTCGTCGATTCCCGGGCTCAGATAATCTGGCGATGATGTGGATTAAATCATCTTGTCAGAGCCCATCAAGTGTTGGTTTGAAGCATGTGGGTGAAGTGCGAAAGCCCACTGAATGAGCAGGGAACTGGCGATCCTCAATGGAATGCGGCATGTGCGGACCTATCTGAATCGTGGTGTTCTTTCAGGCATCAAGGTGTTGGAACGAAGCGTTGGACAGGGTGAGGTAGCGTAGAACAGGAACGACATCGTAACTCGCACTTTTGTCTCAGCTACTACGCACTATGCAACGGAACCGCAGACAATCATCGAAGCTTCCCCTTCGTGGGTGGAGGTCATACCAGTACAAGTCGACATCGTGAGGCCAAATCTCGCGTCAGCCGTGTCGCAAGCGACGCGACAGCCTCACGCTGAAACTCTCAGAAGACAGCTATAGAAACAGGACAGTAGCCACCAACGCCAAGCTCCTCGACGCCTCCGCGGTTCGTGTGCATATTCCGATCAACCTTCTTCACTACGGCCCAAGGCGGGTGCCGCAAGCAATGAAAGCAAAAGAAATTTTGTCTTCTCTATCCAGAAGATTAAAAGGGTTCCAAAAATTCCCTAGCCAGCCGAAGCCAACTAGGAGTGGTCATAGTTATAGTTTTCAACTAGCAAAAACACGATCTCGGACGAATCCTCACTGATACGCGTAAAGCCCTTGCACTCGGATGGAGAAGAAAAAGGAGAGAAATTTCGAAAGACGGCGGGGGGGTCGAGAGAATTTTATACCCGTTCCCTGGCAGCTGGAGTGGGGCCCCCAATCAGCCGCGGTACGTACCTATTGCGACCCTGAGGTGCTCCCTCCTTTCTGCATTTGTGCTAGTGCGCACCTGCCTGGGTTGAGGCCAAAGTAGGACCCACCGGTACCGCTTGCCCAGGGGAAACAGAAACTTTGGAAGGTGCTCTGCAGAGCAGCACCGGCGGAAGGCATGCCGGTACGTACCACCCGCACCCCCCGAGCTCCGTGTCCGCCGACTTCACATCTCAAACCTCTGCGACGCGCGGGGTGGAAAGGGAGAACATTCAAGACCACTAGGGACATGCGAATATCTGAACCGTAAAGATGCTGTCCTTCATCCTGATCCAGAATCGCCAGTATGTTTCTGTGCAACCCAGTCCACTCCTCCTGCGATCCAAAGAGGTTCTTGCTGACTGACATGCTATGATCAGGGGCAAGACCCGTTTGGCCAAGTGGTACGCACCATACAGCGACGACGAGAAGATTAAGCTCAAGGGCGAGGTAGGCAGCAGCCCATTCAGTCACAGTCCATCGCGGTAAGAAAGGCTAACGTCCTCTGTCCGCCGTCCAGGTCCACCGCCTCGTCGCCCCCCGAGACCAAAAGTACCAATCCAACTTTGTCGAGTTCCGCAACAACAAGATCGTCTACCGCCGGTACGCCGGTCTCTTTTTCTGCGCCTGCGTCGACACCAACGACAACGAGCTCGCCTACCTCGAGGCCATCCACTTTTTCGTCGAGGTCCTCGACGCCTTTTTCGGCAACGTCTGCGAGCTCGACCTCGTGTTCAACTTCTACAAGGTCTACGCCATCCTGGACGAGGTCTTCTTGGCGGGCGAGATTGAGGAGACGAGCAAACAGGTTGTGTTGACACGGTTGGAGCATCTGGATAAGCTGGAGTAATGTGCTGCGCCGTCGCGGAGGACAAATGAGCGTGCGTTCTCGGGGGAAAGAGGAAAGACAAGGGAACGTGGGAGGCTTACCTTTTCATGGGCCGCTTTTGGACCAGCGCTGCGGCTCGTCCATGACGCCAAAGGAGTACGGATATGCTGGAGTCTGGAGTTCAGTTGAGAACGACATGCACGACGTCGGTTCTCCTCGTAATTATGGAAACTTTTTGAATTTGGGCAAACTATAGGCTATGAACGAGTATCTCGGGGGTCAGTCCCCGTTTTTGAAAGCGAAACTAGGAGGTATGTCCTCGTATCCATCGCCCAGATGCCAAATGTGCAGTATTTAGGCACAGACCTTAAAACCAGCCTCCCCTTATCTTCAGACCCAGGAGAAGCAATTCTGGGTGTGCAGCGCAACCCTTCGAACCCAACCCTGATATCCTGCCTCTTGTGGTTGTGCAAACGGATATAAGCACGTTTAAACTATCGTCCTCCGCATACGGAATTTGATTTGTACCGCACACGAGCTCAGAAGTCGGATGGATCGAATGCGCATAGGCGGGAGACGGCCGGGTCGGTATGTCGCAGAACGTTTAGAGAATAGGGCAAAAGTTCCTCTATGAGCAAAAAATGCTCACGCAGCGGTGGATGCAGCCTCAAGCATGGCTGGTAACATAAGCAAGTGTTAATTGCTGACGATCAGTTCAGCTTTTCGGGTGTTAGGAAGATCTCCTTAGGATCAGGCGGAGTCTTTGACGGTCAGGCGCGACATTCGCTTTGCGGCACGCGTCTCCTCGTCCTCGTACATATCCATTGCCGTGTTGCGGCCAGCGACGTTGACGTACACGTTCTCATGCTCTCGGCCTTGGAAAAGTGCCTTGACGCGAGGGTCATAGGGAGGGTCTCTCTGGAGAGGCTTCACCGTCTGGTATGGGACGATAGCCTGACCCTCGGTTGGGGTCTCGACAGAGCCCTCAGCAGCGTTTGTCATGCAAACATCACCGTCGGTGTCAGGAGAGATTGCTCCGCGCGGAACAGGAGAGCTCATCAGCGAACAGGCCGAATCATCGTTGTCGTTGCCTTTCGATTCCTCCGTGATGACGGCTTCTGTTTCAGCGAAGGTGGTATTCTGGGAGATATCAGGGCCGAACTCGTTAGCGGAGTTATTGTGTCCAGTGATGTTGCTACCAGGGCTGGTGAAAGGCATCGGACGGTTGGAAGGGGTCGACGAGGGCTGAACGTAGCCGTAGGAAGCCAACTCCATTCCGAAGCTCTCAAGAAAAGCGTCGGCCTCAATACCAGCCTGCTCCCACTCCTCTTCGGAAGTAAGAGGAATGAAATCCTCCTCCATTGCGTCTCGGTTAACCGGCTGGAACTGTGTGGCATGCTGCTGACCGGAGGGGAAAGAGGTTGTAGAGGTCGGCTGGTTGAGTTGACCGACATTGGGCTGCTCAAATAGAGACTCGGCATCATCCCAAGGCAAACCTGCGGGAGGAGGAGAGTCACGACGGACCCGCTTTGTTGGTGGCGTGTGAATATCACTCCAAGGAGAGAGTCTACCATCGGAGGCCGCGATAGAGGACTGAGAGTGTTGCAAGGAACCTCTACTGGTATTAGTGCCTGTGACGGTCTCGTCGCTGTCCTTTTTAGCCGTCTCCAGCTCCATCTTCGTCTCAGGGCGGTATGAATCAAGACGGCGGTTCGAGTTGCGCCGACTGCGACGACTACGTCCGTCGATGGGAGCAATGCTGCTGCTGCGGGAACGGACAGTGCTTCCTCCGGCATTGGCACTCGGGCGGTATCTATCAGTGCAATTCTGAATGAAAGCGGTCCTGTCCACATTAATGTGGCCGTCGCTGCCTCGAGAAGTTTGCTGGACGGACGGGTTTCTGTTTCTTGCACTGGTCACCGCTCCTCCTTGTGTATGCAAGATTCCACCCATTGGAGCTGCAGCTTGATGAGCCAAGCGATCGTCTTGAGCATCCATAGTGGTTTGGTGCGATTGAGGGCCTCCAAGTGTCTTGGACAGAGAGGATCGTCTTGTAAATGAGTCGCTTCCGGGTTCTGCCTTCGAGGATTTTGATTTCTTGCGAGAACGTCCCTTTGATGACGGCTTGATGGGGCAAGCATTTCTGTAGTGCGTTCCGGCTTCACCACAGTTGTGACAGACGTAACTCTTGGGAGGAGGGCTGTCAAATGAGGGATTGGAGTTCGTGTCGCAATCCTGAACGAAATGGCCTAGTGAGATTTTGTCAGCTGGCTATTCAGTCGCTTGATGGTTTGTCTTCATCCGTACCCGGTCGCTCGCAGCGCTTGCACAGGTAGTCGCCGGTAGGGACGGCTGGAGCCGCTGCAGCAGGAGGCATGACGAAGATAGTCTCTTCTTCGTTCTGCGCTGAGAGCCACTCTAAACGTTCGCTACTGACACCGTCGTACTTGGACTTGTCGAAGCTGGAGCGCCTGCTCTGCAAATCCGACTGTTGCGAAGCTGATGAAGATAGAGGAGCTCTGGTCTGCAGGAGATGCTCATTGAAGGTTGAGGAAGTGGCTGTAGCAGAATGGACAGAAGCACGACAAGGCTGGTCAACCAGCTTCTTGAAGTGGATCTCAATGTCGCGTCTGGCGTAGTTGAACTCCCGCTTACCATCTGGGAAACACTTCAGGTACTCATTCTGGTGGTTCGAGAACGAAGCAAGAACCGGTCCCTTGTCGTAGCCTTCGCGGGCCAAAAAGTCACAACCTTCTCTGTAAACAACCGTGGAGTCAAGGGCGGAGTGATAACCAAGTCTTGGAATTTGCAATGTCATCCATTTGGTGTAGATGCCGAGGAACGTGGGCTTGTCAATGACGTGCCTCGAGGATCGAAGCAACTTCCTCTCCAAGCGGCTCTGGCTCACATCCTGGAGTTCTCGTGGCATCAAGTCCAGAGCAGCAAGTTTGTCCCGGGACATAGCGAGGATACAAGTGCTTGAACCAGCTGAAAAGGGTATAGAATAGAGCACGAAGGCGCTTCTGAAAAAAAATTAGTATTGCAGTTTGTGAAGCTTCACAAGGACTGTGTAGTGAAGGCAAGCTGAAAGTGCGACAAACGTGAAATGAGGTTAAGGGAACAGCGCGTTAGCTGCACTCAACGCGGGCAGGATACTTCAGAACGAGAGGTTTTGTTATTTGTGAGATTTGAAAGAAAGCAACCCCAAATGTGAAGTAGTGCGATCCCAAAAGTTGGTGTCGAGGGTTGAGTGAGTGAGAGAAGGGTGGGAAGAAGGCGCGTAGTAGGACCTCATGCCAGAAGTTTTGTCAGTGCAGGTAGGAGCCCGACCACAGGAAGACTGCAGTGGAGCGTTTGATACTCCCGAGACAAAAAAGGTCCAGACGGCAAGGAGCCCGAGGTGCGATCATGCTGCCTACCGAGGCCAGCACTTCCTTCATTAGGCCGAGTCCTGCTATCCAGACTCTACTGTCCTCCGTGGTTCCTCCATCTGCAACACCGTCGCGGATTGTCTCTCCCTGGAGGTATTTGAAGCACTTTCGCCGATTTCTGGATAACAAGCCACGCCTAGGCTACATAGGGGCAATGGAGATAACCGCAGCGACATAGAATGATTACCACGGCTCTTCATCGGGGAAAGAGCTCACCAACTGCGAGGAAAAGGAAGCATGACGATGCAAGCTCGCAATACGCGTCCATTCTACGCCATGCCTAGAGAATACTAAACACCAATATGCATGCCCTTACCAAGGATAATTCCCTCAAATCAGACTGCCAACTCCTCGTCCTGCAAGGCAATAAATTCGTCATCTCTTCAAAGCCGCAAACCTCCTCTCCAACTCCGTAATATCGGGCACATTACCCCCCGGCCCCTTGCCGCGCGGCTTTTTCTGCGCCGCAGCGTCCATCTTCTTGTTCGGCTTGAGCTCCAGCGAGTTGAGCGTGACCTTTGGGTGAACATTGTCCGTTGTCATCCTGGGCGGAGTGACTGTCAACGGGCTGCTAGGTCCTCCAATCGTCCTCGGTGGCGTCGCCTTGCTTAGCTCCTCCTGTTCCTTGGCTACCTTTGTGCTATTTCCCAACGGACCCTCGGGTATCTTGACACCGATACCGCCGCTCGGGTTGTCGTCGTCGTCATCGTCGTCCAGCAGGTCAGGAGGCTCCGCGGCCTGTGGCCGTTTCGGCCAGTCGACATTGTACGCCTTGGCAATCTCCTCCAGATACCCGACCACCAGTTCCTCCTTGGGTGGGACGACGCTGAGCTTCTTCACCACCTTATCTGACACCTTGCCATCCGAGTTGTCCATGGCTGTCATTACGAACTCCTTGCCATACTTCTCCGCGAGCAGCGTCCGCACGACCTGCAGCTCCTTGATCTCCGTCTTGGGCGCCGCATAGATGATGCTCTTGACCGCCTCCTCCAAGCCAGGGTCACACGTTGAACCTTCGAGAAGCCCTGCGCGTGCTATCAGAAGTTCGCAGTACAGCTCTAGTATCTCGTGTAGCTCGGTCGTGATGTCGGAGCGGATGATGTTCTCGACCCGGATGCGCGCGGAGTCAATCTTGCCCACCTCGAGGAGCTGCGCCATTGCGCGTCGTTGCGTCTTGGACAGTTGCTCATCGCGCTGCTGGACCATGCGCAGCCGTGCGATTGCCAGCTTCAGCTGGACCTTGAGCTTCGTCTAATCGGAGGGGGATCATTAGCATTGGACATGTCGTCATCGCGCCAGAACGGCGGGGTAAATGCGGAATGGGCGGGGACGACTCACGACGACGTTTACAGGAGGGGCCATGGTGTTGCGTGTGTCCGTGTAGTTCGAGGAAAGAGAATGACGACCAGTACAGATTGAATGCGAAAGACGCCACCCTTGAGCAGCGCAAGGCAGACAAATTGAAGCAGGGTGGAGGACAACCTTGGAACTCCGGAAGGGGTCTGTCTGCCTTATCTAATCGCGACAGGTAGGTGGGATGGCTGGAGCTCGCGCCTCACTGCGGGGTCCCGTTTGTGCCCAAGTGGCATGGACCAGGGATAGGTGGTCTGCAGCAGACGGGGGTACGTACAGGATTTAGGGGCTAGCAGCCCAGGGGAATGCCCAGGAATTACCACTGACAGGTGCCACTCGGGTCCTTCATCCCGGCTGCTACGTATGTCACGCATTTCGGTGTCATGGACAATTCCATGTTGTTTTCACTTTGAGGATCGACATGACTTTTTCTTATTCTTGAATTGCCATGTAAACCTGCCTAGCCTGGCCAGTCCGTCCCGGACCCCAGCTGAAATGCATGCGAGTATGATCCACCAACGCCAAAGTCATTCAGCCCATCCGTGGGTATCTTTACATCGTGCCGTAAGAAAGCTCAACCGCGAAATTGACGGTTGCAAATTGAAAAGCCAGTTTGTGTACTTGTGATTGCTCGTGTTCGTCCAGAAAGACAAATCAGAACTGGCGACAGGTCAGCATAGTGCGTCACGATAATTGCAGACAAACGTACGATGTTGAGAGCCGTGTGCTGGGGCAGTCTCGAGCCATTGAGCATAGCTCTGGTCTTCTTGGGACGCTGCTGGAGACGTCTGAAAGCCTCCTGAACATGGCGCGGTTCGATCGGGGATCTACCCTCACTAGGGGGATCGAAGAGACCAGTCGCGACCTTTCGCTTCTTCGAGCCGGCATTGTCGCCTCCGTTGAGTGCCTTGAACAAGTCCTCCTGCTCCTTAACCTTGAGGGCGTGCTCGGTAAGGGTCTGGACCATCTCGAACGTCAGGAAACCGAGAATGTCCACAATATCGTCAGAAGGCTTGCTGTCGGTGACAATTCCAAAACCAGCCCACTCGCGGAAGCGCTTGCCCTTGCGGTAGGTGAAGGAGGCCTGGCGGTATTCGGACCAGGTGACGTACTCCTCCTTGGTCATGGCCTTGGTACGCTCATCAGCCTTTCGAAGGCGCTGAAGGGTGATGAAGTTCATCTCCTCCTCCTCTTCATCCTCCTCATCGTCACGCTCGGGGACCTCTTGACTGTAGAATGAGGACGGCTCCCAGGGAAGGCCGACCTTGGCCTTCTTGTTCTTCTTTGCAGCATCATCGACGGGGCCACCAGGCATCACTCCGCCAGCAGGGTCTTCGCCGGCACCGAGATCCGCCTCACCTCCCTTGTCGTCGGAATCCTTAACATTTTTTCGAACATCCTTCCACGAGAGGAAGGTCCGGAGGCGGGAGACCTTGGCTTGGTCGTGGCGGATCTGGAAAATCAAGTCATTGATAGTGATTGATCGAGAACCACGACGAGCAGCGAGGTCTGTGCAGTTTCTGAGCTAGCAATGGGTTAGAGTGGTAGCGCCGGAAGTGGGTAAAAGCATCAACATACCAGCTCAATAACCTGCTGACGAACAATATCTTCGATCATACTAGTAGTTTCGACAGACGGCTCTGCAGTCTCGCCAGAGACGTACATCATCTTTCGGAAAACGTTAGCGATTCGCTCATGAATTCCATAGAGTCGCTTCTCGCCCTCCTTGAGCGGGGGCAAAGGACGATGTTTGGGAGCTCGACGACGCCTGGGCTTGGGCTTCTGAAGCTCGGCTCGCTCTTCATTGGTGACGGGGATATCAGAGATGGATTTGAAACCAGATGGATGAATAACGCCGACCGCTTGGTCGAAGGCACTCTGAAACAGCTCATAGGATTCGCGTTGAACGCGTTCGGAAACTGCTTTGGCTGCTCTGGAGGGGCGCAGGGGCTTGGGTTTCTCCTCAGGTCCCTCGACCTCGCTGTTGCCATCCTCGGGAGTCAGCTGCTCGAAAACGCCAATTGCCATCTCAATACCGCTGACAAGGTCTCTCAAGTGACATCCGACATCCGGAAGGTAGTAGGGAAACCCGAAGCTTTTGAGCCGCTCCATGTCGCCAAGCTGGTGATTTCTGGAGTTTTGAGAGAATTCGAGTACGGGTTGGATTTTCGGAGGGTGCGCTTCCAACAGGAGGGGAAGAAAGTGTTTGGACCCTTCAGGAAGCAGCTAGGTGTCGTGTGTTTGAGTAGCCAAGGCAGGTGTCTCCTTAGAGACATCGTCGGGATTTGAGCCTCGTCCAGCTAACCGGGCTGGCTGGACGCCTTGACGGCGCTGCACTTGCAGCCAGGAGCTCTTCGAAACGGCTGTTGATATCCTTGGCCTGACATATTGGAACAAGCTATCACGAGGCTAGGCCAGCAAGCCTGGGGCCTGGGGCGTCGATGTTTGTTGGTGTGCGCAAGAGAGTCAAAGCGAAGTGAATGCCCAGCAAAGCGATAGAGTGGTCCTCAAACAGCTTAATGTTCTAAGCTTACCTGACTGATCTCCTGGCGATATTTATACGCCTTGTCATTCTTTGAGTCCGACATCTTGAAGGTTCGAGAACAGCTTCGACGATGTGGATTTGGTATGTGGTTGAATCGTTATCGAGGCAGCAAATTTCCAAAATTTGAGGATGCTGTTATTTGTGCTGGGTTTGGGTATTTTGATGCAGTGTCACCGAGGAAAAGAATTCGCGTCGGTGTTCGGAGTGGAACGGGCTGATCAACTTGGTGCCAGAGGTGAAGTTAAGGTGAGCAACTGCAACAGTGGATTGATTAGGTGACAAGGGCCCGCCCCCAGATTCAGAGGTGAAGTTGGGGACCACTGGCTGGTACCGGAAAAAGTAATTGCCGTCTCCGCGCTTTGTATGCAGCGCACAGGCCTAAGGGCCCATCCCCTGTTGCGTTGAGAGATCTACCAGGTGCTGTGGAACATAGCTATGAGCTGCCTTCCGCGGCTTTCACCCCGCAAGTCGGAGGAAAACCTCAATCTGTGGCTTCACAACCGTCTTACCCTGCTGTATGCTATTTCATATCTGGTCTAACCCTTTTATGAAGACTATTTCGACATATCAGCCACTCAAGGCTCCAGAATTGCCTCGGTGGCTCCGTTACCCAGCTCCCGTGCCTTTGAGAAAGCGGATTGGCCCATCGTCCCGTGCATACTATCTATCCACATGATGGTCTGCAAAGTGGAACGAGCCTCATGCCATGATAACTTTGGATATGCTAGTGTGAACCAGACTGACCGTAAAGATAGCTCGTCAGGTTCAAAGACGGATATGGAGCCTACGATGAGCATCCAGAACAGCAGTTTCTCGTGCACCGGCGTGCGTATGATGAAGTTCTTACATGCCATGCGGAATTTCGCAGCAAGGTATGCGTACGGAAACTTTCCGCCCGGAATCTGCAGTGTCGTTGAAAGGAAGGCGAGCATGCCTAGACGAAGACACTCATCTGAGGCATCTTCAAGATCGCCTTGAAGGTGTACGAGGCGTGCCTGGACGGACCCCAAGCAGTCTTGGAACAGCAGGCCGTCGACCCGCGAGTTGTTCGCCAAGTGGTTGTTGACCAAACAGACCAGGTGTCTAAGGTCTCTAAAGACTACGGCAAGTCTGATATCGGCGAACACTTCGATCAGACCTACCTCGATGGTATTTGTGCGGGTTTCGGGAGATCTTTCAAAGTATGGACTCCACGATACAGGGCCTGTGAAGAAGGACGGAATACCTCCGCTCCCAAGGGCCCACGTGAGAGCAAGCCTGGTCAGTGTCAGAGATTCGCCCTCTAGTGCCCTTACGGTTCGTTAGAGACTCACCGATCAAGCTTGAAATGCAACTTGGGAAACCTATGAAGGTATTCAAGTCCCCCGCGTAGACGAACGATCTGTTGCAGCCCTGACAAGTGTACAGCGGCAGAGTCAAAGTCGCCCCACAAGCTCGCGATCATTGCCAGTGTCAAGATGACATGGAAGATGGCCTCGTTCTCGTGCGAGTTCTTCTGGGACAGGGACTTGTTGAGCAGAGAAATGGTGCGTCGCAAGTGAAATTGCGTAAGCTTTCCTGAAGGCGCGTATTTTGTACGGTCTTGAATCGCTGAGGAGCAGAACAAGATGCTGTGGAGAAAGATCTGATCCTGCAAAATCCAAGAGAAGGATAACGCTTCTGAATTCGGGGAGCGGGGCAGATTGACGATATGTTCGACGGGGTAAAAAGTCTCCTTTAGTGTGGCAGAGGAAAATACTGAAGATAATGAGATCTGGATACCTTTCGACACGTTGGGGTGGCTTACGTCTAAAGAGAACCTCCTGGGAAGGCCTCTCCAAGTCATCTGCGAACCGCACCAGGCATATGTCGGTGGGAGGCAGAGAAGGCGTCGGGTCTTTCAAGGCGATCAGGTCGTCCTCTGAGCTATCTTCCGTGGTTAGGGGTTGTCGATATTTCCTAGCTCTCCTCGTTCTTGAAGGGTTATCTGTTGAAGACCGAGACGAGTTGGATGGGACGGACCGAGAGCCTCGTTCATGTTCGACTGTTTGTGACGAGCCAGTAGTTTTCAAAGCCTTCCGCGCAGCCTGCAAAGATCTTCGAGACCCTTCTTGTCGGTTCTTTCCCTTCATGCATCGACTGCGAATGACTGATCGGTCGGCGGATCTAGTCTTGCCAGAGTCGCCGACAACGACAAATGCGAACTGATTGGACATGGTAGCCGTCTTTCACCAGTTCATCAAGATTGAAAAAGAATGTTAAGCACTGTCGTCACCTATTCTCACACTATCCGGGACAATGGAAAGAAGGAATCCACTACGGCTACGATCCGAGGGATTTTGGCCTGGTCTTGTAAGATCGGTGGCGTGGTCCCGGACATAAGACTTCACAGCTCCGACCACATCGTATCCCTTTTTCGGTAAGCTTACCTAGGCCGAAGGCAGCTCCGCCTATTTGTTGCAGCTCATTATTTTCCACTTTTTCATTGGAATGAGCAGAGGCAGTGATATAACTATCAACCAGGATTGACAGAGCAGCTATCTGTGCTGTTTTCCTCAATGGCACGAAGGCCAATCCGATAAGAGTGACTAAATGTGAAGCATGGAGACCCAAGATAGGGTGCCTGCAACAATGGGTGAAAGTGTCCTGCGCTTCCCAGCAGAAAGACTTCGGTGTCCATCTGACCAAAATTAAGAACAATGTTGTCCTGGGACTCGGCAGCTCCGAATATTTGCTCGGTATTTCAAATCGGCCTGGAACAAAGAAGGCTTACTATGCTACGGCAACAGCACATCCTGCGAGATATTTAACATCTCTTCCGTCGCCGCCGTATCTGCTTTCGTCGACTCTCTGGGCCTCACACATGTAACTTTTCCGAACACGCGAGATGTAGTCACATAAACACCAAAGATAGGCGGTCTCAGTGAGGGGAGGTCGATCCCCTAAGGGCTATCATTGACAGGATGTTTCCACGCTTCATAAGCGACCCAGGCCTGGAATAGTCCAACTACCAAACTGAGAATACCCAACAAGATAGCGACGGAGATCCCCACAAGCGTTGCCAGCATAACGTGCCTGTCTTTGCTGTTGGCCTTCAACCATAAACCGAAGTCGCCGCGTGGCTTCGGATTCTCGATTTCGTCACAGAGGTCCATGAGTCGTGAGCCCCAATAGTTGTATGTGGTCTCCTTTTCGTGGTCGAGTCGGTACGATTGAAAGCGCCTATCTTGGCAATCGGGGTCAAGCGATTCCGCCGAAACCAGAGATCGAAGTAGGCTTAGAGATTCATTATCCATGGGAAATAGAATTCTTTCTAGTGAATCTATTGTTTCAAGTAACAATTGGCGCGGAAAAATTTTGCTTTTTACAGTTAGCAGAGCTTTCTCGAAAACAGTTTTCTAAGAACGCTTTACCTCGCTAAGTTATTGGCGCTGGTCTTCGATGCCTTTAGACATTCTTTCAGCGCCGCCGTGTGATGATACAGCTCGACAACTCCATTAGTCTGATCGAGCTTGAGGTGATTTCTGATGTCATTTGTGCCCCGAAACGAGATACGAGCAATCTTCTTCAGTTTTGTGGCCCTGATAGTCTGTCTCAGGCTAAGAAGAGAAATGTTGTCTTCGTTCTGACTTGGATGATCTCCTTTTGGAAATGTTGCCGAGACAAAGTTGTTCAGACTTTCGTCACGATGCCAAACGCTTGGCTCTGTGTCTCCGAGAAGGCTACCGCTGTGATTATCAGCACAACAGCTAACCATCAGCAATATTCTAACGGCCATGTTGAAGGCACGTTGTTTGTCCTCTTCGTTGACTTGTACCATCTCGTTTCGACTGTTAAAATACTCTTCAACTAGATCGTCTCGTCGGGTGCTCGGTCTGTCTCGAACGAAACGGATAATGGCGATGAGGTCTCCATGAGATCGCAATGCTGGATTAAAAGTCTCGGGTGCGTAACAGGCCGTCGTATCCTTGTAGAAATCGAAGTAGGTCTTGAGACTTGTAAGTCTCGACCAAGGGCACGCAGCATTATCGCAAGAATACAAAGATTGGCAGTTCTGGCAAGCATTCCAGTCCCACAAAGCGTGACACAGTTCTCGAATTTCAGCATCTGTTGTTTGGTTCAAGATGTAAATATTTGACATCTCGTAATCCATTGTGAGGAAGCCGTTTCGTTGAAATCTTCCCAGGATATATACATTTCTTACAGTCGGGAGTGCAAGCTGTAAAAATACGAGAAGCGAGTGTTTTGGTTGAGTCTTCGTCAGAATCAGGCTGGGCAATGGCCTTCATCTTGATCGACGTACGTGCAGACTCACCCCTCACCTCGATGGATCTCACCAATCAAATTCGGGCGGCCGCCTCATTCACGTCGCTCAGCCATAGTACTTAAGGCGACCAATCCACGTGTTGGAAATGCCACAGACTGCCTCCTCTCTCTGTACTGCCTACTCGCATTTCTTGAACCTCCTCATCATGTTCGTCCAAGCCACTTGTGAGGATCAGTTCAACCATGTTATCAAACGTCCTCTACACGGTTTCCAACAGAAACAAAAAGCCCGAAGCGGAACAGACATCCAACGGCCCCTACATCTCAACATCCTCTCAAGACTTGGATAATGAAATTTCGCCGGACTCAGGATACTCATCAAACCCGCCTAATACATCTACAAGGAGGACATCCAAGCTCAAAGAGGGGACACCAATCAAATTAGGGGGGAGAGCCTTGCTTCGGTTCATGGACGATTCAGACCAGAGTGTCAGAGCACGCTTTGAAGACTTAAGAGGAAAAGTCCTGCCACTACTAAGTGATGAACTAAGAGCGAGGGGCGTGAGCCCTGGGAATGTATCAATACGACATGTGATCTTTGGAGCGACCCGGGACGACGCGCATGACTACGTAGTCGTCCTCTGTGACCACAAGTCACTCAAAGCTGTCCGTCGAGTATTCGACAGGGAAAGAGTCATTCGGGATCTGTTGGATTCATCTGATAATGATAAGTGTTCGTTCAAGGTAATACTCGAAGGCAGCCCACCTCGCTTGAGAGCCCTGCTATCAACCGTCTGGGTAGAGATTGCGGAGGCGGGATATGAAGCTTTCCCGGGCACCGGCGAAACTTTGTGTGGACAGCCACTGAGACTCATCAACCCTGTGAACGACATTAGATATACCACTTTCGGCGGAGTCATCAAAGTTGTGGACAAAAGCAATGAAGCTACATTCTACGGTATGACTGCAGGCCACGGCATTTCCAGTCTGGAGCCTGAGGACTTTGCAATATCGAAGATGATGGATTGTTGGGGCAGCTCAGAAACGGAAGCGGAAACAGAACCTGAGACAGAAAGCTCAGATAATGACGAATCTGGATTTTCACGCCATGTGCCAAGCATAGTCGACCATAAACGCTGGCAGCGTCTTGGAATGGCCTTCACAGGAAGAAGCCAATCAAACAAGTACTCCGATTGGGCGTTGCACGAATTGAGGCATGGGTCTTTGCTTCCAAACATGATTTGTACGAGGGAGACAAAAGGAAAGATCAGAAAGCGTCCACTAAGCACGAAAGTCGGAATGGTCACTGCAGAGTCATCCAAGATCCTGGTAGAGTTGATTGGGGGTCACAAAGGTTCAAGAAATGGTGTGTTGTGGAACCAGCTTGCAGGATTGCTGGTTGGACCTGACATGTTACCCGTGGACGCTTACATGGTGACATTGAACAAAGGCTCAAGTAAGTCTGAAGCTCAATCAACCCATAGTCATCTCTTAATAACCTCAATAGTTTCCGATGGGGATTCCGGCTCTTGGGTTGTCGGCTCGCGCTCTCTCGAACCTTACGGCCACGTCATCGCTGACGATGTTTTTGGAGATATTTACATGGTTCCATTGAATACTGCCATGGCGAGTATCCAGGAGTATCTACAAGCCAAAGCGGTTCATTTGCCATCGAGCAACGAAATGTGGTTATCGAGAGCGATGCCGAATCCCAGATTGATTTTGTCCAAAAAGTCTCCAGCAGACCCGAAGGGTTCGTCTAGATATCAAGAGCACGGTGCAATTAGACTCTTGGACTCAGATACAACTGATTCTGGGAATAAACATGACGCCGCACGCAAACATACTGAGTCTGAACCGTTTGAGACCGAAACACCTCAGGAGCTGGAAACGGCACCCAAGAGCCCTTCAAGAACCCAAATGGTTATGGAAGTGGTTGAAAGAGATAGAATGCTCATTTTGGGCAGCGCTAAAGCTCGCCGGGAGAAATATTTGCAAGAACTCCAAAAGAGTCATTGCCCGCGTCTTGACTCTGAACAAAACTCAGCAAACATCATACCAGAGACAATGAAACGCCCGTTTCCCACAATCACTTCGGAAAGCCCTTTGGAGTATGCACGCCAATCGTTTGGACAACCCATTACATTGGCGCCGGGACTGAATGCGATGTTGACGGGTTTTGATCTGAAAGATGGTGCGAAAAAGGTATTGTCTGCTATGAGGCAAAGAAAGAGTGCCCCGGGAGCGGCCACTGTCTCCGACAGAAAGGATCCTCGAGGCCCTGGTTACGCCAATGAGACGATTTTCAAGAACAGAAAGCCCCTCTTTGATTTCAACTGGAATCGCTTCACAAGTATTAAAGAGACGAAGAACAAGCTGAGTTCCCCTGGATTTGACTCAGCGTCCCTCACCGGTTCGACATACTAGTTCGAGGCAATCGGGGAGACGATGAGATAGATTCGGGTCTTGGATGGGAAGGACTTACATCTTCAAGTCGGGGACCATGGAGCAGATGAAGAGATGGATTTACACATGAATCGGAAAACGTATGCAGCGATACGTGCATGTGGATAAGTACTCATACGAAATAGCTCCTCATAAGCAGTCGGTGACAATAGTTATCTACGCCACTCAGCTTTCATCCTCGCCAGATCTCGCTCCTTCAAAAGCACGACACTGTGGCGTTTTTTCATGGTGACTAAAAAAAAGAAGAATCCAATTCGAAATATCGCGAATCTTTAGTAACATCGTAGATTGAGAACTTCAACGTAATACAGTAGACCTCAAACATATTCTGTGGATCTTGTGGAAGAGGTAGCGTCCTGGCTATGCAATGCTGGAGCTGCATGAATTTCTGGAGTGTGCTTCAGGCAAATATGATGAGAACCGAATGATCATACAATTGAAGCTGACTATAAACCAATACTGTAGTCGAATACAATTCATGCTGCCACATTGGTTAATATATGTGTGTGTACCGCACCTGGATGGGCAATACGGCCAGACATGAGCGACAGACTTTTTCCGATTCTGACGCTCGTACCTGCTCTTGACTTTTAGCCTCTCAGATTTGTTGTTTTGGAACTGAACACTCGCGAGATAACTCCAGATCTCGTCCGGTTTCGAATATACTACTTAAATATGAAGCTTCGTCCCAGGAAACCACTGGCGATTACGAACAATGGTTCCGGATCATCGCGTGAGATAGCCAAAAGGGTCACGAAAAAGGCAACGATACCCTAGAAAAGCAAGTCTGCAAACACAAGGGATGCGTCACGTCGCAAGCCACGAATAGCCCCCACTCGCCGAGGGCTGAGATCTCAAAAGAACCAGTTTTGATTAATGGACTTGCCCACGGAACTCCGGCTGATGATCCTGGAGGAGATGGCCGCCAGTCATGCCGGATCACTCCTCAAGCCACCCACAGTCTGTGTCCTATGGCGAGAGTTCTTTGAGAAAACCATATTCACCAACGTAAAACTCAAGTCATCTTCCGACATACGTTGGTTCGACCGAATGATGACTGGAAGGCGAAAAAGTCTTCTACAATCGATTTGGCTTCATGTAAAGTTGTGGACATACAATTGCGTTATTTGTCAAACGGAAGAGACCGCCGCCGAAGCGGCAGCCAACGGCGAAATCTTCAGTACGCGTCTTTTACAGCTTCTCGACATTCTCTCAACGCGGGATATCAAACAGAATCTTACGCTTGTGCTGAGTGCCGCATCCCCAAGTGATACGAGTCACTGCTTTGGACCGTTGATTGGCGGACAATTTTCATGGGCAGACCCTAGTTTTCACAAGGCTTACTTCACCCAAGAGCGGAGATATGTTGGCTCTCAGCGGCGGGGACTTGGAAACCTGCTCGATTTCGACGTCGGCAACCGAGCCACGATTCCGGAAATTCGAGAGATAAAGAAATTCGTGATTAGCCGCAAATTTCAGAGAAGCCTGTCATCAGGCGCTCTGATGAATGTATACCGATGTCTTCCCTACCTCGAAGAGATAGTTTATGAGCCATCACGCGGAGTTGATTTCGCAGACGACATCGCCCGGATCTCGGCAATCAAAACGTTGTTTAGAATGCTGCCGCGAACGGTGCAAAAGCTTCAACTCTGAGAGAAATTTTTTTTCAACAAATACACGTTCTTCGGCAAACGAGACACAGAATCTCTCGCGCTGGTGGCGGCCCAAAACGCGCGTTCTCTTGTGGCTTTTGACGCATCAAACTTGTTCAAAGCACACGAATTTTTCCGAATAGCCTCCTCGTACGGGCCGTGGTCAAGGATGAAGTCTCTAACGTTGAGGTCTAAATCCCGTGAACAACCGGAAACACTGTTTTGTGATGCAGCTACAACAGCCATGCACATGCCTAACCTCCAAATCATGGAAATATGGGCTGGCAGTCTAGGGTGGGGGTATTTGTTTCGTTATGAAGTGCTGAGCGGGATAGCCGAGATCTCATTCGAGGCTCAATTCCGGTTTGACTTCAGCCCGAAAACATGTCGTGTGTGGCGAAGTGTGGCAGAACAACGCGGACTGAAATTTGAGGAAAGAACTCTGATTCTCGACAAAATGGAGTTATGCGCACAAGAATCTGTGAGAAGTCGGTTGCGTAGCTGTAAACTATTATTATAACACCGCGTAGCCCATTGTTAGGGCACACGTACCTTGCCCATCGTTCCCGCCGGAATATGTTGGTCAGTGATGATGAGCACAGGTATGATAGATGTAAGCGAAAAGATGAGACTTTCAATGAAGTCTAACGGGTATTGAACATAAAGTAGAACAAGAAAAGGAGATGCAGACGCAGGAGTCGCGCCTTCAAGAGGTGACCTGGCGACTCCCCTTTCTCTTATGTACATACAAGACACCAGCTAGATGCTGTCCTCACGGCCGTGCGCGCGCCCATGCCTTTGAATCCCTCAGCCTTGCCCTGTCCAGAATTTTCCCATGGTATGTTGTTTGCCCCCTTTCCGAATCGTACATAAAAAGGACCATTAAATGTGCTCAGCCTCGTGGTTGCAGAGCTAAAGAACATGCAGAGTCGCCGCTGAGCCTGACGAGGGTCTTTCCGAAGTCGTAATCTGTCCAAAGTTATTCGCCCCATCCAATGTTACATCAGATAGGAGCGGGATCTTCGACCATCTCTGCATCCTCGGTGTTGGCAACGATCCCGTCAGGACCCTCGCCTTCAAACACCTCATCTCCCTCGTATGTCTTTCTCTTCCAGCCGCAGGGCTCTGAAGGGTCCTTGATCCACTCCATGGTCGGGAAGTAGTGCTCGTTCTTCTTCATGGTGATAACCCACGGCACGCTGTCAAAAGTGACGGCCTTCAAGCGGAAATCTGCTGCTGTGTTAGTCTTGACTTTACGTACATACTGATGGGACACTCACAGGTGTTGTCTGGAATCTTCTGGACGGTTGCAAGGAAAGATTCCATGTTAGGCGTAGACTTTCCGTTGACGTGGGTGATGAAGTTTGTGGGCGCAAGGCCGTACTGGTACGAGGGCGAACCTCGAGTGCGAGCCGAGACGTAGACCTCGCTGTGCAACTTGCTGATCTGTTGTCTAACGGCATGGTGAGGGCGGTGCAGGATCGCTCCGCAGAAAGAAATGGCATGATCTGTCTCAACGTCATCCGCAGCCACGGTGTGAGCCTTGATGTGGAGCTCTTGGCAGTCACGGACAATGACAGCGTCCAAGACCTCGTGAGAATACATGATATCGAGCTCGGAAACCTTGGTGATGACCTTGCCGTTGAGAGTGAGCAAAATGTCACCTTCCAACAGGGCACCAGACTGTTGATCACGCTCAAAAGTCCGCTTGCTAACCATGAACAGTTGGTGGTGTGTCTTGTTGGCTTCGGTGACCTTTGTCATCCACTCATCAGAGACGCCCATGACTCTGGCCTGAGCCATGCCAATGGCCCTGAATTCAACCGACAGCATTCTCAGCTTCGGGGCGAGACCCTGTTGAATCTGGGAAACAACAGATAGCAAAGTGGGGGTGGCCAGTCCAAGGTGGTACTCTTCGTCGCGGTTAGAGCACGGCGAGCGCTCGCCCAGGTAAGTGAGCCAAAGGGCTTGAACAGTGCCGTCGTCCGCGACGAGGACACCGCTACCACATTGGTTGCTCAAGCTGGTGTCAACAGTAATGGCATCAACGTTGACAGCACGGTATCTGGGCGCGCCGGAGTTGGCCGGGATCGCCACAGCCGTGACTTCGGTGACAGTCGTCGACGCGTGGACAATCTTGCCGATTCTGTTGTATCCCATGAAGTTGGTCGAGGCTCCCTGCGAGATGTTCTCGGTGCTCAACTTGGCGCTCTGAACAGGGGCGTCGACCAGCTTGGGGTCATACTGGACGATGGCGTAGTTTTGAAGCGGGTGCAGGAAAACCACCTTGCCCTCGACAATAATAGAGTCAGCAATGGTGATAGTCACGTCGCAAAGATCGTAAGGCACAATGGCTCTGGAGATGACGACGAGACCCTTCTCAGCGTCGATGACCAGACCCATGCCCCATTTTCTGTTCTTGGGGAAACCGTCAAGCTTGACAGGCATGGTGCAGTTGACGTGTACGAAGCTTCGTACCAGGTCAGCAATGGCAGGGTGCTTCACGTTCTCGAGCTGGATGAAGGACGCTGAGCGGGCAACCGGCGGAACGGGAGGAAGGGGGTCGGCGAGGTCAGTGAAGTCCCAGAGACCTGTCTCGTCGTTTCTGACCGCCATCCTCATCTTGGCTGACCAATGCCTATCGACATAGATGACTGTCGTGTTGAGAGTGTGCAGATCACGCAGATGCTTGTATGTGACAACAACTCTGGACTTGTCTGGGATGGTCTTCATGACGTCGATGAAGCTCTCCAAGTCAGGGGTCTTCTTATGGTCCACACTTTGAATCAACCAGCCGTTGTCAGCGCTGTCAAACCTGAAAGATCCAGTGGCTTCGCAAACGAAGACTCCTTGGCATGCAACACCGTAGAGACGAGCTTGTTGGTAGGACAAGCTGTGGAAGCTGGCGCCGGCAACGGAAACAAATCGATCAGGGGTGATCTTGTGCAGGTCGCCGACGTCAATATCAACCTCAATATCCTCTCCACCTCGCTGGATTTGGAGGCGAATAGACTTGCCAACGTTGGAGTCGAGAAGATCATCCAAACGAATGAACTGCGTGACCATCTCTCCGTTCACCTTGATGAGAATGTCGCCCTCCTCGATCTTGCTGTCGGACTGGCCCTTTGGAAGCACAATTTCTGCAACAAGCATGTTGTTCTCCTTGGGGAAGGCCTTGCGAGCAGCAGCCTCCCATTCGGCGGTAAGACCGAGACGTCTGCACTCGTCAAAAGGCTTGAGAAGGAATTGGCATTGGATGTCACCTCTCGTGACGGGCTTGCCTTGCTGGACACACTGCAGGGCTCTTAATGGGCGGTCCAGGGGTAGGAAGTAATCTGTTGAGGCGCCATCGGAACGTCCACCAGCTTGCAGCGCAACGGCAAAACCATCGATGTTGACCACCGGACTGCCCGAACTGCCACCACTCGCGGCGGCGTTGGCCTGGTAGTAGCACGTGTTGAAATCGCTGTAGCCATCGCCGTACTCGGGCGCGTTGCGATCCAACCGACTGATGAATCCAGACAAGATACTGAGCTTCTCTCCAGCATCGTTACCAACGACTCTGATCTCGACACCCACTAAAAATACGTCAGTGCCTCCACTTTAAAAATGCGTCGCCCATCAGGGTGTCTGCCTACCCTTTGCAAGATCCGGTCGCAACTGCAGCGCGTTCAATCTCATGTACTTGACGGCCTTGGGATCGAATCGCAGGATACCGAAATCGTGGACAGGGTCCCGGTAGACTGGGTACGCATCGACTTCTTCGTGGTTGTCGAAAACGACGTATCCCCAAAAGGGACCGGATCCGACGACGTGTCGATTTGTCAGGATGTATCTGTTGGGCCATAGAATTAGCATGCCGCCTCAATCCATCTTGGGTAGTGTCATGACGTAGTCTTACCCCTTCTGTGCGTCCACCACGAATCCAGTCGCCTCGCTGGTCAACGCCGGGTCTGTGTCGAAAGAGCAGGTCTGGCAGAAGCGAATAGAGACGACGTTGCTCACGACATTCTCAATGGTCTTCTGCCATACCTCGGGTTCTTGGGAGATGGGGAACATGCTTCCCATCATGGCGCTGTCCTCCATGCCAGAGTCCTCTTCAACGAAAGCCGAGTGTTCAAGCTCGATCTCGGGAGTGTTGTCGCCAGCGGACAGCTTGCCATTGACGGCGCGATGCTGCTTGTGCGGTCGCAGACCCTCGGGGCTTGTGGGCGCCTTGCGCTTGGAGCGCGGAGACGCGTTGGTGCCGTTCATTTCTGCGATCGGGGGGGTAGGTGTTGATGGATTGGAGGGTTGGTTTTGCTGCGCGGTCGGCGGAGGGTCAGATGTGACGGCGCCGGCAGCGGACGAGGTGGTAGAGAAAGGACGGTGGAACTGGCCAAGACCGGTTCGTCGCGTTGTCTTATAGCAGATGGTTTTGGGAAGAAGGGCCAGAGTAGTGCGGGAGCAGCCGTGTTTGGCGAGCGGGAGCTGGTGGTGCTGGCGTCTGAGCAGCTGGTTGAATGCGAGGGTGGAGGAGGTTGTCCAAGGTGTGACCGGGGTGGTTGCGGTGGTTGTGGATGCAAGATTCAAGGAAGTCACAGTCCCTCTGCGGACGAAGACGGAGCGCATCCAGTGTTGAGAAGGATGGCAGCGGCAGGCAAGCCTTTCACAGGCTGCTGGCAGGTTCCTGTTCCCGTTGGAGGGGGGAGACCTTCAGCGAGCGACTGGAAGCGTTTGGAAATTGTACTCCTGGCTCGGCAGGGAGACAGTCTCAATCCACTGAGGCTCAATCTTTGATGCAATGTGATATCTCCTTGATCCAGAGACAATTAAACAAAGCAGGCCAACACAGTCTTGTCGGCCGTCGAAAAATTTCGGGATGCGAGAAAACGGGAAGGCAAACAGGATGTGGCCACCACCCAAATCCAGATCACCAGGCTAGATGCATAAGAGCCCGCTTATATGGGTGCAGAGGGTGCATGTCCCGGGTGGGTTGGCTGCCCCCTGCCCCGGCTGCTGATGTAATGTGACACTAGCGACCCTCCCCACGCCTGTAGCCTTCGCTAAGCCGGCCTGCCACTGCGGCAATGTCCCGCCTAACAATCTTGACAGAAGGACGTCAACGGGTGTGTGCCTGGCCGCAGCTAACATGGGACGGTGATGGATCATGCTCTCCAACTGCACACCATCAGGGGCAGCTATCCAGACTGGATGAATATGCAGGTCTCACATTCTGCTTGCACGAATGACCAGCTGGGGTACACCTTGATCTGGAGACCGCCTCGGCCCATTTGATTCGTCAAACGCAAGTCCCATCCACGGCTGGGCGACCTCTCTCTCCATCAACGCCCACCCCGGCGATCAACATTTTCACAGATACGAAGTCAGCAATCGTTTTGTGTGCTCATTCCTCTTCTGATTTCGTGGCCACAACCTTTGACGAAGTGTCTCTAACCTAGGCCTGGGTTCCACATCCGCACGCTTCCCGCATCATGAAGCTCATTCAAAAAGGACCACGTAGACCAGTCATCACCAAAAGGTCCTTCCAACCCAAAGATCGCATATTGACACGCTTCAGTGGCTTCCTACTTTCCGGCCATTCGTAGGCACCCTATCCGGAAAGGACGATGTTCGGCTACTGCTCCTCCTCGACGTTCTCCTCGGCCTTCGCCTCGCCGTCCTCCTCCTCGGCCTCATCCTCGACCTTGGGGGTGCTTTTCTTGGGGGCGCGACGCTTCTTGGCCGAACCCTCTGCTTGCCAAGTCAGCTTGCTTGAATTTGACATGAAAGCTAGATGTAGACTTACCACCAGCGCTAGCAGCGCCGCGCTTCTTAGGGGTCTTGACAGGGGTGCCATCCTCGTCGCCCTCGTTAGCCTCATCGCCGCCCTCGCCATCGGCAGCACCGGCAGCTTTCTTGGGCGTCTTCTTGCGAGCTGTAGACTGTGAGCAATAGGACTTTTGAAGGACTGAGAAAACCCACCCGCACGGGGCTTGGCCGGGGTAGTGACGGTGCCGTCACCGCCAATGTTGAGGTCCCGGATCTGAGCCAGAACGGTGGCCCACTGGTGTTGCAAGGCCTTCTGCGTGCGGCCGGGCATGTTGACGTTCTTCCAATCGACGCCCTTTCCCTCAGGGAGCACACTAGCGAGGACGCGCAAGAGGAGCTGGCTCTGAAGACGACTGTCAGTATTTGATCCAGACATGAAAACGGAGACGGAGACGGAGACATAGGAACAGAGGCCCAACTTACTCTCTCAGCCTCAGTCCAGGCGCCAGCTCGAGCGCCGGAACCCTCACCACCCTCGGCAGTGGCAGTGTTGGCGTTCTTTGAGTCAGCCATGGTAGGTTGTAGTTATTTCTTGGATAGCTAGAGTGTTGGTGGGATAGATTGTGTGAGAAAGGTGAGTGGTGATGATGTTGCGAGGAGAAGATTTTGGAGAGGATGTGGAAGGAAGGCAGAGATTTGAATAGAAGAGGAGTAACGAAAGCAGCTTGCTTCAGGTTTCTAGAGGGAAGGAGGCGGGTCTCATGGTCCAAGGCTGCTCTCGCTGTGCAGGTTCTTGACTGACATCGTGGTGACAAGAAGTTCACAAGGCGAGAAGGGCTTGAGACTGTGGCTTCCCCAAGAGAGAAAGACGCAGACATCTAGACAGACAGCAATACTTTGGGTGCCTTTAAGGCGAGAACTGAGTTGAAAGGGTAGAGGACAACTGCTACTGGTTTCATGGTCAGTATACTCCTACACGCGAATAATCTGCTAATCAAAGTTGATACCTGCCTCTGCTAGGCAAGGGGCATGATACACGCAGGCTCATTGGATCACAGAGACTGTCTCTGGCAACACTTGCTTGGGTGAGATGACTGGCCGTGTGACTTACTTTCTTTCGAAGTGGTTCTGTAGCCTAACTCGAGGTAATTGTCCCCCTCACATCAAAGAGCACTCTAGCAAGGCAAGAGGGTGTTAGATAAAGGCAAGAAACACCAAGACTGAACGGGAAACTTCTGGTCTCTAATAGATAGGTTCAAGAAGTAAACGACTGACTTATTGGCATCTTGTCAGGAGTCAGCTTCATAGAACGACAGACAGGGCATGAGGAAGGAAACCGGGGATTTGAAAGGATTGCCATGCTTGGACGCCAGGTATCACTAGGGGATAAGAATTACAGCAAGATCATTGCGTGGCTCTGACCTGTGGAAGCAGCGGGCCCAGTAAGCAGAGCTCTGCTGCCAGACACGTCCGTCCAACCAGGAGTGGGGAACGCGCCAAGATCGCCGCGGCCTGGAAATAACATGAGAAGCAAAGATAGGGCTGATTCTGTGGCATTAATTTCGATGTTTGTCTCCTTCCTATCTGGCTGCCCGCGAGTACCAATCCTGCCCCCAACATCCTTCGAAGACGACCAAGTTTCTAGTAAGTATTACGCAACCCATTCCAAGCCAGCCGAGGCAGACAACAACCAAGGCTCGGCGTATCATCGCCATATCTGAGTTTCCAGGGTAGCGCAACCGTTCTCCATCAAATTGAGGGACCCAGGACCGAGTGCGAAGAAAGGAGACTGCGAGATGTAAAGCAAATATGAAGTGTACACAGGCAACACACCCCCCGTCTATGTCGTAATGAATTGTCGCCGCACGTCGGCGACCGAACGTATGTGCAATGCGGACTTTTCAGTCGCAAGAAGTGAGAGACAGGTCGAAGCGTGAATAACATCCTCCCAAATGCCGGGTATCGTTTCGTGTCGTTTCCCATCAGTCCAAGCTGTCGTCAAAGTCGAAAAAAGCCCATCTCCTAGGCAGAGAACAAGGATACAGTCCACTCCTCTCAAGACATGGCTTCTCCATGTCATTCTTCATTTCATCTTGCTCTTATACAGCATGAACTCTCGGATGCGTGCTTCGTGGTCCTCGCATGCCAAAGCCCATTTTCTCCGCACCTCCTTGTCCTGTTGCATCCAGTCGAGGTACTCCATCAGCTCTTCGTCGCCACGAGAGGCTATGAAGTCGTAGCCCTTGCGGGCTCGAAGATCGGCAATGTTTGTCTTGCGGGCGTTGAAATGCTCGATAACCTGAGCGTTGAAGATTTCCCATCTGAGAACATAGCTTTGAAAGTCTTGGATGTACTTTTGCCAAGCTCCGCCCGTTGGCTTCAGACCGACCGCAAAGGTAGGAGGAGGGCGCGGTGCCACGGGCACCACCGGAAATTCAAGTGCCGGCTTCTTTTCTTTCTCGATAGGAATGCTGCTAGATGGCTGGCTTTCGAAGGGAAGGTTCATCTTGAGGTCACCCAAGGAACCAAGTCCGGAAGCAGTTTGCGCAAACGGCGCCACGTTCTTGAGATCTGCAAAGCTGGCCCTAAACTCTTCACTATCCTCAGAGCCTGCGGCGTTGGGGTTGAAGTCAGGCTTCCGCACTGTAGACTTAGGTGCGGTTTCCATCACTCCATTGACGTTACCAGGCCTCCATTCCGGGCGAGAAGGCTCAACCGGGATGTTCCTCGCGCCGTTTGACTGAGCAGCATTCGGGGCGCCTCCGGCCTGTGGGGGATCAATATCCATGGCGTTCGGGCTCTTCGCGCCAACTGGCTCTGCAGTAGTCTTGCGGCCTCGCCAATCACCATCCTCATCACTGTCATATTCATCGTTCACCAAGCCGGCGCTACCAGCCGTGGGCTTCACCTTTGCCTTGCGGGAGTTGGATCGAGTGGTGCGTGTCGGGGAGGTAGACACGGACGGGGCAAAGTTTTGGGCGCCAATCTGCTGGGTCCAGTCCTGAGCATCAAATTTACCTTCGGACGAGGGCGATCCTGTAGGCTGACCGGCAAAGTCCTTCTGGTGTCGCAAGGTCGGACGCTTAATCGGTGATCGACGACCTACGCGGCTTCCAGACTGAGAACGGCCCTGGGCGTCATGAACAGGGCTTCCGGCACTGAATTGGTAGGCCTCAGATCCATCGTTGTTGACAAACCTGGTGTTAATATCGTCTGTGCTTCGCCGGCTGATTGAAGGTTGCTCGGGTTCGGTGCGAGTGAAGGTATCATCGTCGATGGAGAAGTTGAAGCTAGTAGAGTCACTTCTGTCAGCTTGATGCACTGGACTGGGATTCTGTTTTGAAGTGGTGATCTGGCGCTTCTCGCGTCCAAGCGGGGTTAGTTCCGGAGCTTGTCTCTTAACCAGCCTACTCAGAAGCTCGCCCTGCTTGCGCTCAAATGGTGTAAGGGAGTGACTTCTCAAGCTATCTCCACTGGGAGAAGATGACGCAGAGGACGACATTTCGCTTTTCTGGCTCTGATGCTGTTTCGTCGGCTCCTCCCAAATCACGGGCGAAGGCTGCTTGCCGTATGTAAAGTTCGGCTTGATATATGAAGCGAAAGAAGAAGTTGAATAATGAGAAGTGCCGTACATTGAAGATGCCTGTTGCTTTCCTGCAGACTTGGTGTTTCCATGTTCTGGACTATATTAGCTGAGCTCCGTGAAACCAACAGTCACAAACTCACCATCAGTAGCCGTTGCTGGCTTGGGGTGACCGCCATCTTGAGCAAAGCCAGGGTTCGCATTCGGCGGCGTGTATCTCGCGCTAGCTCTGGATCTGAAGGGGTCCTTGGGTGAGTTAGCTGCCGTAGCGGTCGCGGTGTTCGGTCGGTCGTCTTGTGGCGTCGAGGACGTTCGAGGACTTGAAGGCTCAGTTCTGGCCTGACGCGGAACACTCTGTGCACGTTGACGAGCGCTTCCGGGTGATAGGTTAGGCCCGAACCCTTCCTCGGGCTGCCGAGGAGTTTCACGAGTGCTCTTGGCTCGTCCGATAGGCACCCCATCGAACGGGTTTGTCTTCTCTCCTCCGTGCGAGGAGTAAGGTGTGCTCTGCCGACTGTCTGCGTAGCCCTCACGGAATTGGGCAAGAGGGTCTGGGACACCTTGTCTGCGGGCATTGTCGGCGAAGATGTTGGAGTGACGGTTGGTCGTGGAGTAATTGGAGGCGTTGACTGGAGGCTCGTCACCAGGAACAGGCGAGTGAGGCACATAACCTCCCTTGCGTGCTCCAAAGGCGGCCTCTGCTCGCTGCTTTTGGGAGGGTGTTCGTGGCACAGGTCGCTTAGGGGGCTCCGGGGGTTCGTTTTTGGGCTTTGGTTGAGACTGGCTCGCTTTGCCCCTCATGTTCTCGAAGGCATGCCAGGCATTCCGTTTCGCCTCTGGGTCACTCTGCTGCTGGGCCTTGGCCGTGGGAGCTGCACCCGAGGCAAAGTTGCGGTACCTATTCGCTCCCGACGACGGCGGGTTACGAGCCGTTGAGGTGGCATTGCGACGAGGCGGAGGCGGGAAGTTGGAGCCGGCGTTCTGCCATGGATTGCCCCTCACTCCAGAAGCAGTTGGGTATCTCGATCGTGTTCTTCCAGCATCGTACTTGGCTCTCGAGTCGGGATCGGTCAGGACCTCGTGGGCCGACTGAATCATCTGAAACTTGGAGTTGACTTCGGCTTCTCTACCCGGGTTTCGATCGGGGTGATACTTGAGAGCTAGCAGAAGTCAGTATGCCGGACGAGGAGGCACGGACGGGGAAGACGTCGCCGTACCAAGTTTCCGGAACTGTTTCTTGATCTCGTTCACGTCGGAGTTCGCTGGAAGCTCCAGGTCCGCGTAGTAGTCGCGGCTCATGTCAACTCCTCCCATCCTGGCGGTGGATAGAGGTTGTCAACTGCTAGCAAGGTGTGAAGGCTGCCTGATTTTGCGCAAGATGCATCCCAAGGTCGGTCGTCGTGTATGGAAACGATGTGAACGTCGTGCTGAGGAGCGAGTTTTGTTGAAATTTCCTAGTCGCCCAAAGTTGGATCCAGCTCGTTCGATCGAGTGCTCGTGGCTGGCAAGCTATTGGCAGAGTGTGCGTTGGGGAAGGCGAAGTCGCAGGCGTGACGTTGCCGCTTGCAGGTGGCTTCGCCTCGTAGTGCGGAGTAGCGCAACTGCAAGTTTGCGTGGACGAGGTGAGGCGGTGCAACTGGCAAAGAGGCAACCTCGTTGAATGGTTGTCAAGTGCGATCGCTGGTCGTGGAAGATGAGGGAAGGTGCAGACGAGTAGAGATCTATGGTAGCAAGTGTGTCAGCAGTTATGTCACAAGACGAGCAGCTTGCGACAGAACGGTGGTGGTATCCGCGAGTGAGAGGTATCGTGCGAAGCGAATCAGACGTGTCAGACGAGTAAGCAGCCGTGCAATAAGCGGGCGAGCAGTCTCCAAATGGACGCCACAAACGGGAAGGAGGGGCAATCGACACCGCGAGTCTAGGAGTCTATTATGTCTCGCAGAACTGCAGACAGCAACAAGGATTGGCGTCGATGCTAGATGACGGAGCCAGGCACCGCGGGGGAGCAAAAGGTAGCGGTCCGACGATGCAGACAAGGGCACCCGATGGTAAACCAAGCGGGCAGCAGCCAGTCGGAGGCAAGGACGGCAGTAGACTAAGCCGCCGGCAGTGGTTGGCTGCTCACCGTCTTTCGTCGTCGGTTTCTCAGGGTAGATGCAGAAGTGATTGGGTGGCCGCGCATGCGACCTGTCGTGGGAGGGCAACTCACCGAATGACGTCAAAAAGCAGCCGTAGATGCAAAGCCGAGGGGGACTGTCTGGTCTGGCAACGGGCGAGCAGACGAGACGGCTGATGGCGGGGAATGCGTGATACGACGCTGTGTCGACGTCGTCCAAGAAGAAAAGAGGTTCACGGGTCGTCAAAAAAGGAGAGTTGAGAGCCTCATCAGCTGGGTTAGGTAGGATTTGCGAAAGCGAAGAAGCAAATATTGACTGCGACCTGGCCTGCTTTACCTTTTTCCTTCCACAGAGAGTAAGGTCTTGTTGACGGCCCGTCCGTCCTTCCTGTTCGTTCGGTTGCGCGGGCAGCAGAGGGTCAATGGGGCAGGGGTCCAAATTTTTATTTAGCAGTCCCTTCAGGGACTCCCCGGCAAACCCCAGCCGTTGTTCCTTTGGCTGCCCCTCCATCCGCACCAGCCCTGAAAGGACGCCTCAGCTCGCTCATTCCAGCTGCCCCTCGTGCCCTCGTAATGGTCGATAGGGTCGCCTTGCTTCAACCTGAACCTCCGAATGTGGATACCTACCACCTCGATGGCCTAAATCGAACCTAAGAATTGCGACTCTACCAGTGCGCTAAGCCACCGTTCTACCGGGCTGATCTCGGGAGGCGTGATGAGCCGCGCCTCAAACTAACGACGGGAGTCGACCAGTCAAGCCACTTCATCTGCCAGCCACCCAACTACATCAGAGACCTGCAAGATAGATGGCCGATTCCGTTGCCTCCCCATGCAACAAAAGTTAGGCAAATCTGAACATTATCAGCAACGGATCAGCACACACTCGGATCTTGCCCTCAAGCTGAGATGAAGCTGTCTACGGAAGCTATGAACGGCACTCTCGTGTCAAGACACTGTCCACTCTAACATGAGCCCGGAGGTGCTGTCTCTATTGGTCTAGTCTCAAGTACTGGCTCCGCTCAGTGTTTGTCACTTCATACAAGTTGGAATCGGGAGTACTGCATGATATGTTGTGGTCTAGCGACACAGATGACTTCCCGGAGCCAAGTTTTTTCAACAGGTCAATCTAGTGAACACAGGGCGTACCCAGCCCGAAACTCACGAATCGAGCTTCCGACCTAGAAATCTACTGCTTCCGCGGCACCCTTCTGATGCATATCGCAGCCTAAAGGTCGTCAACAAGACTTACTCGTTTCGTTTTGGTCAATCTGAACGGTCCAAGAACGACTGGCAAGAGCCACCTTACCTATCAGAGACGTTTGCTGAGTACGCTGGAGTCCCTGTCACAGACGAAGGGATCGATGACACAGGCTCGACCATTCGAACATTTCTTCCTCTATCTTCGGCACAAGCAAGGGGGAAATTGCAAGAATTTCGCGGCACGGCAAGAGTTGTGGAATCGGGAGTGACTTGCGTACGCCCAGAAGTGACGAACCTCAGCTTTTGTTACTTGAGAAAGAACCCGCCGAGTATCAGCTTATGTGGCACTGTCTGAGTAGACGGGCTTACGCTGGAGAACTTTCTTGGTGCAGAGCCTTCGTCGGCTGGCACAGATAACTTTGCCTGTTTGCTTCCGCCATTTGTTAACCAGAACAGGTTTGGCAGGTTTGTCCGCTGGATATCGGCGCCAACTGGACGAAGATTGATCACATTTTTGAGGACTCTAGTGACCCCCCACTGCGTCGGTACGAGCTGTGAACGGCACTGGCAACAACGCAATCCAGTCTGTTCTATCTAGCAAGGAAAATATGTGGCTGAAGCAGACGTTCAATATCACGAGGTTGTTCCAGTTGGTGATGGAAGAAGCCTCGAATGTGTATGGTACTCCCAGAAACCCTCTCCTCTCAGAAGAAGAACAAAGGCGCATGGATCGCTATAGCAACATCAGAAGGAATATCTGTAAAGGGTTTGACGAGCAAGTCAATACAAATACACGCCCTAGAGATACTTACACGGAGGAACTAAGAACATTATTATATCTAGGATGACGTGTCGCGTTTCTACGAAGAATCTGAAGCTGGTCGCTACAAGAACGAGACCGAGAGCGGAGCCCGTGTTTACGGGCCCAATATACACGAAACCTGCATTCGAAGGAGCTGAGTTCTTTCGAAACACTGGCTGGAATTTGGATGTAGCTCATGATGTTCGCGTACAAATTGGAGTCGCTTCGAACTCAACGACGCCTGAGGACCGTCAAATTATGCACATCAGCCCCGCTAGCCTCAAAGCTTCTCTGATTAATGCTCGTAACAGAGTGAATTCAGCAGAATATGGCGAAGTGGATGAATTGGCTGGTAATTGGCCCTACGACCATTCGCTCGACGTGCCGCTTTCGTTCTGCCCGAATTGCGGGCCCCATGAGAACATGACACAAGCTCACTCAGTCTACGCCAATTTGTTGAATGCTGTCATGAGTGACACGGAGTCTTGCACGCGCATTACAGGCTGCGTACTTCACGAAAGCGCGGATGATTTACCATCGTTTCATCAGTTTTTTCCCACCTACTGTAAACGAGAACATCACCATCACGATCTTCGAAGTTGCAACAGTGCCAGTCAGTCGTCGAGGGTACTGGATCGTCATGGCAATTATCACTGTATTCGCTGTTATCTCCACCAGTGTTTGCATCCTCTTCAGGACGACAGATTTCAGCATACCCAACGACGCCTGGCACACGATTGCTCAGATGTCCGAGAGCGCCGAGATATCGAGCATTCTATCCAGGTCCAAACTGAAAACAGACGACCAAGTCCTTGAACTCAGCAAAGAACTACAGGATGAGGACGAAGAGGGTCGCTCCGTAGTTCGCAACGGAGCTTTTGTCCGTGCCTCGTCCTTTTCGACAGCCAGAGACAAGGATACAGAGGCACAGCCCAGGTTGCGCGGCCGTTTATTCTTCTGGAGTCAGGCTTCAAGAGTAAACAGCCAGAGTTGAGTCGGGAAAACAGGCCTGTCTGTAAAGGGATAGCAGATGATGGACGGTCAGAAACGCTGTCCGAGAAAGCAAGGACGATATCGCATTTAAACGTTCAAAAGAAGGTAGGGTACAACGGAAGAATAGTCATGGCGAAAACGCGAGGCGGATGGGCCTCGACCATGTCAGCAATGGCAGTTTTCAATGCCAGCTTAGCAAAACCAACATAAGGAGTCGCCAGTCAAGGTTCGCCAAAACAGATGACCATGAAACTTGGGACGACGTCGGTTCTGCCCCGCCCCCGCCGACCTCACAGACCAGAACGCGTGTCTACGCGCCGTGGTTGCTCCGCCAACGGAGCGGACATCCCGGTCATAGAACAGCCCTCTATGCATCCCGAGCGTCATCATTGGCTCGGCAAATGGCGTCAGCTTCCATATGACAGTGCTGTGGTATATGTTGTTCAAGCAAGTAAAACCAGTCTCGCTCAGAAACGCATGTGTCTTTTCATTCTGCGAAAAATATTGCCTTCGAAAACCAATGCTTTATGCTGCCTGCCAAACGCCCGCAATCAAAAATAAAGTCCTTTAACACAGTATTGCCTTTACGGCAATGAATGATACGCACACGCAATGCTATAGCCCTGTGGCCTCCCCTGGCACCCATCCGATCCTGCCCGCAGATTAATGTCCTCATGAGCGCGTTCGCATGTGTCTCCAACACAGCTGTATCCCTGATACACGATAACAACGCCTAAAAACCACACATGGCGCTTAGCTCAAATCCTTGCTCATCTCATAGGACCAGCCGCCGTCTTTGCGCAGCCTATTGCGAGCCGCAATATCTTTCCTGATCTCATCCTCCGTCAAGCGGTCTGATCCGCTCCAGTTTGCACTAGATGTGCGGGCGCGGAACTTGTGCCATCTCTCCTTGCTGTTATTAAATACTTCTTCCATGTTCAAGGCTCGAGGAGGGCCAAAGATGCCTTGAGGATCCAGAGTCTCTTGTCGCATGAGAGCTCGGCGCAGATCGGGTGAATCAGCCCAAGGCGCCACGAAGTCGTCGTTCTCATCTTCATCTTCAGGATCAGTGTCGATTTCAGGCAGCTCAATTTTTTCGCCGTCTTGGAATCGGGGCGACGACCGCGTAGCAGACTTCTTAATCGTTGCTGTCTTGGTGCTTGCGGCAGCCATAGGCCGAGCCGGGGTCTTGTGCGCCGGGCCAGCAGGGTTGGGGTTGGGATTGAACGGAATCTCTCCCTTGGCGAACTGGTTGATATCCAGTTGCTTGGTTGCCTTGACCGTGCTGTTGTGCTGGGCCGTGACAACGCCCTTGAACAAATCCCTCGATACGCTCTGTGGGCCGTTGCTGTATCCAGTAGAGTACATTGGCTTGGGCATCTCCTGGTTGTGTCTGTTAGCTGACGCTAGAATCTGTGTCGGATGATGAGAAGGACAAACCTTCTTGAACCCAACTGACGGGGGCCGAACGGGAGGTCCCTTGATGTTTGGGGGCTGGATGTCCATGTCAAGCTCATCAGCGAAGTCGTCACTAGTACGCCTTCGCTTGGCTTCCTTGGCCTGGTACGAAGGCCCATTGCGGGCAGGCTTGCGGCTGTCCTCGTCTTGCGGGAGTGGTCGCTTGGACCCGGCCTTGGACGCGTTGGAAAGAATCGTATTGACCGGTCGATCCTCCTGAGATCGAGGAATAGTCGATTGCAGACGCGAGGGCGGACGCGTAGGAGGTCCATCGCTCCGCTGGCTTGCGGAATAATCAACAGGACCGTTGGGCTGAGCTCGGACGGCAGGAGGCGGAGCTCGTGTCTGCTTGGCACGCTCAATGGCAGCCTGCCTCTTCTTTGCCTCAGTCTGTTCTCTCTGCCTCTCGGCATCCTGTCGCCGTTGCATCTCCTGCTTGCGCTCCTCTTCTTGCATGGCAGCGCGCTTGCGTTCGAGCTCGAGCTTGGCATCCTTTCTCTTCTGGAGATCTCGTTCTTCTTGCTCCTTGCGCTTGGCAGCAAGCTCAAGGGCCTTTGGTCGCCCGGTTGACCCAGCGGAACTCTTGAAGCTGTTCACCGACGCCTGCTTGCTATGCGAGCTGGGTTGTGACTTGGGCTTGGTAGATGAGCCAAGGGTTCCCTCCAAGTTTGAAGACAGCTGGCTATTGCTTGGGTGATACTGAGAGTGCTGAGAAGTAGTGTTAACACGAATGACGGTCGGTTGCTGCTTCGCCCTGCTGGCAGTCTCCTTCGTCGGCTTCGTAGGGCGGCGGAGCTCTCTGTTCCTCGTCGCCTGGCCCGGGCCGGCGGATCGAGAGGCTGAAGGGGGCGGCACAGGGGCTGGCGCCTCGGCCATCTCCACATCTGGCTTCTCTGGCTGTGAAGCAGGAGCAGAGGCATCGGTTTCGGCTTGGTTCTTGGCCTTGCGTGGGCTGGTCCTCGTAGGCTTTGGCGCTTCCTTAGGTGCCGGCGTCCGGACGGCCTTCTCTCGCTCCTTCTCTCTCTCCTTCTCCTTCTCCTTTTCTTTCTGGGCGGCGATCTTCTTCTCCATCGCCGCAATCTTCTCTTGCTCCTCACTAAAGACCCGGGCCTTCTCTCGCTCTTCAGCCCTGGCTTTGTCAAGCTTGCTCATCTGGTCAGCGAACAGCCGTGCTTCCTTCTCCTTGCGCTTGTCCTCCTTCTCCTTTTCGACAGATGCCCTTGTTCTCCGGGCCACAGGGCGCTCAGGGCTTCCAGTAGTGGCTGTCGCCTGAGAGTCAACTGTCCTATGTTTTGACAAGTCGGGGTACAGCGGCTCCGCTGAGATGGACTGAGGAACGATAGATTCCGTAGACGACTCGGAATGAAACCCGAGTCGTACCGTGGAGGGTGACATCATGGAAGACTTGCCCTCGGCGCTGATGGCCGCACTGCTAGCAAGAAGACCCTTCGAAGTCTTCAGAATGGAAGACAGCTTGTTCTTGACTTGCTTCAGCGGGCTGTCTCGGAAGCTTCTGGTCGGCGACTTGGGAGACTCAGGCCGTCCATCCTCGGGCACGACAGACAGAGGGTTGGAGACGGAAATGTGCTTCTGGGAAGGAACCAAGCCTTCGGTCATCTTGTCCTTGGAAAGATCTGGCAAGACGGAAACTGAAGCAGACTTGCCATGGCCATGCGAGCTAGTGGTACGATCAGGCACGACAGGGGCCCGTTTCGGAGAACCAGGCCGGCCAAGTGTTTCCTTCTGCTTGGGGAAAGCAAACTCCGACCCGCTGACAGTGTCAGCGCCATCAATGCCCTCCATGACATCGGCGGTGTGACTCTTAGGCAGACGCGGTCGGGGAGGGGAAGCTGGGGCGTCCTTCGCAGGAACAGGAGGTGCAATCCAGTCATCGTCGTCTTCCTCGTCGTCTTCTGGGAACGCGCCAGGTGTTGGTGGTGCTGCTGTAGACTTCTTTGGTGACGCTGGTCTAGTCTCTGGAGCTGCCTGTGCAGTTGCTTGAGCAAGCTGCTGGGCAACTGCGGAGCTCGGGATCGATTTGGAAGGCCGGGTGGCATTAGGCTGAGATTTACCCAGCATGTTGATTTGGTCTTGCAAACGCTGAGTGTACGCCTTGTTGTGGGTAGACGCGTAGCTGTCTTCCTCCTTTGCCGCATCCGTCACAGGATCGATGTCCATATCATCAGCATCTTCGTCTTCTTCATCCTCTGAAGCACTGGGAACGTTCATGTTGTTGCCCAGGCTCTTTCCACCAGTGTGTCGACCATAATAACTTGTGCGGTGGTTATCCAGATGGCTTGTCCTTGACACTCGAGGTCCGAGGCTCTTGTTCTTCAAAGGCTCTCTGGCAGGTAGCGAAGCGAAGTTGAGACTGCTCTTCCTAACAGGGCGAATCGGGCTCGAATCAACGGACGGTGATCGGGTGTCTTCGTCCAGGTGGACGTCCACGTCCTCCTGAGTCTCGGCAGCTGGTGTAGGAGCAGGAGAGGGCGATGGCGCTGCTTCGGGGGATGGCGCAGGAGAAGCTTCCTTGGCTGGGGAGCGCTTGACAGGTGAGGTCTTGACTGGAGATGTCTTGACTGGTGAGACGCTCTTCGCAGCTCGAGGCTTGGGGGATCTGATGGGAGATGTAGCGACCTCGGTTTCCTTGGCCGGACTGTCAGGAGCTGGTGACTCGGAAGTTTCCTCTGGGGCTTCCACTGTGATATCCCTCATCACTCGGGTCGTCTGCTCCTCCTTTGTGGTTTGGAATGTGACTTCAGGTGAGCGCATTGTCCTCGTTACGGTCGGACTCGGTGGCGCGTTCTCCTCATCGTTGGTCTCGAAGGCGACGTGACCGCTCTTTCCGGCAGTCTTGGGAGGGCTGGATCGAACATCGGCAATTTGGGTATCGTCATCGATAAGATCGACGTCCATGTCGTCTTCATCGTCGTCAATGTTGTCCATGTCCTGGCTGCCGTAGTAGCCAGAATCAGCAAGGGCGACATGCTGTTTTGTGACGGCGGGTTTGGGGGATGCGGCCGCTTTATGCGGGGAGACAGTTCTGCTAAGTAGGGGTGATGATGTTGATTTCGCCACGTTGAGCTTCGGTGTTGAGTTCCGAGCAAGCTGTTGTGTGAAGGCGGTCGGCGCGCCTTGAGGAGTTGCGGAGAAGACGTCTGATAGTGGCTGCACATCGTTAGCCATAATTGTCGCGCCTGGGCTACAGAAGACTCACCACTCGAGGCTCGCCATTGTCAATTTTACGCGCCGTGCGTGGCGTCTTGCCGCGAAGCTTTCCTGGAGTCTTAAAAATCTCGGCCACGTTCCTGATCACAGTGTTAGTAACTGATGCCTGCTGGTGACAAGGATGTACGTGCACTTCGTTCTCGTTGAAGATCCCGGCCATGTGTTCGTTAAGCCAGTCCAACTCGTTTCTCGCGGCAAAAGAAAATTCCTCGGCTTCCGCCTGGACGATGCTGAGGGCGGTCGTTCGTTCTTCAGAGATCCATGACGCGGAGCCGACGGGCACACGCGTGCCTCGCATCGTAGCCATTGTGAGGGGTAGGGCGCGACAGGCGCAATAGTGTCGCTATGAAGAGAAGGTGAAAAGCTAGCTGGTCATGGAGGTCGAGTGGGAGTCGAGGTTGGTAAAGGAGCTTGGTAGGGGAAAAAGAGGATAGCAAAAGTGGGAAGCAAAGCTGTACAGATGTGTGTGCGGTGGTGTTGATGGGCCTTCATCAATTGCGTTGCGAACCGAATGTTTTGGTCGAGTCCGCATTTGGCTTAGCGCGGCTGAAGGTCGTGGGGCTCTCTGGCCTGGGGCAATGACAAGTCGCGCTTGCGGCAAGTTCGCGGTTGCTGCAACCGATAAGGGCCTTATCGGGCGGGACAAGCGGGCGAGGGTTCCATGCGAGGGGGGGCTCAGGGAGGGTGAAATGGAAACGCGACCGAGCGAAAGTAAACAAAAAGTCTCGACACCGACAAAGTCCTCCTCAGCAACAACACCGACAACGACTAACCAGTGCAGCATGAGGGTCATAGAAGTTATTATAGACGTATGCGACTCGATCCCACTTGCATTTGCTTTCTTGCGCTGACATTTCCCAGGGCTTTAAGTCGTACGCCGTGCGGACGGTGATTTCAGGATGGTAAACAAACATTGCTTCCATCCGATGGGTCGAGAGGGAACGAGGGCTCACACAGAACAGGGACGAGAGTTTCAACTCAATCACTGGCCTCAACGGCTCTGGCAAGTCCAACATTCTGGATGCCATCTGCTTCGTTCTGGGTATTACGAACATGACCACAGTCCGAGCGCAAAATCTCCAGGTAAGAAAGACATAGTGGATGACCGTTCCCGGTTGACTGCATGCTGATGCGACTGGCCATAGGACCTTATCTACAAGCGCGGTCAGGCCGGTGTCACGAAAGCGAGCGTTACGATTGTCTTCGATAATAGGGATAAGAAGAAGTCACCAATCGGTTTCGAAGAGTATGCGACAATCAGCGTCACCAGACAGATCGTCCTCGGCGGCACGTCCAAATACCTCATCAACGGACATCGTGCGCAACAGCAGACAGTGCAGAACCTCTTCCAGTCTGTGCAGCTGAACATCAACAACCCCAACTTCCTCATTATGCAAGGTCGGATCACCAAAGTCCTCAACATGAAGGCTGTAGAGATCCTGGCCATGATTGAGGAAGCCGCAGGAACCAGGATGTTCGAAGATAGGAGGGACAAGGCACTGAAGACGATGGCCAAGAAAGAGATGAAGCTGCAAGAAATCACAGGTCTGTTGACAGAAGAAATCGAGCCCAAGCTCGAGAAGCTGCGGACAGAGAAGCGCGCATTCCTCGACTTCCAACAAACTCAAAACGACCTCGAGCGTCTGACAAGAGTGGTTGTCGCGCACGACTACGTACAAAACCAAGAAAGGCTGGAGCATTTCGCATCAGATCTCGACGGCAAGAAGCAACGACAAAAAGCCCTCGAGGAGTCTGCGACACGGTTGAAGAGCGAAATTTCCCATCTTGAGGAGGATGTGAAGAGAGTGCGCGCGCAGCGTGACAAGGAGCTCAAGAAGGGAGGAAAGGCACAAGGTCTGGAGGACGCCGTCAAGAAGCATTCCAACGAGATTGTGAGACTGGCGACAGTCATGGACCTGAAGAAGTCCAGCATGGCTGAAGAGAAAGAAAAGAAGACCGCCGTGGAAAAGACAGTGGCTGAGCTGGAAGCGACCTTGCAAAGCAAGACCGAGGCATATGAGGCGACCAAGGCGAAGTACGACGCTGCCAAAGATGACCTTGAGAAGCAGAGCCAAGAAGTCGAATCCAAGGAGGAGCTGCTGCAGACACTGCAGACCGGTGTTGCATCCAAGGATGGACAGGAGAGCGGCTACCAAGGCCAGCTTCAAGACGCCAGGAATCGCGTTACTGCTGCCCTCACCGAGCAAGAGCAAGCGAAGATGAAGATTGCGCACTTGGAGAAACGTATCAAGGAGGAGGAGCCGCGCGCAAAGAAGGCAAAGGAGCAGAACGCCGATCTCCTCAAGGATCTCGAAGGTCTGAGGGCACAAGCCCAAAAATTGGAGAAGGAGCTTGGCAAGCTGGGTTTCCAACCCGGCCAAGAAGAAGAGCTCTACAAGCAGCAATCTTCCCTCCAACAGCAGATCCGCGGTCTTCGACAGGAGGCTGACGGCCTGAGGCGCAAAGTTGCCAACATTGACTTCAACTACGCCGACCCGGTTCCCAACTTTGACCGGTCCAAGGTGAAGGGTCTGGTTGCTCAGCTCTTCACTCTCGACAAGCAGAATATCCAAGCCGGCACAGCTCTTGAGATCTGTGCAGGTGGACGTCTCTACAACGTCGTGGTCGACACTGAAGTCACTGGTACTCAGCTGCTTCAAGGAGGAAAGCTTCGCAAGCGTGTCACCATCATTCCCCTGAACAAGATCAACACTTTCAAAGCCTCTGCCCAGGCCATCGCCACGGCCCAGAGAATCGCGCCAGGCAAGGTCGACTTGGCCCTTACGCTCGTCGGGTACGACAACGAGGTGTCTGCTGCCATGGAGTACGTCTTTGGCAACACTCTCATCTGCGCGGATGCAGATACGGCCAAGAAGGTCACTTTTGACCCCAACGTCCGTATGAGGAGTATCACCCTTGAGGGAGATTCTTACGATCCCTCCGGCACGCTATCTGGTGGTAGCTCGCCCAACTCTAGCGGTGTGCTTGTCACCCTGCAGAAGCTGAACGACATTACTCGTCAGCTCAAGGAAGCCGAAGGCTCTCTGCACCAACTCCAGCTTACAATTGCCAGCGAAAAGTCCAAGCTCGACCACGCCCGCAAGATTAAGCAGGAGCTTGACCTCAAAAGCCACGAGATCAAGCTTGCCGAGGAGCAAATCAGCGGCAACTCGTCCTCGTCCATCATTCAGGAGGTCGAGAACATGAAGGAGACGATTGCCCAGCTCAAGACCGACACAGCGGAAGCCAAGAAGAAGCATTCAGAAGCGACTGCTGATGCCAAGCGAATCGAAGAGGATATGAAAGACTTTGACAACAACAAAGACGCGAAGCTCGTCGAGTTGCAAAAGTGTCTCGACAAACTCCGAGCAAACCTCACGAAGAACACCGCTTCGGTCAAGGCGCACCAGAAGGACCTGCAGGGTGCTCAGCTTGACTCTGAACAAGTTGCCGGCGATCTGTCAGCCGCCCAAGAGCAGCTCCAGGAAGTCGAACTCGCCATCAAGGCTCAGCAGCAAGATATTGAGGATCTTGTCAAGCAAACGGCGAGCCTGCAAGAGACACTCGACGGCGTCCAGGCCGAGCTGGATGATGAGCGCGCCAAGCTTCACGGTTTCGACGACGAATTGCACGCTCTGGAGGAGGCAACCCGGTCCAAGAACGCTCGAATCGCCGAGGAGAGCCTTGAGATGCAGAAGCTGGGTCACCAGCTTGACAAGTCCCACAAGGAGCAGGAATCATCCGTGCAAAGGGTGGCGGCTTTGGAAAAGGAGCACGAGTGGATTGCCGACGAGAAGGACAGCTTTGGCCGCACGGGAACGCCGTATGACTTCAAGGGCCAGAACATCAAGGAGTGCAGGGCGACGCTCCGCAACCTGACGGACCGCTTCCAGGGCATGAAGAAGAAGATCAACCCCAAGGTCATGAACATGATTGAAAGCGTTGAGAAGAAGGAAGTCTCCCTCAAGCACATGATGAAGACGGTCATCCGCGACAAGAAGAAGATTGAGGAAACCATCATCAGCCTCGACGACTACAAGAAGAAGGCCCTTGAAGAGACATGGCAGAAGGTTAACGGCGACTTTGGTCAGATCTTCAACGAGCTTCTGCCAGGCAGTTTCGCCAAGCTGGATCCTCCCGAGGGTAAGACCATCAGCGATGGTCTCGAAGTCAAGGTCTCGCTCGGAAAGGTGTGGAAGCAGAGCTTGACTGAGCTTTCTGGTGGACAGAGGTACGAAGCTTTGTTTTCTTTCTTGCTTGGACACTCATGCTAACAATCTGCAGATCACTCATCGCTCTGTCTCTCATTATGGCCTTGCTTCAGTTCAAGCCCGCGCCAATGTACATTCTCGACGAGGTCGACGCCGCTCTCGATCTGTCACACACACAAAACATTGGCCGGCTGATCAAGACCCGCTTCAAGGGCTCGCAGTTCATCGTCGTCTCCCTCAAAGACGGCATGTTCCAGAACGCGAACCGCATCTTCCGCACCCGCTTCAGCGAGGGAACCAGTATGGTCCAGGCACTCACACCCGCCGACCTTAAGTAGGCTGGCGAGTGAGAGCGAATGTCCCGGCCGCTGTTGTCTCTCGACAGCCGCTGCTGGGGTCCGGCATATCATGATGATGACGACGAAATGGAATACCACAGATGCCCTAAATTTCTTGTCATTAAAGCGGTTCTTCACACACTTTTTTGTATGATGGGCGAAGGGGGTCTTTGGTTGGATACCAGGAGCGCGTGCAAATGGGGCCGTGGATGCGGAAATGAAAATCACTCGCGTGTTTGTTCGCTCGGGCGGTTACGTTGTATTTAATGGGAACGAACCCAGGCCTTTGGGAGGAGTAACGGTATGATCTATCTATGGAGGCTCGAGTGCTGTTGATAATGATGATTTGATTTATTCTCTGTTCCGCATGTTGAATAACGATGACGCCCCCGGCCCTCTACCTTCTATTACTTGCGTGATTTCTATTCTTTGCGTGATCTTACAACCATCCCGTGACTGTGGTTTACAAAACAAACGCCATCATCACTGCTTGATGTACACATGCTCCCCGCGCTGTTCCACGCTCACGTCCATACCGACCTCGAGCCAGGCCTGCATGAACTCGACACGGTCGGTGGTGCCGTCAAAGAGCGGGCAGAGCTGCATGCCAAGGCAGCCCATCTTGGGCGCGCCCTCGTCGACCTCGCGCAGCTTGCGGAGGGACCTGTCGGGCTCGACCTTGTGACGGACGCCGGTTGCTGGGTCCACGTTGGGGAGTTTGCAGCTTTTTCCTCAAGTCAGCTTCCGGCCGTTAGATGAGAGAGAGTCAGAGACGGGACTTACCGGACCGTTCGGCAGGAGACTTGGAACTTTGCTGGGGCGGTGATCTTTGAGGTGCCCTGGGTGAAGGTGATGTGTTTCCACGACTCTTCATCGTAGGCGGGCGCACCGGCGACTGAGGCTTCAATTAGAGACGTCACACTGTGTGGTGAACTTGCAAGGGCCACAAACCGATGATGTTGGAGCGGAACCTCCTTACGTCGAGCTGCGTGAGCTCCTCGTCCTTCGGCACCTCAGAGTCGAACTCTTGAAGACTGCTGAGGTTCATCAAGTGAATGGGGTACTGTCTCACTCGTCAGCGCTCAACGTTCATCTTACAATCTCTTCAGAAAATGTCACTCACCGCATCCTGGAAGCCAACAATGGTCTGGAACCCAGCCTCCTCCTTCGTCGGCGCACACCGATACACCTCCCTTAGCTTGCTCGGGTCGACCCTGAAGATGGCGAGCTTGTTGCTCACACCGAGATACTGGCTCAGCTCCTTCGGGATCTCCTTCTCCATGTTGAGAGCGGGCACCATCTCCTTCCACACCCGCACGTCCTCGTACGTGTACCCGCGCTCCTGGATCTCCTTCTCCGTGGGGAACTCGACAGGCAGTAGGACCTCCCTCTCGGGCACGGCACGCCACCCGTCGCGGATCTTGGCGGACACCCACTGCACGAAGCCCGCGAAGCCGCGGTCCTGCCAGGGGAAGCGGAAGACGATCCACGCGTCGCTGGTGCTCTCCATGAAGACGGTGCGCTTCGTCGGGTCCGGCACGAAGACGTCCACCTTGACCGTCGCCAGCAGCGGGAACTGCCTCTGCGTGACAAACTCCCAGCTGTGCCGGTCCTTGGACTCCTCCGAGTCGTCGACGGCGACGGGAAAGGCCGACTTGAGCTGCGCAAAGGTGTACAGCCGGTCAAACTCCAGGCCCGTGGGGAGCAGCTTGCTCTTGGCCATCTCAATGCCGCGGCATGACTTGATGGGGTACACGCAGAGTGCCTGCAGCCGGGCGACGGCGCCGCCGGCCGGAGGCTCGCGGTGCTGGGCGGAGAACTGGTCGCGGAGATTGCTCTTTGGCGGGGCGATGCCAATCTTGGAGTGCGTTGCGCGCAGGGCGTCGCTGGTTGTTGCCGGGATCGGCGGAAAGAGGTAAAGGACGGGAATGAGGAAGCAGACGACGGTTGCGAAGGGAAGGAAGAAGAAGCCGAAGCCCAGGCCTGTTGGGACTTGGTGCAGGGCTGCCGTGGCCGAGATGTTGGCGCCCGCTGCTGCTGCGGCTGCCTCCATTATGATTATTGTTGACTTTTTTTTTTGTTGATGCAATAGGTTGATTGTTTTGATGTTTTGTTTAGAGTTTGAGGTGGCGCTCTCTCTCTCTCTCTCTCTCTCTCCCTGTCGATTGACGTCGCTCGCTGTCTCTCCTTTGTAAGACAGTTGAAGAGGTTGAATGTGAGCTTAATTGTGGTTTAGTCACCACTTTTTCACAACCACAGCCGACTGTGGTTCTTTTGGTGTCGATCCGGTGCTTATTTCTTCATGTTACGATATGAAGCATCATCTCACCTCATTTCTCGAACAACCACGTCTCCGGTCCCAGAGGCTGAAACTTTGACCTCCTCGCCATCCCTTTCAGGGTCCAGAGTCCCCTACGCTACCATGCGCGTTTGAAGTTTGGATCACGTGCCATGGCATGTGACCCAGACTGTCATCCCCTTAGTCAGGGGATCGTCTCCTCCGACCCAACTGGGGCCAGGAACAGTCCGTCGGCCCGTGCTTGAAACAAAACCTTGGTTGAGGACCGTCGGTCTCAATCCCGCAAAACCAATTTGCAGAACCGTGGTTGTGGGTGTGGGCTGGCGAGCAACGGTTGCCGGCGGAGCACCGTTGTTGGTCATCGTATACTCGAAACCAGCAAGGAGAAAGGAGCAAACCACTCCCCAGCCCCCATTCTGCTTTTCGTAACGATTGTCGCTGACTTTCAATCCATGGGCCGTGTCCCTTGAGAGCCTGTGCAGTCAGTAAGGTGGCTCACGTTGCCAACCGCCGCCCGTTGAGGTGGATTTGGCGACTACGACAACATCAACTCGTCACCGTCATCCGCTGTTACGTCCGTAAGACAGAGGGATTTACGGTTACATCTACAGCGGCGAAATCTCCGGCTCTCCTGTGGCCCCAGTTGGCTCGTGCCTTGCAGGTCTAGCCAACCTCCCGTTGCGTAGTGCTCTTCCAGGTGCTGCTGATCCAGCACCAAGCCGGGATGTGATGGGTTTGCGTCGAGAAGCCATCACTCGGACCCCTGACAGTTGCTGTCGATGCTCAGAGTCTAGCCTCTTAGCTCGAGCCGGAGCCCGGCTTTCATCAGATGGCCGTTCCTGTCAACGAGGAGGACTCAAGTACCGATCGTATCAACCGCCTTCGAGCTGAGATGCCGCAGCCGACGTTGTACGACGAAGACGTGACTGCAACCTATCGTGTGAGCATGTACATGGAACAGTTCCAGCACCAACGCGCTGCGCCCGTTGTCTCCTCCGCGCACCGTCACGCCGGTGGGAGCTATGGTCCATCTCGATTGCTGTGCAATATTGTCACTAAGTCTGATCGCATTGTCGTAGCCAGCTTGCGAACGTAGTCTGTTCCCAGGTCGTATCGAAAAGGGTCCTGCCGTATATTCCCCGAACGACAACCCAATGGTAGCATTGAAACGACATAGAGACAACATGATGTCGTCGACAACCGTTGCGATTGGATGTTCGCAAATAGTGTCGCATCAGGGTGGTATTCTTGCGCGATTCGAGCGATAGTTTTTTGGACGCTTCATTTCTGAATAATGTGCAGCTACCCACGAGACGCCAGTTCAAGTTCCGCGGGAGTTGAGCGACGCTTGATTGTTGTCATGATGTGTGACCACGGTGCGTCGGGAGAGCGGGATGGACTCGTCGGGCCGGTTCAACTCCCACATGCGGCTTCCAGATTTAGTATTGAGGGTAGCCAGCACCCCGTAGAACCCGTACGTTGGCACAGAAATACTCACCCACTCGGAACAGAACGAGCCGATAATACCTATTGATATTTGCCTGAAGTGGTACTGCTACCTCCGACTGAGGTGACGATCACTGAGCGCGGCTGTGCTATGTTTATCACCACCTTCCTCCTTTTGATAGACGACGGTGGTCCGTGGGCGTAGAGCTCAAGTGTAAGCTAGTCAACGGTATTATACGTGCAACTTGATGGGATTATCGTCAGTATAGAGGGGCTATTCCGACCCTGCGAGCGTATGACAGGATTGCACTCCATGCCCGGTAGACCAGCACGCACATTGGGACATTTCTTGTCCTGATTACCTCCCCGCCCAGTATGAGATGACGACAACGAGCATAAAGTCGAAAATGCTCTCACTAGTATCTTGACCTGGGCTTGTGCTTAGAGTTGTCGCATGCGTGGGGACAAAGAGCTCCAGGCCAGGGCAGGTGTCTTCCTAGGATCTCCCCGCCGGAGCTTCTCTATAATGGAAATGAACGACAATTTGCATGAAATGGCATATCTGGAAATTTGATCATCCTCCTTGGGAAAGGAGAAGATGAGGCGTTACACACCAAAGGTGCCAGTGGTCTTGAGCTGTGTGACAGGTCAGATACTGCATCTGACCGAGGGTTGTCTCGAACGAACATGACGACTATGCTGGTAACGCGAAACCCCTTGTCCGGAACCCCTGAATACGGAACAGATGAATTTGTTGCAAGAGGCCTTTGCGCATCAACCTGGTCAACCCAATTGCTCTGCCGGTAAAGGAGCTCGCAGTGCATAGTGAACCACAGTCTAGGGCACACGTAAGATGTTGAATATGAACTTGAAGAATCGAGTCCATGTGCTCATAGTCCCAAAGCCCCTAGCCTGATTTCGTCTAAATTGTCAAACTTCCCGAGGGGTATTCACTGGTTGATAGAGGCCTAAGCGCTAGAAATGTGATCTTGACGCCGAGGTTGATCGCGATCCGGTTCCCAAGTTATCAAAACGTGTCGAGATTCTACAAACGGTTGAATTAGTCCTGGATGTCTGAAGCTTGCCGACGGGCCCGACACCCCCATCCCACCTGAATTAAACAAAGGATTTGTGCAGGTTACTTTTCCCCCTGACGCACGGTAATTGAGCGCAGTTGCCTGTGAATCTTTGTAGCTTGCAACTCAGAAATGACTTATTAAGCTTCCAATGTTCTCCTCGTCAACCCGCTTCGGTCCGGGATTGCTTGTGGTTCCGACAACATGGCCCATCGATCAGCTTCCGTCTTTGGGGTTGCCGTATTATGAGCAAGGTATCAATAGCCGCCTGCCATCGGCGCTTTGCCTGTTTGCCAGGAGATGTTGAGCCGGGAGAGCTATATCAAGCCGCATTATTGTTTTAATTTGCGAAATGATCCCGCTCTGCCACCAAACTCGAATGCCTCGGCGCCTCGTGGTACCACCAACCTTTCAGAGGCAGTTCATCCGATTAGCGTTAGCTTTCTGAGAGAGCAAAGGCATTTTTGCCGACCGCGTCGAACGGCAAGGCGTTCCACCCGTGGCCGTCACCGAAAGGCCGAGACTGTGTAGCGCGCTGACCCGAATGAACCAGGCCGGGCGGCTGTTCGTGGTCCTGCTGGACCGAAGGCGAAGACTTGGAAGCTTCAGAGCTGCGGACTGCCAGGCCGTAGGAAGACTACATTTGGTTGAATTCCGTCTTTGTTGAACAGCTTGAACCAAGGATATACTTCCGATGTGGATGCAACAGCCCCTTGCTAAGACATTTTTTTGGGGCAGTCATCCGAATCGCGCGCAACAAAAATACCCTGTAAGTTTTTTCATAGATATGACCGAATCAGAGCAACTTTGGGGCTCAAGTGGATATTTGGGGGCCGCGGCAACCGTGATTTTGACGGCGCTGGTTCGAGACTTTGGTGACTTTTTTTCAAAGAAAGTTGCCCGGGTGTATGCAGGGCGCATCCCCTTTTCCACGGATGGATGCATCCCGTACTGGACATGGAGTGGTGATCCGCTGGGAAGAAACCAGCCTGCGGCAGGTCCAGCCGCGAATTGGGCGGCAACATGACGCCATGTTGGCGTGGGTATCGACTCCTTGGTGCCAGGCGGTTTTGACCACTTCGATGTAAGTCCGATTTGAACAAGTCGATCCTTTTTTCTGGTTGAAATCCGGGTGTGGCGGTCAGCAGAAGTTGCCATGGATGAATCTGCAGTCCAGGCGCATAACCCATGATCCCGACAAGTCAAGGAGCAATGACCTCCTCCATGGTGGGGTCGTGGAAAAAAGCAAAGAAGGAAGAGATGCGAAAGGCTTCGGAGCTCGAGCCTGCCACATGTCCCCCTGTCTCGCAGCGTCCCTTTGCTACGGAAATCTGCAACCTTTCGCCGGCAGAAGAGAGTCCATGACGCTGTGAATCCCGGATGTCTTGGGAATCGATCAAACGGTATCGACAAGCTGATGTCGACGGCGGGACAGAGATTCAGGCAGAGCGCGGCAGGTGATGGTCAAGGTTCTTTTGTTTCTTCTCCCTGCCTCTGATGAGACGATGGCGACTTGGGGTCAGGTCGTTGGCAGTTTCTATCAAACATCCATCCAACGGTTTCCGTTGTCTCTTTTTCCGAAGATTGTCCCATGGACGTCCACTCTGGAACGACTCGCTATTGATGGGCCGGATTCCGATATAGAGTGCCGTTGCTGATATTGAAGCAAAGAACATGGATAATGGCGGTTCCGCGGCGTCCACAACGGCCAGGTCAGTAGCATCGTGACTCGTTGTCAGTAGGTATCCGGTGCGTATGCTGGTGAAGTATGTGCTAGGTAGGCAGCGATTTGTAGTATTGTTTGTAGCACCACAGTGGAACGCGCCGATGCGGTGCCGGGAGGAGATGATGGGGGTACGAGAACGAGGATGCTGAGGGTATCCGTACGAGGGTGCGCCCCAACTGACCGGTCAAGTTAAGGCCTTGTTGCCACCTGGGAAAAAGCAACGTCAGGGAGATTTCCGTTCTAGAAGCCGGGCCGCTGGTGAAGGCCGGGAGGATGCAGGGGGGGGCTAGGTTGATTGAAGGAGGGGGGAGATGGTTTTGAGTTCAAGGGCCACAGCGAACAGGGAGGAATGAGACGTTGCAGTTGCAGCAGTGGCATGGCCCCATCTGGATAATCGGATTGTTGACGCACAGTCGTTGCGGAAGGTGCAGGGCGCCGGAAAGTTTAAAGACCCAGTTCAGTTCAATTCAGTTCAGTTCAGTCCAGCTGAGGACAACCTTCCGCGAGAACGAGAGAGGGGAGGGGGGGAAGGGAAGAAGGTGCCGCGTTTGAAAAGGCCATCCTTGCTGAGTTGAGACAAGGCAAAGCAGGGAGCGGCTGCCTCCAGCTGTGCTTTCGTCGAGGAGCATGGCAATCTGGCACGAGGTTCGAGTTGCATAGTCTTGCTTGTCCCGTAAAAGTATCGGGCTGTTCTAGCTGTACTGGGCATGTAGTGCAATAAGGCTGATGTCCCGATGTTCCATGGCAGCTGCAGGACGGGGGTTGGGTTGGGTTGGAGAGGGAGCACCAAGAATGACCATACTATGGTAGGTGACTTGCACCATTTGGCCAGCCCCAACTGCCTACGATGCCTGCGATGCCTACGATGCCTACGATGCCTACGATAAGAAGCGCCGCGGAACATGTCGTAGTGTGCCATCTGGAGATATATGTGTAGGGGATTATGACGAGGGTTGTTGAGAGAAAGATTTTGTTTTTGTGATGGGAATGCAGCGCATCGCAGCGCACTGCATTGCATTGCATGGCATGGCATGGCATTGCAGCAGAGCTGAAAGCGACTATTGCAGCTATGGCAGGCGGAGGAGGCGACTGAGGCAGCGCTGCTACCCGCATTGCTACCTGCATGCCTAGGGCGGAAGAATGCAAAGAGCGCGAAAGCCATGCAGCCACACAGCAAACAGCTTACACTGCATGTGCAAGTGCAAGTGCAAGTGCAGTAGGCAAAGAAGTACATACTGCATGGCACGAAAGCAAACGCAGCCAGCAGGGGGGAAACTGGATGGCAACACCAACAACAACTCGATCGGTCTGAGCCGCTGAAAACCATTGGATCGGGTCATTGGAGGTTAAATTGGCACCGCAGCCCGCAAGACAGCGCATCCCGGGCCATGCCGAATGCTGGAGATGGCAAAGCCTCCAAGAAGAGGTTGCAATGGACGGGAAAGGGACCAAAAGGAGGGGAGATGTGGGCGTGACAGCAAGCAACTTCCCTGGTTCTCGTATCTTACCAAAGAATCGCAAAGCAACTAGCCCCATCTCAGGACGGCGGCTGATCCTGGCGAGCCTCGGTGTCCCTCTCGCGTTCTCAACAGAGCCGGAGGCAGGTGAGAGCGGAGATGGTCCGGCGCCGAGCTGTGCTGTGCTGTGCTGTGCTGTGCGGTGCGGTGCGGTGCGGAGCTGCGCAGGGCTGGCGCAGGAATCATGCCTGCCACTTCCAGTCTTAGGTTTGTGCGTGTTGGAGACAACTTCTATTCTGTTGGCATTGGGCAAGGAATGTTCATGACTTGCTCAACGAGATATTTAAAGGCCTATATGTTAGACCTTCAAGATTAACTGCCGGGGGTTAATGTTTCTACTGACGGGTTTAATTGACTCTATTGGAAGTCAAATGATTCAAACTCCTTGAACTTCTGTCTCGTGTCTGACCACTTCCTTGACTAAGTTGCCTTGTAGACGGACGTGAGAAACCAAGGCCAGAACAGTTGACTTTGCCCCACGCCAAACGCTGAATGCGTCTCATTGCATTGTGCCTTGTCCCTTATCCATAGAACCCTGGAGAGGGGAGGCAGTATATGCTCAAGTAAGACTTAAAGATACTTCAACTATGTAGGTCTTGTGGATACACAACTACTATTCGTGGCCGGCAGACTACGGATACCTAGGTAAGGTAATGCTCACGATGGACAGACACTTTAGAGGCCCCCATCCGCGGAAGAAACACGTACCTGGTCTCCTGCATGCTCAGATCTTGCCTAATCTCGTACATGGCGCCTATCCAATGCCTTGTCCCCAAACTGTTCGCGCCTGGAGTAAAGTACCCTGCGGCAGAAGATCCTTGGTGAGATACCTTGTAATGGCCTGAGTTCTGGTAGGCGCCTTCCCAAATAGCCACTAGAGGGAAGGCAGGTGCCGCTCTCTGCTGCATCGCGATGGAGACGATGACAACAGCCCCAGCTGCCCTGTGCAGTAAAAAAAGAATTAAAATAAAAAAGGCCCCTCGAGACCGAGTGCCCCAATGGCCCCCCAATGGCCCCCAGGCGCAGGGAAGGCACCTACTGGGTCGGGACAAGGTGCCTACCTTACTTACCTACTGCGTACCTACCTACCTGGTTTGGTACGGGTACTCTGTGAGGTAGAGAAGTACTATGTATGGGTATGAATGCACTAAAACCAAGGAAGGTGGACCCGGCCCGGCCATTGACTCCTGCTGTTTCGAGACCCATTGGATCATGGAGGAAGGACCTCCATCTGCCAATGGCAATTACATAACACGGCTTGTATTTTTTTATGTTGTTTTCTGTCTCATCAACCTCTTACAGTTTGTCCCGTCCGACATCCTTTGACAATCGATGCGGTGGAACAAGAATGGAACCCAAACTGGAACCCGCCCATCATACATGAACACATTCTCCACGTGATTTCCACGATTCATCAGAGCCGATCATCGCTGGAAATCGACGGCCGATGCCCATTCATCAGCCTCTTCAGGGACGATCCAGGAAGAACCCACGCCTCCGCCCCGAAGAGGAAGGGCAGGACGGAGCGCGGCACACGGCACACGGCAATCCTACGACACATCATATCACACACATCACACATAACACGCATGCGCACAACCTCTTGCCTGAATCGGTACTTCCATTTACTGCGCAACGGTACCTATCTTTGTGAACGCCTCCTGACTCCAACGACGTCCTCCAGTCCTCGGCCCCCCGGTGACGACGAACCGCACTACGCTATCTACGTAATGGCGCTCGTCCTTTTTCCGCCTTTCGTCCCATCTACAGATACCTACCCATCTGGCGTACTGCCCGCGCTAGGTACTGTCGTCCTCCGCGCACATCACCATTGGCTGTAAGGCTTGCTTGCCACTGCATGCTCGATTTCTATTCCGGATCGCACCCTGGAGCCCTGTCAAGCCCTGGCATCTCTGTCCCTGTCAGGACGCCGTCGAACAACACCAATGTGCCTTGCTGATCCCGGCATGAACGCCGGCGGGCGAGTCCAGACAAGCGCTCAAAAAAACACTCTGGCTGCGGATCCGGGTACCCACGGATGCAAAAGCTTCCTGGACTGCGCAGTATCAACACACACACATGTCTGGGCATCGACTTCAACGAGAGCATACTTGGGCAGATACCCACGCCCATCACTGCAGATGCGCCTGTCGATCGTCGCTCATGTGCGCAACATCAGACACGCATCTCAGCAGAGCATTCGGAGCGGGCCACTCCATGATGCCTCTAGTACAACAAGACACGGATGCTACACCACGGAAGTTGGCCTGCTCACTACCTACTATGCAGTACCAAGTAGTGTACATACACGCTGCACCGCATCCATGGGACGATGTTCCTGTGCTTGGATGCTGGGACTGTTGATCAGTGGCCCGCCCTAGTCCGCAATCGAGGCATCGATTGGCCCGAACCGCTGTCCAGGTCTGCCCTGCCCCTCATCCTGAATTGTTCTGGGACGAATGTCAGCCTGGATCGTCGACTCCTGCTGCATAGCGCACACACACCGGCTTTGCCATCCATCCTTTTTATCCCGCCTTTAGCCCGCAGCCTCTGCTCGACATGCCCACCTGTCCAATCTGACATGCAGAGACGGTCGCCATCCTTCCCTAACGCTGTCTCAAAAGAAAATTCTTGCCAGCGAACAACCTTCTGCGGTGGAAGGGAGGGTGAAAAAGAAAGCTGGCTGGATGGCGGGTTGGCAGGCTGGGGGCAGCACGGGGGTCAGTCAACAACCAGGCACCGAGAACCAACACGGCGGAGAAACTTACACTACCTGACCTTGCCATCCATCCCTCAGGCCTCAGCAGCAAGGTGTTGGACCTTAGCTCCGACGTCGAAGCACCTTGTCTGTTTTTCGCAGCTCTGAGCTTGGGGCTTAAATGAAAGTCCCGTGTTAATACTTGCATCCCGCCCAACGGTAACTTACCTTTCACACTACTGCCGCGTCGCACCGCTCCCAGTCTGCTGCTGTCAACGCCCGCCCGTCGAACATCGATCCCGCGGACTGCCGTTCCAACTTCTCCACCAATGCGGAACATGTCACCAAGCTCTGGCGGCGGCGGCAGCTTCACCTCATTTCTCGTCCCATCCCAAGGACCGCCGCCTTTAAGCATGGGCGCTAGCGGCATCAGGTTCCCAGGGCCAAGAAAGCTAGATTATGCTGTTGCTGCTGCTTCTCCCCTCTGTGTTCCACCGGGCCACACCTCCCGACGATGTCTGTGCTGCCGTTCTAACCACACCTTCCTCACGCCCCCTCAGCGCTGCCCTAGCTGTGCCAGACTAGCCCCAGAAGCTGGGTGTGGGTGCCAATGAGGGTGTCCCTATGGTGTGGATTGGTGAGGGGTCTTGGCCTCCTCGTCCTCTTCCATGTCGGTGGCTCCTTGCCCCGACAGCCTGGGTAGGTACACGGGAAACCTCTGCGAGTGAGTGCCTGGCTTCTGCCCAGGCTGGTCTGGTCCCCTTTACCTTGAATAGACCTACCACCTCAGCATGAGCTCTCCTCCTCGCCGCAAATACTGGTGCGCCGTCGGTCTCTTGCTCTAGGGGGACGTCTGTGAAAGAGGAAGCACATGCAGATTGTACTCTCACTCTCATCTCTTCTCTCTCCGGCACACTTCGTTCAATACCATCCCTCCTCACGGTGCGGATGGTGGTCGACAGAGTCGTCAATCTCCGCCGTCTTAGACAGGATCAGTCCCACATTGTTTAAGAGTGACCTTTCAAGCTGAGCTTATAGGCTCAACGAGTTGCGACTGGACGCCCAGACTCGAATGAATCCGCGCTAGAGTCGCATGGAAGAACGCGCCTACACACTTCAAACTGCCAGACGACAGTTGTTATTTATTCAAGCATATGTAAATTGGAGCGGACGGGCCTGGGAACGCGGGTTTCAAACAATGGGTCTGGCGGCCATGTATGCGCGAGTTAAGTTGGACTAACTTGCTAGTGACAACGCCGCCTTCCATCCACGCCGGGGCGACTGCGCCCAGCTGTCACGGCCCTTCAGTCGCGCAATCCGAGATCAGGTACAAGACACCAGATCAACGACAGGAACCTCCACACATCATTTCGAGCTAGGCCGGTGTTGATCAAACTCCCAGCAAGAGGAGCTGACAGGGTCTCGAATTCGGGCGTCCTACTTTGCCAACCCCAACCCCAGCAAGCCCAGTCCAGTCCAGTCCAGCTTCAACCCCACCAGCCTGGGCGCTTGCTTTGGCTCGCCGCTCGTTACATCACTTTGGGCGAAGGACCCTTGTCTCATTATTTGCCAGGGCTTATCTGTGCCTCTTCTTTCAGATTTTGACGTCCAGTTCTGCTCCAGTGTCACACGCACTCACCTCTGGACGGAATTTGTGGCTTCGACCTTGTGGGTGAGTAGAACCCGTCAACAAGTATCGTCACCTCATCAGCCAGGTCCGACGATCCGTGCTGTTCTCTGGATGCTAAGCGTTTGAGCAGAGCAGACGGCCGTTCAGATATCAGACCCAGCTTGGGCCAAGAACTTAAGCCGCCGGGTCCCAGAACGGCCAGCCGTTGCCACATTCCTCAGTCGACACGGGTGGTGACTCCGTATCAACGCCTTGAATCGACCTACTTCTCCTCCTTCTCGCAGTGCCTGCCACGCCTCAGCCGCCCCAGCACTCACGCGCCATCCCGGAACCTTAATCGACCTAGGGTCGTCTTTTCAAACCGCTCCTCCCGAGGCTAGGGAACCACCAGGACCTTGAGCTCGCAAGGGTAACTGCGCCAAAAACCCCTTCACCCCGCGCCAGCCTCTTTCATCACTTTTCAGGACGACAGCTCTCCATCCTGGGCCATTCTTCTGCCCCATATTGCAAAGGATTGCTAATCTCCTGCCGACATATCATATCTCCGGCATCCTGAACCGTCGAAGCAAACCTGCCCACTGCCTATCCTGTCAACAACCGTTCCAACGCTAGCTTCCCTCTCCCACCACCACCGCCATCCAGGAGCATTTCTTGTGTCCATACGCATTCCACGCCGTGTCTTGCCGGGACGTGGCCGATATACCCACATGCTCGGCCACTTTCGTCTCGCTCTATGACTACACCGGCACTCAAGGTTCGGATCTGACCTTGCTCATCTGGCGGAACGTCCTCATCCTCGACCCTGTCTCTCGATCTTCGCCCCTTGTCCGACCCAAGTGAGTGGAACCGCGGCATATCTACGCATGTTTACTCGTCTTTCCCATTCTTGGTCTCCCCTCGCAGCAAGGCAAAAGTACATGCCACTCACACGTTGGAGATCATTGTCAACGCCAATTACAGCCGACTAGGTCCCTTGGCTTGTAAAGTCTGGCCAACCACAGCCGGTTCTCCTCTACTCACCAGCTGGCAAGGACTTTCGAATTTTACCGGGATTATCTTGGGCACGAAGCCTAGACACAACCATCTCGCCATCTCCCTCTAGGCATTGACTTCCCTTCCTAGCGTAGCACCTACAAGGAGTCCCAGGCATAACGCCAATCCCGCAAGCAGATCACCAAAGCGCAGGTTGTGATACCCGCCCTCCTCAACTCACCTAGTTACATTCTGGTCACTCAGGAGCCCCACCACGGCCTTTACCAACTGTTGTATGAGTTGTGGACAGAAGGTCCTGTGGCTCTGGACGACCTGGACCCCCCCCTCCTGTGTGGCACAGCTCGAGTTCTCCAAAAACAAGTCCCTCTCCAACATCTCTCGCGCGGCCCCTCTCACACCTAGGGAGTCTCCTTTTACGAAAAGCCCAGCCAACGGTCGGTATCTCCTCTGTGGCGCTGCTCAACAAGTAAGCTTCCGCCGTCTACTAGCCATCACCTCGTCGAAGTAGTGCCCATGCCTTGGTACAGGGACCAACAGTCTGTCATAGGAAACCATAGGTCTGAATCGCTCGTCCAAGCTCCTTCACCCCTCTATCTAGACGGATCAGCCTCTCAGAGGATCGGGCACCATCGACCCCACGACTACTTTCCCTGACAACTTTAAGAGACCCGCAACTTGGCTCGCTCGGCAGAATCCGCTTAACCTAGTATTTTCCAGCGCAATTCGCACCGTCGTCCCGTGTTGCCACCGGCGGTCCCAAAGGGATACAGCTCCGTCATTTGCGCTTGTGTGGACAGAGCGTGCCAACTTTGCGGGAAACGTTGGCACACGCTCCACACTACGTTCCCGTCCCCTTGTCTCCCACTCGAAATCTAGACACCAATCACCTACAACCGCGACCATGGGGGACTATTACCACCACTTTCTCACCTCCATGTCCGGAGTGGCAGCCAGCCAGAACATGAGTCCACAGGATACCCATTCTCCTCAATTCCCCGGCGGCCAGATGCCCATGATGGGCGGCGCAATGCCGGGACCTTATCCCAACCTTGGATACTTCACTGGCTTTCCCGACCCCGTCGGGCTCAGCGCCCCCAAATCCTCCCGCAATCGAAGAAAGTCGGCCCCCGGTATTGACCATGTCAAGCACCGACGCACAAGGTCAGGCTGCTACATGTGCAGAAGTAGAAGAGTTAAGGTAGGCTCGTGAGTCCTGCGCACTGCGCTTGTTGTGCTAATAACCATGACAGTGCGACGAGAGTCGGCCGATATGCGACAGTGTGTAAGCCCGGAACGAAACAGACAACCCGAAATAACTAACATGATCGCAGGATGTCGCAAGGGCAGCCGTGAGTGTATATACCCAGAACCTCCAGCAACCAAAGGCTCGGCAGCACAGACGGCAACTTCGAAAGAAGGCAACACCACACAGCAAGCCAGTCCCGACTCTTCCAACGATGCAGAGGATGGAGAGGAGGAAACAGAACCCGCCGGTCTTGACACGATTATTGACGAAGACGAGGGTGACGAAGATTCTCCGCACAAACACTTTGCAGGCCCCAGCAGAAGCAGCACAGCTTCTTCATTCAGCCTTCAGCGCTCAGGAGGAACCCGTGGAAGCTCCGAAACACCCTCGCATGAAGGAACCAAGAGTGCCTCGCCCTCGGCATCGGTGGGGACCTCGAGCAGTCAAGCCACGACTACATACGCGATGCCAAATCTGGGAGTGCTTTTTGTGAGCGGCCACGTCGATTGGTCTCATCTTCCCCTCGACATTCGACAACACCTCGAGTACTTTTGCGAAAATATCACCCACTATCATTATTGCATGCTGGCCGACGCACAAGAGGTGTTTCGTATACATCTCCTTAACTATGCGTTGCGAAACGAAGCTCTGCTTTACGCGGTCGTTGGGTTCGCCGCTTATCACCGCACAATTCAGGACCCTGACGGAAAGATGGAGGACTTTTTGAAGTATTACAACAAGAGTGTCATCTTATTGCTTAACTCTCTCAAGAGAAGAGAAAAGCACGACGTGACCACTCTTCTTACCGTGCTCCAACTGGCGACGATCGAGGTATGGAGTGACAAGGACATTGGGATCCAGGAATTAGCTAACAATAGGTCAAATAGGAGTACTTGGGCGACTGGATCAATCTGATGGGTCACCAAAAGGCTGCGTATGAGATGCTGATACACCTATTTTCTCCCGAAACCGCCAATCATAGCCCAGTTGGCCGCATGATCGTGTCTTGGTACGGCCGATTCGATATCTTCATCGCCCTCATGGGCGGGTTTCCGACGATGCTGCCGAGGCAGTGGTTCACGACAAACGTCGAGTACTGCGATAAACAGGCTGCCGTGGACGAAGACAGCATGCATTGGAAATTGGAAGCAGAGTCTGGCAGGCTCAGGGTTATCTCCAGGGATATGTCAACTTTGTTTGCGCGAGGGAGCAGGGGGCAAATATTACCGGAAGATTTCGCCCTGGAGCACGAACGGATTCAAAAAGCGCTTCACGACTGGAAAGACGGCTGGGACCACGAGATGACCGACCCGGCCAACTTCGTTACGGACTTCAGCCATGCGCGGCCGCTGACGGAGGAAGACATTGTGGACCCCTTTGCGCCGGGCATCCTATACAACTTCCCAGCTTTCGCCACAACGATGCTCACCGGCGAGTGGAACTCTACGACGATGATGCACAAATGCCAATCGCCAACAACAAAACGGATGGAGCTATATCAAGAACTGATGGGCCACGCGTACGCGATCTGCCAGATCTTCGAAGCTGTCGAAAGCTGGCCCTCAAAACCGAAGGGCAGCCTCATCACAATCCAGGCATGTGTTGCTCTCTCGGCCTTATTTCTGCCGCATGATCCCAAGCATCACATGTGGATCAGACGCAAATTCGCGTTGTTGGAGACCATGGGGTAAGTTGCCACCCTTGACTGACTGTGCAAGCTTTATGGCCGCTGACAATGAACAAAAGATACATCCACCCGATCACTCTGCGATCCAAGATGGCCGAGCTGTTCCAGGAGCCGTCCTGCGTGCGCTGGTGGCTGCCTGACGACGACGGATTCACGCCCATCCTCCAGAGTGTTCGCACCTTCGCGGATGAGCGCAATGCTAACGCGATATCGACTCAGGCGGAAAACCTACGAGAAGTGCGACACATTTTTGCCAAAATGCAAATGTATGACGATCCGTCAGCCCAAGGCGGTCAAAATCCGGCAGCGGCCTGATGTCGGACTCAGACATTGTTTGCATCAAAACTTTCCTCGAGCTTCGTTTACGCACAGCGGATGAAGACAGTGATTCGGTCCTGTCCAGATCTGGCCCAAGAGGGCCAAGAGCATTGTTTAGCCATTCGATTTATTCACCATATCCATGTTGCCCATAAACCCAACCTTACCCGTTTTCCCCTTCTTGCATCTAGGCCATGTCTTGCGTTGCGGGCCACGCATTTTGGCGTTTTTGTTCCGTTCTTCATGAGGAGGTTCACTGTATCATACGTAACTTGACCCCCTTATCTTCGGCACACTTCCCACCTTTTTCTTGAACATCCTTTTTCACCCTCAGTCCATGAGCGAAAAACAAAAACAGTCCCGCTAGACATAGACATGGTCTTGTTATATTGATACACTGTGATTGGTTGTCACCCATCACAATATTATAAAAGAAAAAAAGTACTATACATCATCGTCCTCAATTCATAACAAGAGTACACCCCCGCCTCTAGGGGGAGCAACTGCTGCGTGGCTCAACCAGGAGGAAAACATGGATGGCTTTTTTTACCGTGCGCCCACTTCCAATAGTAAAGACACCAATTAACATCACGAATCGTTCTTCTCCTTCGTCTCGGCCTCTTGGTTGGCCTCGTCTTTCTCTGCTGCCTCGTCTTTGCTGCTGTCGTCCGCTGCGTCTGTAGTCGCCTTGGTGGGTTCCTGGGCAAAGTCATGCGTGCTGACGTCCTTATCAGCCGCGTCGTCTTCCTTGGTGTCGTCTGTCTTTTCTTCCTTGCTAGCTCCACCGTCTGTTTCCTCCGTCACGGGCTCCGCCTTCTCTGCTTCTCTCGTCTCAGAAACCTCGTCGGCCTCGTCGTTTGCTGGCGATTCGCCGGCCTCTTCCTCGTCCGCCATCACAACGGTCTGGTCCGCATCATCCAGTGACTCATCCGTTTTTTCAGGCTCCGCCTCCCTCTTGACCTCTTGCACCACCGGCGCTTGTTCCTTCTCCTCAGGAGACGGGACGTCCTCCATTATCTCCTTCTCCACTATGACAGGCACGTCTGCAACCTCGGGCTCCTCCTCGACAGTCTCCGGCGCGGAGATGTGCATGTCGCGCATCTTGCTCGCCACGTCGTTGTTGTCCTCCTCGTCGGCCTCCACAACGGTCGTGACCGCACTGCCAACCGAGGGACTAGCCCTGACGTGGCGTCTCGTAGCGGTCCGGCCCACGGGCTGGAAGTTGTCGGGATCTTCGCCCGGAGCAAGGCCATCGCACTGGGGAGGCTTGACGATTGACATGGGCAGCTGCTTCTTGTCGGCGCCATTGCCATCCGGCACGGCCGTGGCAGTCTCCAGGCCCTCGGCCTCGGGCGGCAGCTTGTAGTTCTCGGCGGGGAGGAGCTCGTACATGTCGCAGACAGTCTTGAAGAAGACGTATAGACCCGTCTGGCCCTCAATGGTCCAGAACACGGCGCGATGCTGGAACCAGGCGTGGGCGAAGATGCGGTGCAGTCTTCGGAAGACGTTGACGAGGTTCTTGACGGCGACGCCCTTGTTGTGTACATCTGTCAGCACGACGAAGCGCGAGGGGAAGATCTTGGGGTCGGTGACGATGTTGGCAGCCCAGTCGAGCGTGTGGCAGCAGTAGTCAATGGCACAGCAGCTCTTAGGCTGCTCGTGGACGGCGCAAAGGAACTGCCACTCGGAAGCACGCATCTCGGGACAGGTGGCGGCGCTACAGGGCGGGGAGTCGAAGAGAAACCCGACGATGAGGGTGTTGCATTGCGAAATGAGGAACCGGCACAGCTCGTACAGCCAGAGGGTGCGGTCGATCCCGGGCGGGGGGGTCGCGAGCTGGATTGCGGTCGTGCGGTTTATCGGGGTGCTGTTGCTGTTCGTGTGGTAGTAATGGAGGGCTGCGAGGTGCTCTTGGAGCTGGAATGCCGAGTCGAGCTACATATCCATGATAATTTGTCAGTATGAGGACGGAAGGCGCACGCAGGGTAGGCGCTTAGGGGAGTCTGGTCTTATCACGACCTCGGGCGGCAAGGACAAACCTCATTAAGGGGGACCAGCGGCGGCCCAGCTGCCATGTCGGCTGCCTTGGTGCCCGGATGTATGCGGCGCCTTGAGTTGGCGTCGATCAGGGACTGCTCCATCGGGGAAGCCTGGCGATTTGACTGCGCGCCCATAGAGGGGGATTTGGGGCCGATCTGGATCTCTGCGGGCGGCGGTGGGCTGGGCAGCCGGGGCGAGCTCGGCGCCATTGACATGGTGCGAGAGGAAGGTATACGAGAGGCGATGCTTGCGAGCGACAGGGAGGAAGACGAATGCGTTGTCGGGAAGACTTTCGCGGGAAGATGGTGGGAGTGTGGTGTGTATTGATCGTCGGTGATGGTATCGTGCGAAAAGTCGACCCGAGACGGGCGGCTGGAGCTCTCCAAGTCACACAGACAGCCACACACACACGCCGTGGGCACATTGGATAGAGGAGGTACCGCAATTTGGGGGCCAGAGCTTCCCGCCCAGTTCAGGTCGGACAGAGCCCCTACAAGGCTTAGTCAGGATCTGTCCTCTTTTTCCCCGGGATGGCCAATATTAGACTGTCGAGTGGGGCCAGTCGACGTCAAATTCGCAGTTTGCAGCGGTACGTACCTTGGTGTAGCCAAAGCTGCAATACCTCATCTCAGTCGCCTGCCTGCCTCACGTCTTGTACGTAAAACACGCCTTTTCAACGACGATCATAGACGTGCTTCGCACAAAACTGCGGACTCAAGTTTTCTCAACCTGGGTTCTGAGAAGCAAACCTAGACCGTCATAACTCAGATTTGCACTTACAGAAAGACTACTGGTCCGAGCACAGTCACAGGGTTCCCCTCCATTCTGCACCATGGATTTCGACGACGATGCCCCGCCTGATCTGGTCGAGGCGGGAACTGTCGTTGATGAGGATCTGCCACCGTCCGACAAACAGATCAAAGTTCCCATCACCATCGTAACGGGATATCTGGGTGCCGGAAAGACGACATTGTTGAATTATATCCTGACTGCTCAGCATGGAAAGAAAATTGCTGTGATTATGAATGGTTTGTCTCATGACTTTGCCTGTTGGGGTTGAAATCTAATGTAGCGCAGAATTTGGAGACTGTCAGTCAAAGCAACTAAGTGCATGGAAATGATGCTAAACCTAATCAAGCACTCGATATCGAGAAGTCTCTCACTGTCAACAAGGGCGATGAGCAGGTTGAAGAGTGGCTTGAAGTTGGCAACGGATGCATATGCTGTTCCGTCAAGTAACACTTCCCATTGAGACACGTGCCTATCAGACATGCTAACCTTTGAAGGGATACTGGTGTTAATGCGATTGAATCCCTCATGGAAAAGAAGGGCGCGTTTGATTACATCCTCCTCGAAACTACAGGTCTTGCGGATCCTGGTAATCTAGTGCCCCTCTTCTGGGTCGATGATGGGTTGGGCAGCACCATCTATCTCGACGGCATCGTCACACTCGTCGACGCCAAAAATATCCTTAGCAGCCTCGACGACCCCTCCGGCAAGATCGAGCTCGAAGACCAGGAGGACGACCATGGCCACGGTCCGCTGATGACTACAGCGCATGTGCAGATTTCTCATGCCGACGTCATTGTCATCAACAAGGCTGATTTGGTGTCCGAAGAGGAGTTGACGCGTGTTCGGACCAGAATCGAGTCAATCAACGGCTTGGCAAAGGTCCATGTCACGCAGAAGAGCGAAGTGCCGAGTTTGGAAGGCTTCTTGTTGGATTTGCATGCGTATGATCAGGTCGCAGAGCTCGATTTGGGCCAAAAAGGGCACAGCCACCTTGACTCTGTGCGTCCCCCCGAGATGAACATCACGCTTTGTTGGAAGATCCTCACTGACTTGGCCGCAGACCATCTCTACTGTCTCGATACCCGTGCCTAGATTGGGACCTAGTCAACTTGCCAACGTCGATAAGTGGCTGAGAAAGATCCTCTGGGACCGCCGCTTACCTGGGGATGATAAAACTGTTCTCGAAGTGCACCGTGCCAAGGGTCGGCTTGTATTTGAGAATGGAGACGTGAAGCTCATGCAGGGTGTCAGGGAGATTTTTGAGATTCTTGACTCGCCCGATCAGACGCGTGAAGCAGTGGGAGAAGGCAAGATCATTCTTATTGGAAGGTATCTCCAGGGCGTAGACTTTGAGAAGAGTCTCTTGGAGACTCTCAAGTCGGATGCGTAGAAATAGAAGCACTTGCAAGCCGAAGTCATGATATTGGTGCGCATGTCGAGGCTAATGCGTCACGTCGTCGATATGTACATTGTTTCAATGGCCAGGAAAGCAGCGAGCGTCACTCTGACCCCAACAGCCCGATCTCATCATTTAAGGTTCGCAAACAGATTGTGCACTCGAATCTTCAGCAACTCTTCCAGGTACGTTGCCTCGACGTGGTGGAACCAAGAGCAAGTCTCCATGCCAGGACCACGGCCCTGGCGTAATACTTTGTTGGATGTAGCTTTGGGTGCACAGCAGACGGTACGAGTTCTCTCTCAATGTAGTCGAGTCTGCAGACGAGCGATGCAGGTGGTTGGCAGCTAGGAGACATCTGCTCACAAAAGGCAATCGCTTTCCAGGAAACGAATAAAGACTGCTGGCGGTGATGAGAAGCACAACCCGACAATCAGAGCTCTCGGGGGATGCCGTCTCCAGGCACCAAGTACAAGGGTCATGTAGCCAGACATGGGTCACATACTGATACGCCATGGGTGAACCAACGATGTTGGATGCTGCGCCCGCAATAGACTCCGAGTCTGGACCCTTCAGGTCATCATCCCATGTACTCGGAAAGGAAGCGATGTCAAAAAAGGCTCTAGAGCGTGTAGCGCTTGCTCGCACTGGCTGCAGGGGTTTTGGAGGGGCTCTGGGCGCACAGGCCATCGGGTCCATCTTTGACCGGTCTTCCGTGCGTTAGCGTTGACTGAGCCACTCGACCTCTCGACGCCTGTACACCAACAATCCCCGTAGAGCTTCATCCGTTGGTAGCTTCGTCGACAAAAATAATCTTTCGAGCGAATCCGACCCATCACCGATCCGAATTGAGCCCCGAGCCAGCCCCGAACACGAACGTAACTACGCGATTCTCGATTGCGACCATACAACTCACGAGCCCTAATCATGAATCGACCAGGTAGGCCAGATCCTCGCCCATCTCCTTTCAGCCTCGGGGGTACCCCGCCGTTTGCATGTCCATCAAGGCCATCTCCATCATGCCTGCCAATACGAGTCCCCCTCGACTCTATATCCTCCATATGCCTACGTAGGATGCTGCGATAACGCACGCGACTTGCCCTGCCACCCTCAACCTGCCCACGAGACCCCGCCATCGCCATCCACCATGGGATCATCAGGCTCTGCGCCAGGGCAAACAGCCGTAAAACGTAGTCTGGCAAACAAACGCGCGACCTCTGCCATACATTTTCCATACCATTCAGCCCCGAAGCCAGTGGAATCTCGTTCAAAACAAAGCCGCTTTCCAAGTTCTCAAAGCTGACAATGGGGCCCCAAGTAGGAGCAGTTCCTCAATCACTTCGAGGCATACCGACAGGCTTTGGTGGCCAACAGCAACAGCAGCAGCAGCAGCAACAACAACAACAACAAGCAGGAAGGGCAGTGTCAAATCGGTTACCAAATGGTAAACTAGGTAGGAGGACAGCCTTTGTCCAGGCGCAAGCACGTGCTGGAACATCACACAGATAAAGAGAGATCGCGACGTTAACATGGTGTGCTTGGGATCTGTAGGAAGTAATGGCAGTGGATGGGCATTTGGTGGAGGAGTGCCTATGGGAGGTGCTGGATTGCAAAATCCAGCTCGCCAGCTTGGAGGCAATGTCAGTTTTGCGCAGAGCTTAAGCGGGTCGCAACCGGCAACACCACTGGACCTTTCGTACGTTCCTTCCCCCTTCAAGCTGAACAACTTTGCGCACACCCTCCCTCTCGTCCTTGTTATTGTTGTTATTGTTATTGTTCCCTCTTGCACCCTTTCCCACTCCCGGGAGCCACCCCAGCACTCGCACCTGCATTTCCGTCCTCAACCCACGATCACTGGGGGCAACAGCCATACCAGACAACAGACGCGCCTCCTGCTCCGCTCTGTCAGGGATCATTGTACTACCAGTCTTGTACCCTGTAGCCCTTCTTCTCCTTTTCATCATGGTCAGCAAGCGCAAGCGCATTTTGCTTCAGAAAAGCAGGAAGCTGAGGGACAAGATGGAGTCCAAGGAGCCCTCATCTGAGGATCACCCCAAGAAGGGCTACGCCGAGGTTTTGAAGACGTAATTTTATTTCCCATGGCCTCTCCTCTTCATTTCTCATTTTTCTTCTATCGGTGGATTTTTACGTTTTTTTTTGGGATGGTGTTGGTGCTGACTTTTGAAGTAGCGAATTCCCCTCGCTCTCCAACAACGCCCAGATGAACAGCAGCGGCCAAGCGAACATGTGGTCGTCAACGGCTTCGCGGAACTTGGGCAGTGGCCCTGTGCCACCGCGGAACCAGTCGACACCGTTGTCTGCTCAGACCGCTCAGGAGGAGCTCTTCACTCCGACTTCAGCTCGCCAAGGCGGATTCCGATTCGGTACTCAGAACAGCGGAGGAGCGGCGACCCAGGCGCCGTCTAACCCGGCGGACGATTTCCCACCGCTGAACCGTAACGCGAACGGTGAGATTGGCGGCGAGCGCGGTGTCAACCTGATGCCCTCATTGGGCTTTGGCAACCAGGCAAGCGGCGCGGCCGCTGCGATACCTCCTAGTCGTGGCGCAGGAAACGGCCTGCTCAATGCTCTCTCCGCGAACAGCAGAACCTCAGATGACCGTTCACCATCTGCCGCCAGCGGCCAAGGTGAGAAGAATCATAATGGCTCACATCGCTCTCATACTCACACATACCAGGCCAGTCAAGATCACAAGAAGTGTCTGTGGATGACAGCAGACAGAAGGGAAGCGCTTTCCGCGAGGAGGCTTCTGGCGATAGTTCATCTCAGTCTGCCGAGAACCGCAATCCTTTGGGTGCCATCGGCAACGATTCACTCACCGGCAAGGGCAAGGAGGAAAAGGACGGCCAAAGTCTGGAGGTGCAAGATCCTTTGGCTGGCCTGGCACCTATCGACAAGTTCGGCTTGAAGGGCCTGCGCATGTTGATGACTAACTACCCCAGCTACGGAGCGCTCATGCAGGGAATGGATCCCAACGAGTTCGGTCTCAATGTCAACTCTTCAGAGTAAGGGACCCGAGGATGTATGATGTGACCTCCTGCTAACTGGACAGACTCATCTCAACCCAGATCTACTCTCTGTTCGATGACACGCCTCCCCGGCCCGCGATTCCCAACGTCCGCCTCCCTGAGTGCTACAAGGTGACGAATGTGCAGCCTATCGAGACAAAGATCCCGTCGTTCAACGAGGAAACCCTCTTTTGGATCTTCTACAGCTGTCCTCAAGACATCAAGCAGCACCTGGCTGCGCAGGAATTGTGGGGATATCCGTTTCCTCAACTCACCAGTACCACTGCTAACTCTCTGCAGGCACACACGGAACTGGCGTTGGCACAAGAAACTGCACTTCTGGCTGACCAAGGACGAGCTCATGATGCCCGCTAGCCTTGGCCCGAACCACGAGCGCGGTTACTACATAATCTGGGACACTATCAGCTGGCGTAAGGAGCGGGTACGTCTCACTGTTTACCCCATAGTCCTGCAGAAAACTAACAAACGGACGCAGAGAGAGCTTACTCTTCACTACGGCGACTTGGAGACGAACTTGGCACCGGCAGCATAAGGTGTTCTGTTTTACTGGCTTCCTCATCAACTTGATGAGGCTCAAAACGGCTTGATACCTGGGTAGTTTACCGAACAGGCGTTGAGTCATGTGGATATGGCATCGTTTTACAGGCTTCCGGACTGAAGCAGGGGCAGAGGGCGATAGGCCTTCATGCTTTGTGTGTATGATTCACTGGTCATTGGGAATTACGGCGGCCGTCAACGAAGGGAAATAAAAGACGCTGCCGAATCTGCGAAGCACTCTCTCAGTTCCAACCGTAGAATTTTCCTCTGAGTGCCTGTCGAAGTAAGACAGATTTGTTGTTGCCCACGTTGATGCGGTTACTCAGGCGGCTCTGTGGGTGGTAGCATCGCCTGCAGGCAGGACCGGGACGCTGAAAGTGAAGTGCCCCGTGCGCTCCTTCCCTGTGCGGAAACCTCCGGCTTCTTCGCGCCACATACCTCCTAAGCTCCTAGCCCCCTGCTCCCTGAGCAAGGCTGATGAGCTCATCTCCATAAAGGCTGCCAGCTAACTTACATAACTACCGCGAACAACGTACCTGTCCCGATCGCATACTTATCACGCCCAGCGGCGATTCGGACCCCCCCGCGTCTGACTTCATCAACGAAACCCACGTGAGGCGAGCGAACAGCATCTTTGCCAACCGAGGAACGTAATCGCCAGGGTATCATTGCACGCACCATCTCTGACCCCTCGATCGAAGCACTCCGGCCAGTCCGGCAAACAACGAATACGCCCTCCACTCGCAGTCATGGCGAACGAGCAAATCTCGCTCCCGTATCTGATAGTGATACTGCTCGTCACAGCATTTGTGATACGGTTCCTCTTCTTCTCGCCATCACCGCCACCGTCGGCATCGGCATCCCGGCAGAGCGCGGCATCAGTGCTGCGCACGCGCGAAGCTGCTGTCGAGAGGATACAGCAGATGTTCCCCCAGGTGGATCGACGGACGATTCTATGGGATCTGCAAAGGAATGGAGGCAACATTCAGGCCACGTCCGAGAGGATCTTGGCGGGACGCATGGAAACAGTAAGTGTCCAATGTCTTTGAAATGTGGACTGGGCTACGATGCAAGGGCAGTTGCTGCAGAGAACTGTTGTGGCACTGAGTTCGCGATTCGCTGTTTATGGACATGTTCAAAGGCAAAGCGCATTGTGCTGACCGAGATACGTTCAACAGCCCCCGGTCACCTTCCAGCCACCTCCTCCGCCGGGAACTAGCCCAGCGGCAGCAAGCGCCGCCACCGCAGCAGCCTCCAAGGCCGCCGAGAAGCCTTCGCAACCTGACTTGATCACGAGATACAAGCTGCAAGACAAGATCGCACAGCAGCAGGCGGCAGCGGCAGCAGCGGCCGAAGCAGAGAAGGATAGGGGCAGCAAGGGATGGAGTTCGAATCGAGATGAGAGGCAGGCGCTGTTGCAGAAGCGCAGAGACGAGATGATTCTGGCGGCGCGGAGGAAGATGGAGGCCAAGATTGCCGCGGAGAAGACATCAAGCTAATGACGTTTGTCTGAGTAAACGGAGTTTCTTGTTAGGGGAACAGAACGGAATGGGATGGGGCAGGCAGAGCGCAATGTGCATTTGAGGGGTCTGTACACATTCACATTACTCACAGTCACAAACAACAGCAGATATAATATCTTTCAATTCAGTGGATAGCGTTGAAGGAAGACAAACATTATGGGCATGGGGTAGTGCTTTACGTCAAAGGGATGATGTTCCCGTTACCATGTTCCCTATGTGATTCCGCAGGCGGGAATCCCACATGGGTGCTAGCGGGGATCGCCTCGAGGGAGGGCCGTGGAGGCGCGATGATGGTAGATGAGATGAGCATGTGCTTGCCGACAAGCACGACTCAGGATCCCAAAAAAGTAGGGACCGCCAATGCAATGCGATATTGTACCGTAAACGCTCACAACTAATTCTCCTTCAAAGTCAACCATCTTGGCTGCTGTTGCGACGATGTTCTGCTGACCTCCTGCAACTCACCCATCACTCGAGTTTATGTCAGAGACTGATTTGACAGCAACTCAAAAAAGTATGGTTGCAAAGATCTCGTTGGACAACCCCCCCTATCTATTTGCTGGCTGATTTGTTTCATTTGCTGGTTGCGAGCGCCAGAATGCTTATCGAATGCCCCCCCAATTTGTTTCATGAATCAGAGTTGTGTCACCTTCCTTCAGCCACATGTTCAACTCAAGTGCCAAGTGAGGCTCTCGTTCTCGCGGAGTGGGAGGCTCAGTTGAGTCAATTGAGAGGTGCCTGACAGAAGTATGTCTCACTGGGCTATCCGGGAGGCCTGGCTGCCCTTCGCAACGGGGCCCGATTAATCTTGCGTCTTGTCTTACACGTGCGTCTCTACCGGCCCCCTCCGGTTCTGCGCATTCGTGCTCTCTTATCTTTCATTTTATACGAACACGTCTCCCATCAAAGTGAGGTGTTTAATGACCTTGTGGGGGTTGAGCGTGATGGCGCAGGAATGTGAGTTTCTCAGGCAGGTTATCTCTGCTGGCGTCATTCAGGGCATCCGTCGCGCGCGCGCGCGCACGCAAACGCATGTGCTCTTTTGTAATCAGGGATTCGGTGGTCTCCAGCGGAACACATGAGCGATTGTGAGCCACACGCAGGACCCAGAGACCCAGTTTCGTTTCCACCTGGCAGCAGTTTAAATGTGCTTGTGTGCCTCGGGGACGAGGTCGGCGGTGGGGCTTGACTCGGGTGCAGCGGTGTCGTTGTTGTCCTCGGGCCTGAGAAAAAGTACTATTACAGAACACACGTGGGGGGCGGGTTCCCCTTCCTTTGGTGTCGAGTCTAAAGTTACACCGCCCTCTGGAAGAATATTCCCTTGGGAAAGCCGGAGTCGGATCCGGGTCATACAAAGAAAAGGAATAGAGACACTGGGAAGCGTTCCATCAAAGGGAACACAAACATGGACACCCGACGTCCTCGCCCTCCCTCTGTTGGAGTCTGGTTCGCTGGACGTGGTTGGCTGACGGTGCCCCGATGCGGCGGGCTAACTCTGCTTGGCGCCGATGTCAGATCCCCCCTCGAGGTACCTACTGAGAAGGTGTTTCGTTTTGCGGTTTCTCTGAATCCCTCTGACTGGGCCAGTGCACGCTTCTTGACTGACGCCGAGAGCATTCGACATTGTTGGAAACAAGTCCCTTAGAGACGAGACTACTCTCGTCCCGAATCAAACCAGCGATCGCAAAAGACCCTGCAGCGGATGTCAAAAACAATCCGAGGTTTTGTCTCGTGGTGGGCAGAGGAAAGAAACTAGCAGAGAAACGGCGTCTGGTGGCGAACAGCCACCCATACAGAGGATTTATTAGAGAAAGAACATCCGCAATAGTTCGTCTTTTGCTGTGTGGCGGGGCCCTCGGGGAAAGTCACAGAGACGGAGTGTGGTCACTCTCTTGGATGTGTGTGGGATGGAGGGGGGAACATGTCGGGATGGTTCCAAGATGCGGCGGCGTGGGCTGGCGGCTGGATCTCACTCGCTGCGTTAGTGCGTGGTGATTTTCAACCGCTTTTCTGCTTCTTGATTTGCTTCGTCCACTGCTGATCCGTCCAGTTGCTCAAGTCTTCTGCAGCTGGTTGAACAACTTGTTGACGATGTTGCACAGCAGACAATGACATGCTGGAACCGCATATGACGCTGCAGCCGGGAGAACCCCTGTAACATATGGCGTGCCATATCTTCGCGAGTTCTCTTGGGATAAGGCACCTTCATGCGTCGCATCGCGCCATGATGAACATCCAGTGCAGTGCTTTGCCCACGGTTGTTGACAAGGAAGTATTCGGCAAGGAATTCTCAGAAGCAGACACCTAGAGACGGGTACAAGACGGAGTCCGGTACGTACCCGGTGGCATGGGTGGATCAGATAGACGATAAGCCCCGCTTCGACCCAACATTTTTGTCTTTCACATGCTAGAGGGACGCTACCGCAACGAGGCGTTCCAAGTACTCCCGGTCGAGCTCACTCTCACCTCAAGTCATGGGCGACGGGGGCGTGCGGTTTGAGCTCCCGGGGCCCTTCACACACTGACCCGACCACGACTCTCACTGCGGTGGACTTGCACCCGTCTTCCGCCTTACGCTTTGTACGCCGTAGGTACTAAATGCGGTAGCAAAGGCGCAGTGGTTACAGTCGACGTAAACAACAACAGCGCGGGGGACGCAGGTAAACAGCTAGCCACAAGACTCTTAAAGCAAGACAGGGTACCTCGTGGATGCATCTCCCACTTCCCCGGCCAGTCACCCAGTCCACGTTCACCTCGTTCTGAGGTAACTTTTCGGACGGGACTCTTCCCTCGTATCATCCCCATCCCCGGCCACCACCGATTCCCATCCGCCCACCGCCTGGGAAAAGGAAAAAGATCCAAAAACGGCCAGGGCCTACCGGCCAGACTCCAGGGTTACCCTTTCCTGCTTGGCACCTTGTCGTCTCGTCCCTCTTCGCCGCCTTTATTTTTTATTTGCTCTTGTACTCACTCGAGATCCCATTTTCTTTGTCTCACTTCACATTCTTCAACCCACGTTTACTTACAGGTTCATCCCACCAAGTAACCATCTGCCAAACCTCTACTTTTTCTCGCCTTGCTGCTCTGCAACCCTTGTTGCTACCAAGCCACATCTCGAAGACAGGAATCTTCTCTCCCCTTTACCTCGGAAGAACAGCTACCTGCGCAGACGCATCGGAGACGTTCCATTGGCGGGCGATACCAACATCTCCAGACCTCCCCTCACCCAGCATTCCCGGATTGCTAGAAAGCGCGCGCTGGGCTAGAACACCTACCGTTGGTCGACGACATTCCTGATCTCGCCCAAACCGTCCTCGATCACAGGCCAGGAACTCACCTGAAGGCCTATTTCTCCGAATTCCCCAGCGACTCGATTTGTTGTGGTACTGCGATACTAAACCCGGCCGCCGGTGGAAGAGACCCGAAAGACACATAATGCCCCCCTTGCGACCTTGGGCAACCATTTTCGAAGAATTTCATTTGCAGCAGAGTAGAATGTCATCGACAGTTTTCTCAATGCTTCCCACGTCACTACAGGCGCGGCTGCCGCTGCCGCCGATAAAACAGCTCCGCAAGACCGTGAGCCTACAAACCCTCACCTCCAGCAGGCAATCGCATACCCGTTCCCTCTCTGGCCTCGACGGCGTCCATTCCAACACCACCCAGTCCCACATCATTTCAGAGACGGAGGAGCACACGAGGCTGGTGGCAACCGAGCACCATCAGTCATCGCGGACGTACGAGGTCCGATCGGCTGCGGACAAGCAAGAGTATCAACAACAGCAAAGTGAGCACCAGGTGCAGCTGCTACAGGCCCCGCAACAATCGAATGTGGATTGGCGATGGGTCCAACAAGGTAAATGCCAATCTACTTAATTCTCAGGTCGCCTTACTGACTTGAGTGTGCTTTAGGTGTGAATCTGATCAACGTGGCTCGCGATGATACTCGTCGCCCACCTACCATGGGGCCGGGAGCGGAATTTGAACGGAAAGCTTTCATCGACGGCGTTGAGTACATACTCAAGGCTCTACCAGGAGATCTGAATGACATGGAGATCGACCGCCTTCGTGCCTCTTTGCCGAATAATCTCAGATCCCCTGCTGGTGACCGGTCGCATTCACCGTCACGCAGCCCGAGTGGACCGCGATCAATTCTCCACCGAGGCGTTCAGACGGCCGTTGTCAACATCTTCATCCTCATTCACCTGGCTTTACCATACATTGTCCTTCTCATCCGCCTGGCCGCCCGTACCGAGAGAGAATACAAGCTATCCGAGAGAGTTGTGGGTTCCGGCATGAGCTTCGCCAATACCGTTGGCAGCTTCGGCATGAGAACTACGGGCGCTCTTTACAACGTTGGTGACGGCCGGGTCGGACAAGCACTCACGGAAGCGATTGCCTGGACCGTGGAGGGGTTCACGGGCGGTCTTTCCGAAGGAGTTGGTGAGGGTCTGAGCATCGTGGGCGCGAAACGGCAATGATATGAACGATAAGGATACAGAATCCAACGCTACGAGATGCCTCTCGTTATTACCCAGAAAGGGCATTTTCTTATCATCTATCTTGGCTTTAGACTTTCGGAGTACATTTCTGGGTTTTGTGTTGGTTCGGTCGGCAGGTCTTTGGGAACGACTGGAGAGAGGAGTTCTTTTGGACGATTTAAACATTACGAAGACCACTGTGGTCGAAGCGAGGTATGGGTGCTGGCTTGCTGGCGCGAGTCAGGATATGGGCGTTTCCAATCTACCTCACTTGAGAGAGACCTGATGATCTAGAGTGGTTGCATGCATTTATTCTGGTCAAACCCATCTAGCCGTCGGATACGGCAAGAGATGGGTGACACGGGTAGACACGAGCCTACGTGGGATTCTCGATAGCTCAAAATGAAGAAACACTATCATGACACTGACAGCAAACTGACTCGTTGACATCGGCGCTGATCCAGCACGAGTTTGGGTTTCGCATGAGCGCCTCGGGATGGCCCCGGATTTCACATGACGGGAAGACATAAGTGCAGATAACGTGTGTTTCTGAATCCACTTGCCTGGGCCGTCCGCCTTACTGGAAGTGGAGTTGCTGGGAAAAGCGCAGAGTTACTCAACGAGTTAACAAATAAGATGAGAAACCCAAGACAACGACTCTGTTGCGTTACCATCCATTTTCTTCTGTTTGACGCCAAACACTTCCACAAGGATCCAGTGTGCCGCCGGAGCCAACCGGGGCGCGCCCTTGAATGGCTCCACGACTGGTCCCTCGATGGACCCACAAAAAACTTATCGAAGACGTCTGATTAGGCCCGAGACCAAAAAAAAATCCATCGCCTCCCATCCACCCCCCAACTATCGCAGTTCGACGGTGAAAAAACAGAGCAAGACGTCTCCGTCCCCGTACCTTCATTCATTCCCTTTTTCATTCAAACTACATTGTACTCGCTTCTTTTCCAGGTTATACCGCTCTAATACGTCTAAATGTTTCGCCAATCTCTTAGGAGATGTGTTCGCATCAGCGGCGCAAGCTTCGCCGCCCCTGCCCTCCGAACCACGCGACCGGTCGTCCTCAAGTCAATCGCCCAGCCCTCCCAGATTGCGCTTCGTGCGCCTTCCAGCTTGAATGCCTTCAGGCTCTACTCGAGCGAGGCCGCGGCGGCTGCTCCTGAGCAATCGGCCGATGCCCCCCAGCAGAAGTCCGGTTCCATTTCAAGATTCGAGGACCTGCGCACCCTGGGCGTCCACGACAACCTTGTCAACAGCATCACCAAGGGCTTGAAGTATGAGACCATGACCGATGTTCAGTCCAAGACTATCGAACCGGCGTTGAAGGGAATGGACATGTAAGTCTCGAATTGCTTCTCTTCCAAAGTGTAAACTCGCTAACTGACTTGTTCCAGGGTCGCCCAAGCCAAGACCGGTACTGGAAAGACGCTTGCCTTCCTCGTTCCTATCCTTCAAAGAATGATCTCCGCGGATCTCTCCCTCGCCACTCGTAGAGCGCGCTTCTCTGCCGACGCCTCCGACATCCGCGGAATCATCATCTCTCCCACCCGCGAGCTTGCTGAGCAGATCGCCGTTGAAGCCGAGAAGCTGTGCCAGGGCACCGGCTTGGTTGTCCAGCGTGCTGTTGGCGGAACCCAGAAGCGGCAGATGCTTATGGAGACCCGCAGGCGCGGATGCCACTTGCTTGTCGGAACGCCCGGTAGACTCAACGATCTCCTCAGCGACCGAAGCAGCGGTATCAGGGCCCCGAACTTGGCTGCCATTGTCCTCGACGAGGCCGACCGCATGCTGGATGTCGGCTTTGAGAGAGAACTGCAGGATATTGTTTCGCAGTTGCCCGACGCTAAGGAGACTCAGCGTCAGACTCTCCTCTTCTCCGCCACCATCCCCAGCAATGTCATCAACCTCGCCCGCCAGTGGGTCCGCCCCGACAACTTCGACTTTATCCAGACCGTCTCCAAAGACGACGTGCTTACCCACGAGAAGGTGAAGCAGCATGTTGTCAACTGCAGAGGCTGGGGCAACGTGCTTCCCTCCCTGTACGAGCTCATGCACACTGAGCTCGAGAAGCGTGCCAAGAACCCTGACCTGCTGCCTTTCAAGGCCTTGGTCTTCCTTCCCACCACCGGCTTTGTTGAGCTGGCCAGTGAGATCGACCGAAGCATGAAGCATATGAGAAGCCAGTACGACCGTGTCTGGAGCTGGCGCATTCACTCCAAGCTCACCCAACCAGCGCGCACCAAAGCTGCTGATCAGTTCCGCGCAGCGACTTGTGGAATCCTCTTCTCCTCAGACGTCACTGCCAGAGGTTTGGACTTCCCCAATGTAACCCACGTCATCCAAGTCGGCGCCCCCAGCGACCGTGAGCAGTACATTCACAGACTCGGCCGCACTGGTCGCGCGAAGAAGGAAGGAGAAGGCTGGCTCATCCTCCCCGAGTCCGATATCCGGAAGGCTCGTACCGAGTTGGCTGGCCTCCCAATTGAGCCATCCGCCCTCGAATCTGCCAAGGTCGATTTCACCAGGGGAGAGACGTCCAGTGAGATTACCAAGGCAGTTACTAAGGTTGCGTCCGAGGTTCCCGAGGAGATTCTCGAAAAGGCCTACTTGTCTCTTTGGGGACAATTCGACAGCAGAACGGCGCAAGCCAAGGCGGACGAGCTCAAGGAGTGGTGGATTGATGGTATGCAGAAGGATAACACGCCATTCATGAGCAGGCAAGCACTTGAGAAGCGCGGCATCAGGAACATTCGGGGCATGAACACCACCTCCCCTAGAAGATCCAGTTACGAAGATGACCAGCCTCGTGGTTACGGTCGTGACTCTGGTCGCGGATTCGGTCGTGATTCTGGCCGCCGTGACTCTGGTCGCGGGTTCGGTCGTGATTCTGGCCGCCGTGCCCCTCGCGACGGATTTGAAAGGATGGAGCAAGACCGCTTTGGCGACAACAGAGGAGGCCGCCCTCAGCAGAGATCCCAGAAGGCATCTTTCTAAGCTGTAGTCTCTAGGAGAAAAGAACGATTGAAGTGGAGAGAGAGGCCCGTGATGGTGACGGGCCTCGAAACGTGTTAGACATATCATACCCCACCACACCCCAAATTTCCCTTTGATCTGTCTAGGAGGCAGATTTGTATCATAGACATGATTTTGTTACGGAGCCACGATAGAAGGTCAGTTTGGGGGGCGAAAAACGGGTTGTGCAGTTGTATCAAAATCATTGGGATGGAACCGAAAAGAAAAACCGGCTTACTGTATACCACGAAAGCTCACGACAGCCATGTACATATAATATTGGAGAAAATCTCCGAATCTCTTCTTTAAATAACGTTTCTTTTCGAGCTGGTGCTATGATTATGCTTCAATGCCTTAATGTCCCGTTCGTTTGTAGATGTATTCATTCCACATCGTCTCACCCCTCAGATACCTCCTTTTGCACCTACAACCTGCGGATATCAGTCATACAGACAGCAACGACAGCGACGATAGCCTTCATCTCCGGCCTCGATGAAGTCTTCCAAACCTGAAAACCTGGCTCCCACCAACGCCATTTGATGCTATTAGAGCGTTAACAAAAGCCATACAACCTCATGTTGGCAGCTCTTGTCCCGCAACACTACTTCTAGATCCCGAACGCCCGCCAAATGGTAAAAGCCAACGAACGACACGAAAACCCTTTACCGACCAGCCAGCAAGGCGTTCGCATCCCACAACAAAACCCTCTCGTCCCAGCCGACGGTCGCCACCCAACCCCCGACACCAAACAGGCACCAATCTACGCCCACCACAAACTCGGTGTGCCTGTTCATGATGCCGACTTGCGCTCCCACCTGCGCCCCGCCCGCCGGCCCCGCGGGCGGCGCGTTCGAGCGATCGTCCCATAACCTGACGGTCATGTCGTAGCTCGCCGTCAGCAGCAGGTCCGCCGCGTGCGGGCTCCAAGCCAGTCTCCTGACGGCGTATTCGTGCCCCTGCATGACGGACACCGGCCCGGCCGTCGGGTTCCGGATGTCGAACGTGCGCACGGCGCGGTCCACGCCGCCGGTCGCGATGACGGTGTCGCGGTACTTGTTCCAGTCGTGCGTCAAGACCTCCGCGGGCGCTGCCGAGGGGAAGCTGGGCCCGGCGGCGTGCACGGGGATCATGGACGTCAGGTGATAGCGTGAGGAGACGGGGGTGCGCAGGTCGAAGATGCGGATCTGCGAGTCGGAGGAGACGGCGGAGATGATGTTGGGGTTGGAGGGCTGGAAGGCGGCGCTGTAGGTACAGTTGCCGACGGGGAGGGTGCGCAGGGAGTGGTCGCGCGTCGGGGACCACAGCTTGATTGTGCCGTCCCAGGAGGCGGAGACGAAGGTGTCCTTTGTGATGGGGCTCCAGTTGACGGAGAAGGTCTCGCGCTTGTGTTCGTGGAAGTTCATGACGGGGAAGTCCTTGACGCCGAGGTCGAAGAGCTTGATGGAGCCGTCGCCGCAGGCCACGACAAGCTGGTTTTCGTTGATCTCGGACCAGGCGAGGTCATATTGGGAGTCGTTGGTGTCGAAGCTGTTGTTCGTGCAAGGTTAGCCATGTTAAGAACCGGATTGAGTGTTGACATTGAAGGTAAGAGGGTACTTGCGTTGCTTCAACCTCGACGCCGCGGGCTGTCAGGCCCAGGCAGAACACTCGACCATTTCCTACGATGCCAAAGTTGGCAGAGGACGCGACGGCGATGCGCGAGTCGTAGTAGGGCGAGTACTTTACGGCGTACGGGTTGTAGCCCTGTGTACGGAATTCAAGCATTGGGGCCATGGCGGCGGCGTCGGTGCAAGGCGATGCTGCTGCTGCTGGTTCGGGGGCCCGTGGTGTTTGTGAATTGGGACGGGCAAGAAGAGGCAAAGGGACCGTCACGGCAAAAGCATATGAACGCGGGCGGGACAGCTCTGTCCGGGCCACAGGGGCTGGTGATGTAACGCCGATCCGGGGTACCTCGGCAGGACGGGGGAGTGCTGGGATGAGGGATGGCGGGGTGGCTTTCAGCACTCCAAGGTATGCGTTTATCGGGTATGAGAGGGGCTGTGGGGCTAGCACTTTAGCAGCGCGCTCTAGACGCGCCTGGTCGATTACGCCCTTTGGCAGTGCGTCGTCCGTCCCCTTTTGCTGTACTGGCTTGGTTTTTATAGTCAAGGTTCCGCGCGAACGGGATCCAGCTTCGAATATGAAGCGGTTTCGATGTTCCCAGCCGGTGTATGACTACATCATGGAGCCTGAAGAGAAGCGGAAGCACAGTCCTGCCTCGACCCAGCGCGCAGAGGAGGATGACGAGCCAACTGAGGTGAAGCTTGCGATGCTATCATCGCTTCACCCGAATTTTGAGCAGGAAATGCTGCTCGATGTTCTCTTGGCTCACAATGGCTCCGTCGCCGAGTCTCTAGAGGCACTCGCAACCCCAACCTCTGCCAAGAAACCCAGCGGCGTAATGGGCGCCCAGAGCTCGTTGAGGAATTTCGCCACAAAATCGGTGGAAAATGGGACTGGCGCAGAAAGCTCCGCGAAGAGGAGGTTACTGTCGAAGAAGGGCACCACGCTGCATCTCTACGACCCTGACGACATTGCAGAACACACCCCCTGCTCAGTCATCCACAACTTTCTCCCGGCCGAAGAGGCCAACGATCTCCTGCGGGAGCTCTTGCGGGAAGCTGAGACCTTTGAGAAGAACGTCACATTCAAACTCTTTGACAACGTAGTTGCCAGCCCCCACACCACGAGCTTCTATGTCGAGAGCTACGACGAGATTCAGCGGCAAAAGACGGACTACCTGTATAACGGCGCCAAACTTACCGACATCCGCCGCATCACCCCTCAGCTTGTCAAAGTCAAGCCAAAGGTGGCGGAAGCCGTGAACGCGGAAATACAAAAGAGGATTGCGACCCGTTACCCCGGGGGCAAGAAGCTGCGGTTCCAGTCTCCCAAACCGTGGGCTCCCAACTCGGCGTTCGTCAACTGCTACGACGGACCGCAGGAGAACGTCGGGTATCACAGCGACCAGCTGACATATCTCGGCCCCCGCGCCGTCATCGGGTCTCTGTCTCTCGGCGTGGCACGAGAGTTCCGCGTGCGCCGCATCATTCCCAAGGATGGAGATAGCAACTCGGCCGAGGACCCTGATGCGGAGGGCCAGATCTCGATTCACCTCCCGCATAACTCATTGCTGGTCATGCATGCCGAGATGCAAGAGGAATGGAAGCACAGCATTGCGCCGGCGCAGTCGATCGACCCTCACCCTGTCGCTGGAAACAAGCGCATCAATATCACGTACCGCGACTACAAGGCGAACATGCACCCTCGTTACACGCCAAAGTGCGATTGCGGCATCCCCTGCGTGTTAAGGGTCGTCCAGAGGAAGAAGGAAAGCCATGGGAAGTACTTCTGGATGTGCCATGGCGGAAACGCGCCTGGTAAAGAGAGTTGCTCGTTCTTCCAATGGGGGAAATTCGACGACGATGGCAATCCCATGTGGACTCACGCGAAACCGAAACCTTCGGCGTGAACTTTTGTCTATTCTACGACACGTGCTATTGAACACACCGATCAGGGGTTCACATATGGGTTTGTGTCTGCCGGCTTGAGGTCTCCCGCACCGTTGACCTGGCGAATCTGCAGGCGCGTGAGGTCTAGCCCGTCAATGACCCGAGCGTTGACGGGATGCACCTGTTGGCACAATTTGTGGTAGTACTGCGCTATCTCCGCCATACCAGCGAGCTCCTCGTCGCTCAGGGACCTGCACTCGTTCGTCAATGGGACGCCGCATCTCTTGCAGAAGGTCTTGGCCAGGATCCCGTAGTTGAATACGTGCCGGCCAATCTTGTCTTCGTCTCCAGCCAATACGACCTGCTCGGCGGGGGGTTTGATCCAGACGTAACCGTTCTACACGCGGGTCAGTTCACGCTTTGCGCATGCGCGGTCTCCCTCGGAGAGAAAGAACAATCACTTACACGCGCGCAGATGCTGCAGTTGCACTCGACAATGCCTCCCATGAGACCTTCCCCTACCCATGTCTCATCCATGGGATTGCTGAACACCGCGAAGGTGACATCGCCGCAGTGACAGCTGCCCGTGTACGCCTTCCCACCCTCAAATTCGGCCGGCTTGGAACCTTTGTGCGCATGAGGGGCGTACTTGTCTCCAAGCGACGCGCCGTCAAACCTGTCACTGTGTCAGCCTCGAACCGACTCTGTCGTGGTCGCTAAGAGGACCCTACGGTTTCTTCTCGAGCGCAAAAATGTCCAGGTCTTGGATTGAGCGCACCTGCAGGTACCGTCAGCTTCTTGGCCGTTTGGGTCTGTGGGAGTAGATCGTGCGGCGGAGGATTCGAGACTTACATTCAACCCCAACTTCATACCTGGCGGCCCGTTGGGGAAGTCCACCATAATCTCGGTAGCACAGTTACCACAGAACTGAGCGGGCATCAGGATGTTTTCTTTCCGCGGATAATTTCGTCAGCTCACCTTATGGGTCATGTTACCAGAGCCAAAGTTGTAGCTGGAGAGCTCGCTCGCGGCGCCTTTGACAACTTTGAAGTCTTCGGGAGCGGGCATGACCCAAAGAGCGCCCTTCTTGGAGCAGATGCTGCAGTTGCAGTCGACTGCACTCTTGATCTCCGGGAGGCGGACTTCATAGACGAAGGCGCCGCAGTGGCAGTTGCCGCGATAGGTTTGCTTGGGTTCTTCGGATGTCATGTTGGGCGAGGAGGGGAAGATTCTGCTGCTGGAGAGGAGATGAAGGAGGCAATGAGGTCTGGCAAAGATGAGATCAACATCTTGACAGCTCTCCGTCTCTTATAGAATTCAATACACACGATGCAAGAGCGTTTGAAGCGACCAAGGCTGCGTGCTGAGGGCTGAGATGGGTTTGCGTAGCCGGATTAGTCAACAGTACATTTTGTTGAGATGGAAGTGGATTGCTGACAGTCCACCGTGGCCTCATTGGTATTTCTTAGTGAAGATGTACGGTTCTCCGGCCCCAGGGATACTATTTTGAAGCTCGTTTCCGGGTCACCGACACGATCTCCGGGCGGCACTGATGGTTTTACGCTGCTGACTGCATAGCATAGCGCAACGCCTGTGCGACGTCGGATTTGGGCGCCGTGACCCGCGTTTGTCGCATGCGACGATGACGAATGTGCTTCAAGAAGCGAATGGCTGTCTTTACCTACTGAGACTGAGACTCTTTGACTCATCTAAGCGGTTGCCGTTGCATCACACTTCATTGGTCCCTTACTGCAGCTCGCGACAGGCAAGAGTTGCGCCGCGCTTACTGTGTACACAAGGCATGTCGTCACAGCTCTTCAGCGTTGGTTGATTGTCTAGGTTGCCCGACAACTCGCAGGCCCAATGAGAGGTTGACTGACGGCTTACGATAGAGTCTTTGTGCGTGAGAAGTATCCAAAGCAAGACTCGGGAGTCATTCAGACGGCGTGTGAGATAAGCCAAGCAGGCAACCGCCGAAGCGGACGTTGTGTTGTTACCGGGCGAAAGGAAAGTTTCGGCGACCCAGCTGTTGGGGACCCGCGGGAGCTACCTTGGACATTTATCGGATTGGACTTAGAGGGCGATGTGGCATGTTGGGGTGAAGCTGTCATACGGAAATAGAGGCAAGGTGCAATTCGGATGTTTGTTGAGATGAGCACCCTCGTCCACTAAAGGATCCTGAGCGGGGAGTTGAACAGGGAAAGACGGGTTGGGGGGTTTCAGTGTCCCCAGCACTTGGCCAGGGGCCGTCCCGTCCCGGCGAGTTTTTAGGGAAACCCGCCGAATCCCATTAATCTGGCGAGCGTTAAAAGGAAAGCTGACGACCGAGAAGGAGGTAGCCAGTGAGTTGTGCATTTTCCAGCAATGCCTTATGCGCTCCCGGGGCCATTCAAGTTCCGGATGGGTCCGCAGACGATCAACGGCCGCCGTGGTTGCGGTGGGAGGGCCGAGGAGGCGGAGATGACCAGCCCGGGCATATCGGACTTACACCCGTTGCGTGTCATCGCCAAGAGAGGACGGCACACTGATAAAGCAAGCGAACCGACTTTTCGACCTTTTGACGATTGCTTGCTTCCCTGCGTGCCTGCTTCGCATCTCGCCAAGCCGGCGTACGAAGCTCCAAAGATGATTGATAATCGCTTGATCAGTCACACCAAGCATTCCTCTCGATAATATCTCCATCCAATCGGCGGAATGCAGCGGGCGCCGTGGGCCAAGGAACCACAGGCTTAACAGCCTATTCGAGTACACTTTGCCCAAGACGTCTCAGTTTGAGGACGAAGCCGTTCCTTTCCCCGCATACGATGAACCGCAGACACCCCCCCCCAAGACACATCCCCCCCTTAGATCAACGATCAACGATCAACCGGCCATCACGGGCTGCCATTTACAGATTAACGGGGCCAGGTTCCTGATTCGAGATAGGCCGCACGCTGTGTGGGATGGGGCCCCCGGCCGGCTCCCGCGGGAGAAGTCAACCTTATTACAACGGCTATGGTGCCAAGCTGATCGGCCGTTCGCAAGCATGCCACACCAGCACCCAATTCGTCCAAACGGCCCTGTTCCTTTCTTAAAGTGCAACTGTGGCTCCTCGTCCACCGTAGTCATTCCTCGTTTGCCTCATTCACTTTCCATCTCAAGTAAATCACCCCTGCCTCGAATGTCTTGCCAGCTGCCGTGCTGGGAAGTCACCCGCCGGCAGTTTGTTGCATCGCGTACGACGTGATTTGCTTGGCGAGCATTAGACAGCGTAACTCACCTTTTGTGCTTTAAATTTGCCAACTTGGCCCTCGGTTGACAGTGCATCGGAGGATGGCTGGCGAGGCGGGAGTGCCAGGGCAAGACATCCAGCAGTCAGTCAGTCTGTCTGTCATCGCTTCGGCACTTTTGGTTTTCGCCATGGACTTGGAAGAGAATGTGAGGGAGGGTGATGTGATGGCCAAGATCTGCGAATTGCCATCCCCGCTTCCGGTGTGCTAGGTTGAGAAAGGGAGGCTTTGAATCCTGGGATCCTCGTGCTGGGCGTGTGGGTGGTCCTTTACCGTTGCGTCAGGCAAGCGGGTGATTGCAGTGTTCTTGCTTGAAATGTATTTGAAGCCAGGCCCTACCCCTTGCCCCTGGGTGGTTCCTCAAGGACGGGGGTTACTCCTGAGCTCAAGGTCTTGCTCCGTCTGCTTGCTGTATCCATAGGAGCTCCTGCTCTCCTGACATCACCTCCCCAGGCTTTCTCTTTTAAAAGCCGAGTCGCATCCACACATCTCGGGATCCTCCCATAGTGTTTCACCTCTTCCAGGCACTTACATGCACAGCCAGGCCTAGGACAATCCTCGCTGTCTTGGGATCGACGTTCGACATGGCCTACATCAAATCTGCCGTGACCGTTGTCGTGGCTGCGCTGCTCTCGCGAGTGGCTGCTCAGTGCCCAAACTTGACTCCTGTCTCGCAGCCCTCGTTGGCCGAAGGCTACTCTGCAAGACTTGTCTTGAACGGCCTTGATTCTCCGCGAAGTCTTCAATTTGACACCGAGGGAAACCTTCTCATTCTAGAGCAAGGTGCTGGCGTTCAATATGTCAAATTGACCGACAATGGCGGAACAGACGTCTGCGCGGCTTCTCAGAAGCAGCTGATTCCCAACACACAGGTATGTCAATCAACCCTCACATTGGGGGATTTCCCGGGAGACGAACGAAACTTACAAAATCGCAGCTCAACCACGGCATCGCTTTGTCCGCGGATGGCAAGACGATTTACGCATCGTCTTCCACAGTAGTCTACGCCTACCCGTATGACGCGGCCGCCGGCACGGTCGGCCAGGCTCGTCCCATCATCAACATCCCGACGCAGACTGGCCACTCGAGCCGAACATTGTTGATCCCCAAGAGCAGTCCCAACTTCCTGCTGGTTTCGGTTGGCTCCGCGCCTAACCTCGACCTTCCGACGGCCGAGGTCTCTTCTGGTCGCAGCCAAGTCCGCGCCTTCGACCTCACTACGATCACCGGCGATCCCGTTGCTTACAACGATGGAGAGGTCGTGGGATGGGGCCTGCGTAACAGCGTCGGTCTCGCAGACAATGTTGACGGTGGAATCGTGAGTGTGCCCTAGTTACTTTGGCAGGGCATTAGCTAACGACACATTCCAGTGGACGGTCGAGAACTCGCTGGATAACATGGACCGGAGCGGTACGGATGTCCACAACGACAACCCCGGAGAAGAGCTGAACTACCACGGCATCTTCAACTCATCATCCAACGAGTTGAGTGGAGCAAACTACGGCTATCCCAACTGCTTCGCTGTCTGGGACACCACTACCATCCCTAATGTCCAGGTCGGAAGCCAGGTCACCCAGGGAACACCTTCAGGCGACGTGACAGATGCGTACTGCCAGTCAACACCTGTGGCACCTCGACTCACTTTCCAGGCCCACCTGGCGCCCCTCGATATCAAGTTCGAGCCCAGCGGAAAGGCTGCGTACATTTCCTTCCACGGTAGCTGGTAAGCACCTTCAGGACGGGACTTTGAAGTTGACGGAAGCTAACGTACTCGCAGGAACCGCCAGCCTCCTGATGGATACCGACTCAGCCGAGTTGACTTCGGGGCCGATGGACAGCCCACGGCCGCCTCGACGAGTCGAGAGGCGGAAGTCAGAGTGATGTGGAACAGCGACCAATCTGTCTGCCCTAACGGTTGCTTCCGACCTGTCGGTCTTGCATGGGATACCAAGGGTAGACTGTTCATGGTAAGCGACGCATCGAACGAGCTCTTTGTCATCACGGTCCCCGCCTAGAATGCGGGAGACCCTGGGATGTCGTGCCCGGCGTAGTCAGCTAACCACATCGCTGTGGATGGACTGGGAACAGTGTGTGGAGGTATGAAGAGGAGGATCTTCTATGCACATATTTACTGGAGCTTGGTGGCCGGATGCCCTGCACATAGCTTAGCTACGCCGGCAATACAATTCACGTTCGATTGTTGTCTACTCACAGATGACCTGGCTCGCCTGGGGGGATGGCTGGCTTCAGTCCATCTGCCTACCGTCGGCGCATGTCGTTACAAAAAGAAACCCCAACACTCAAATGTCCTTTCTCTCGCAAGGAGAAGGCTGTCTGTCAAAGGACGAAACGAAACAGTTCCTCTCATCAAGATTGCCGAAGACAGACAAGCGGGGAAAATGTGCCTCGTTGCCGTGCAGCAGCAGAGAGGACGACCCTTGCATCGGCCCGGGCTGCAGTGGACCAAGCGGGGATCTCCCAGTGTGTTTGTGCCTCTCCCACTTGGGCATAGTCTGGTGCGTTTTTCGCTCTCAGCAGCAGTCTTCCCGTATTGATTCGCGTGGTGAGGTGCGACAAGGGCAACCGCAAGTGCAGATGCTGTGCATGCCGTAGTACGCTTCCTAGTAGCGCGGTGCTCCAATCAGGTGTCACGCCAGCTCTCTCAGGTCTCACACGTCCAACCAATCTTGCCTGGGCACCCTCTCCCACCCGTCCCGTCCGTCGGCGTCCCTCTCGCTCCCGGCCAGTCTTAATCCAACACACTCATTCTGCTCAGCCTGCCCGTTTACTGCGTTGCGTCCCCATCCCACGTTGGGCTGAGCCGCCAAAACACTCGTTTGCCGCCCTTCATCCATTCTCGAACCTGTGGTTCGTTTCGTCTTCATTCCGACGCCCAGAGGCTTCACCGGTTGTCGACGCCCGCTAACCGCAACGCATTTGTCTCAGCCTCTGCGACACTGCAACGTCGGAACCCACGGTCTGTCGAGGCGTCGTCACGCGCGCGCATCGTGCTGCACGAACTCTCCTCGCCTGCCTGATCCTTCGTTCGAACTCCCCACGCACATCACTCGCTTGACCCGTACCGTCCGACATTTGGGCTCGCGACATTTGCGACTCAGCCCTACGGCCCGACTTTTCGCGTCTTCGAAGCGCGCAATCTTTGCGACACGCTACACACAACCCTGCGCACATCGCCCACGTCACTCGACGCAAGCGCAAACGCAAATACGCCGACCGCGACTGAGCGCACGAGATGCCTCTCATCAATCGGCAAAACCTCGACGACGATGTAGTGGTCCCGGCCCACTACGGCGGCTGGTCACCGCTCAGCCCCGGCGCCGTGGTTGGCGTCACGCTCGGCGCCGTCGTCGGGTTCCTCCTCGTCCTCTGGATGTTCTACACCTGCATCAACTTCGGCCGAGCTCCCGTCGAACCATCATCATCATCGTTGTACACACCCACCGCGACATCGGTTCTCTCAGTTCGGTCTCGGAGCCGACATCACCGCAAACACCGCAGTCCGGCTCGTGGGCCGAGAATAATCGCGACGGAGGAGGTGAGGGTCCGAGAGAGGGACAGCGTGAGCCGGACTAGGGGCGGACCGATCATTGTTGACGCGGATCCGCCGATGGTGGAGCGTAGAACGAGCCGGGGACCGCCGCCTCCCAGGATCGTGACAGATGAGGAGGAGGAGGTTGTCGTTATCGAGGAGCATGAGCCTGAGAGGAGGCGGAGGAGGAGACACAGCAGTTCTCACAGGCACAGCAGCCGACACGAGAGCCGGAGACGTAGCAGTCGCGACTACTAGGGCAGAGAGGATATACCTGGATTGGGTTGTTGAGTTGTTGGGCCTTTCGAGTCACGGGGTAGATGTTGGGCATACGATATTGTAATGGATTCACCCTGCTTCGTGATGGACAGATGTTATCGACTGCGACGCGTGTACTGGGACGACAAAGTGTACGAATGTTTGTGTGAGAGATGTCGGTTTGGCATGTGAGTGCAGCGGTCATGCGATTATACGTCAAACGGGCCGGGGAATTTTCTGGGGAAAGGGGCCCCTTCTCTCGTCTAGAGATCAGACGGAAGAATAACAGTGGCGCCGTTCCTCGGATGCGGGATGGACCTGAGCGTGTTCGGTTTCGATACGAAAAGAAGATGCCCGCATTCCTCACCCCGGAAGAGTTGTTGATGTTCAGCATTACCCGAATACGGAAGAATTTCAGAATCTTTAACCCTCCACGATCGACGGCGGGTGTCGTCCGGCGCGTGACGACGCTTGAAGCGGCCTGAAGCGGAGCCGCGACACCACCCCGAAGAGCGAAGAGGTTGCCTGTCGGAGGTTTCGGGCTCTTTTTTGCTTCATGTTCATTCTGTGATCTCTTGATGATTCTGTTGGGCTTATTGGACAGGTCGGCTGGTGAGGCGTTAGGGGTTCTGGGTGTTACTCCGTGGTTGAAGAGGGTTTGCTAGTCTGCCAGGCAGATATGCACGCGGATGCTCATTGATTTACACTGAATAATGGCTGCATGTGTTTTCCCCAGAGCACTTTCGTCCGAATATTTATTTCCCTTGCTCCTGGAGGGACTGAAAGCGCACCTACCAAGATGTGGGTGCGCCCAAGCTAAGCCTCGGCGCGGCTTGACATCTCATGCACGGCATCTGCATGGTGCACAAGCCGCGCCAGGCACATTGAGCCAAAATATCACAAGATCATCGAGATCCCGGGTGGCGCACCTTCTTTCTACGCCTCTTCGTCGCTCTCGCGCCCATGGAACCCTGATGACATGGAAGGGGAAGGGAGAAAAAGGGTAGACTTTCCTCGTCAGTTTTGACACCTCTGACCACCTCAAGGGGGGTGTGGGAACTAGGGAAGGAAGCATTGGCCAATGACAGGTGCGGCACCCGCATTTCACATGCTTTCCCCGGACTGGACGCCATGCTGCTAATAGTTTCAGAATGACATCACCTGCGAGCTTCGGCTCGCCGGGGGGTAGCAGCGCGCAGGAACTCAACCGGCGTGCATGCTTCGCTCCAAGTCACCAGCTAAATGGATTAGGTTGTTCATGAAAGGGGGAACAGACAGCAAATCAGGCAACCAGTGCTGGCGAGTTAGTGGACAATGCTAGCTAACCATCATTCCGCCCCTTCTCTCGGCTTGCACGCCCAATCAGACGTACCTTCTGAGACTTGAGGAGAGCTCCTTTCTCTGAGACATCATAGCTCCCACCTACCTGCCTACCTTACCCACCGTCTCGTTGTGAGCGTCTTCTTTTTAACATTTGACTTTCCTCCACGCTGCTCCCATTTGCTCTTCTTATTTTCTTCCCGTCATCACACTCGCAACGACATCCTTTGACGTCCATTGCCCTTAGAATCGTCATAAGACATTGTCGCGGTCACGACTCCGAATACACACAAGAAGAATAATAGCAGTCGCGAGATCGCAGCTTTCAGGGCGCAATGGAGCATCCAGGTATGTCACCATGTGCCACGAATCCCCCCAAACCCCCGGTCTATCCTGTACGACACCTCGCAACCCCAGCTGTAGATGTAGCCAAGATTGCGCGATGTATCCATACCATCTTGATCACCCTCGCAGACTTGCAGAGCCTCAACCCCAACCCTCGTGTAAAGAGTTACGTTCTGACGATGCTCAGTGAAGGAAATTAGGACGGTCATTCGCGACTTGGTCCAAGGCTCGCCCAAGGAGCAGTATGACGCCCTCTTCAACCACTTCACCGAGGACGCAGCCTTCACCCACCCCTTCTGCCACGTGCCAAGTTTTGGCAACGTCGACATTCCCTTCCTCTTCACCATCAATTCACGGTGGCTCGTCCTCATGATTTACCGATGGTACCGCATTCTGAGTCCCAGCATTGCCATGAACATCGAGTCGGCTGGTAGGTTCACATCCTCGTCACGATACATCGCGAGCAGAAACACTCACACACACACACACCCTGAACAGTCCTAGATCAAAGAGCAAATCTTCTATACGTTAAGATGCGCCAAGACTTCCGGCTATGGTTCGTTCCTTTCTACTCCGCCCCTGTCGACTTCGTCGTCGTCCTCCGTCTCGAGACACGCAACGTCGATGATCAAAACCGGCCTCTGCCCCGCAACCAAACCGACGCTTCTGCCGTCGGGGCCCGCCAGCGTCACTTCATCATCCACCAGGAGGACCACTACCAGGTCGGCGAGTGGCTTAGGTTTCTGGTCCCCTTCTTCGGATACTGGGCCTGGCATGTCTTTACTCTCTTTTCCACGATCCTGTGTGCTGCCGGCGCCCTGATTGGATATCCCGTCACCCGGTACTTTGACTGGCAGGCCACAACGCAAAACGGCGCCCAGGTGAATAAGGCCGACTAGTGCGAGATCTTTTGCTCCAGATTGCGCCACCTTTTAGAGCGTCTCCGCTCCTTGGGGCGCCGCCATTTCGAGCTCCTCCGCCCCTTTGCCGAACGCGTGCTAAATCCCCTACGTCCCTTGGCCCACCGTGTTGCCCAATGGCTTCAAACCACGCCCGTGGGAAACTTCGTGAGGAACCAGATTGGTCTCTTACTTCTTTTACTTTACGTGATCGTATATGGTATCATGGGCGTCATCTTGTTTGTTGCGTGGCCTTGGTATTTGCTCTACAAGAAGATCTGCAACGTCGACGGAATGAACAATAGCGAGTAGTACACTGAGGAAGAAGTGGCGTGGATGGAGCTGACATTGTAGGCAAAGGATGGTTGTGTACAGCAAGGTTATTTGCGCTCGGTCGCAGAAAAACGTCTGTAACTAATTGTTGATCGGCACTATGCGAACCTTGTATTGTCAGAAGGACGGCAGTTTTCTGAGCAGGACGTCGTGGTTGGAGGAGTCATTCCAGAGACATCATGTTATAGCAATCAATCCCAACGTTTTACTTCCGCTATCGTCGCTGATGTTATCGTCACTGTCGTTGTATCAAGTAACAGTTCAAAACGCCGGTCAGTGAATACACAAGGAACTGTGGCTGCGAAGACACAGGAAAAATAGGCGGTCTTATGATCAACCCACTTCAAATTCAAACCTGCTTCCGGCTCATCGCCTAGCTTCGTCTCGTGCTCTTTTTTTCGCGCGCTTTTTTGGGTATACCGACACAAACAGCCACAAGAGGGCTGGCTGACCAAAAGAAAAGTCCAAACCACACATTCACACAAGTAAGCCTTCCTCCTTTTTGTATATACCGCGTGCGTTGCCCTCCTCCTCCTCCCTCCGTCTTTTGAGCTATATGCAGAGTGCTTCGGTCGAGACGCACTGACTAGTCTTATTTTCATCTCCCCACGTGATCTGTTCTAACTTTTTGTCATGGCCTCATCGTGTAATAACTTCATGCGTATATACGCCCTCGCAAACTTGGATAGATTTGCCAAACACCGTAACCTGTGTACGGCGTACAAGTGGTGGTAGATTAGGCGGGCCCTTACATGCCACCACCGTTCGCATTAGCACCGTTGGCGCCTTGTTGATCTTGCGGCTGCTGTTGCGGCTGTTGCTGCTGCTGTCCTCCAAAGAAGAAGCCGTCGAATATGTTCATCTGCTGCCCGTCGCTGAAGTCGTGGTGCATGTTGTCCCAGTTGATGCCGAAGCCGAGATCGAGGTTCGGGGTCGTGCCGTCGCCGCCGGCGCCGACTTCGCCGTTCGGGTTGCCCTGGAGGCTCTGGAAGAAGTCCATGGTCTGGATGTCGGGGTACTCGCCGCCCATGTTGTTGTTGTTGTTGTTGTTGTTGTTGTTGTTGTTGTTGTTGTTGTTGTTGTTGTTGTTGTAGGAACCCCCCTGCTGTTGCTGCTGTTTCTGGTTCATGAAGGAACCGCCGCTGCTTGACCTCTGAGCCGCCATGCGACGCGGCACAGGTGGCGAGGCGACGAAGGAGGGATCGATCTCTGAGGGGCTGCCCTGGCCCATCATGTTGAAGTCGGCGGCGCGCGGCGAGTTGCGCGGGGGCAGGTCGCCGGCGACCGACAGGCTTGGGGAGGAAAGCGTGTCCGAGAGGGCGCGGTCGGTCTGGAAGCTGCCTTGCTGGAACTGCTGTGGCGGCTGCTGGCGGCGGCGGCCCGGGGCGGCGCTCGCTGTCGACGTCGAGGCGCCGTCGCCGCTGGCGGAGCTCCACTCGAATCTGTTCTCGCGCATCTTGCGCGGCGGCACGGAGCCGAAGCCGCCGGTGGAGTTGGCCATCTTGATGGTGGCCTTGGCCGTGCGGTCAAAGGCGTCGCGGCAGGTCTCTGCGGGCGGGCACTTGTCGATCAAGTCGGTGAAGACGGACTTGGCGGCGAGGATCGTGAAGTCTACTTCGTCCATTGTCTGGAAGGGCCATGTCAGTACTTATCAAAGCTGGGTTCGAAAAGGAGGGCCGACTTACCAGGCGGCTTCTGACGATTGGCGAGTGCCAGATTGCGTAAAGGTATGAGATGCCGGCCATGAAAAGGTGGTGGGTGGAGAGGTACGTGTAGCTGACGAGTCCGCTGAGGTGTAGCTGTCGATAGATGCGCAGGATCTTCTGTCCAGCCTCAGCGACCTTGAGGTAGATTCTGTCCTCGTCCTCGCGCAGCTCTGCCTGGAACGCCGTCGGGCTGTTCACCTCGTTGGACGTGTTGTACTCGCCCTCGAACATGGCAGGGACACTCAGGCTCTGGCGGTACAGCATGATAATCGCCTGCCAGTAGTTGAGCTCCAGGAACTCCGTTGAGAAGGCCACGCCCGTTTCCTCCCTCGTCGGCGCCGAGTTCTTCCACTGGTACAGCCGCCGGTCAATGTCGATGCGCCAAGAGCGGAAGCACTCGAACTTGACGAGGAAAGGGGACGGCAGGTGGGTGTGCATGTCCGAGTTCGTAATGTTTTGGCCCGAAGCCCGCACGACTTGTGTCTGGTTGTACTGCAGAACCTGCAGTATCTCGGACTGCAACAGGCGTAGCTTGAAGTAATGGTATGCCACATGTTTGTAACTCGGCTCGGCCGAGTCTGGGGGCATCTCCAGGAACCCGGTGGGGGTGATGTACTGATCGTCCAGCAGCGAGGGGAACTCGGTGGTGATGACCTGGTCGCTGATGCCAAACGGTCGACCTACGCACGTACTGACCAGGCGGTCGAGGGAATATGTGCACCACCAAAGCCGCCGCCTCATGTCACGGATGAACAACCGTCTTCCCTTTTCGCGGGACCGCGTCTCACCCGACTCATTCATCTCGCCGTTTTCCTCTTTAATCTTCCCCAGCGGGTCCATCATGGCTTTCGCTACGTCGCTACCGTCCTCATAATGCAAGCCTAGGTCTACGGCCAGTCTAACAGCGACGCCAATTATGTACCTGCAAGGCCGGTTAGCGTACACGTTACAAAGATCGCATGAATCACGGGACAAAACTCACCAAAGACCCGGCGGGACGGGCCGGAGGAGCGCAAAGTTGGCCAGCAAAAGTACCGCTTGCAGAACCTCCAGCCCGCCGCCACTATTGCCAAGACACGCCTCGAGATGTACGATAGCACTCGCGTGATATTCCTCAGGCTGAGCCTGGCCAAACTTATTTGCGTCTGGCGGATTACGGGGCCCAGCACCTGAACCGTCTGATTTCACAGGCTCGCCCACGATGACGCCGCAGCCAATGGCAAACACCATGTTCAACATATATAATTCCCGCGGTCCTTTCGGCCCGCTCGGGTTGGCGTACGCCTGTTCGAACATTTGCATAAACTCTCCGCGATGGAGGATGGGTATTTGGGGGTTGGCGTGCTCGAAATAGAGCGTCACAAGCCTCATGCCGACATCACGGTCTGGGAAATTCGCCGGACGGATCGTGGGTTTAGTGTGGAGGCCAAAGAAGGAGTCGCGCATCGACGTCCCGCTGCCGATCGGGAGGCCTTTGCCCGCGCGGTCAGAACCATTCTGATCCGATACGGAGTACTGCACGGCGGCGAAAACGACGCGGTTGAATGACACGCCCGAGGCGGACGCCAAGGACCGCGGCTTCGACGGGGCGACGATATCGAGCATGCCCGTCTGCGCCCCGCCCTCGGCCTTCTTGGCCTTCTCCAGGTCAGGGCGGTGGACGCTGCTGTTCTTCGCGGGGCCGTTGCCGTCGATGCTTTCTGAACGCGCCGAGTGGCCGAGGTCTGTGGTCGATCTCGGAGGTTCGGTTCCGGGGCGTGAGCAGAGCTCGAGGTTCTCGGCGGGTGGGAAGAGGATGTTGTTGTTGGCGAGCAGCGCTTCCAGCTGCTCCACGCGGGTTTCTAGATAAAACACATAGCTTCAAGGACAAAGTCAGCAGCCTTTCAATGTCAACGATACCACCATGGTGTATGGTGGACTCTACGTGAAGAGGCAGTAGTAACCCCAGTTGCTCGCGCCGTACCTTCTGGGGATCTCCTTCTTGGTGATTGGATCGTAGCCCACACAGGCGACGCCGGCCTTTGCGCAGCTCGCACAGCTGGGCAGCTTCTGGTCGCACCTGTTCTTGCGCAGACGACAGCGGTTGCAGGCGCTCACGTTGCGAAAGTTGCTGCTCTGGCCCGGCTTCCCGCCCGCCTTGTCGGCCAAGGCTGCGCCGGCGCCGGCGATAGCGTCGTGTTGGTTGTCGCCGGACGGGCTCTGGTCGTTCCCGCCCGAGGTCGGGGAAGCGTCGTCGTAGGAGCCCTGGCGCGGACGCTTCGTCGGCTTCATGACCGGCGAAGGCGGCGAGTGGGCGGGCATTGCGTAGTTTGGGCGTGCGCGCGCGCGGGCGGACTCGGCGGCGGCGGCTACGGAGGGGACGTCGACGAGGGCGGGTTGGGAAAAGGGACGGGATTGTGTTTGGAATTATTTTCCGGGCGGCGGCCGGCCCGGTCGAGGTCCTCGGTGAAGCAGGGATGAGGAAGGTGTCCAATCAGAGTACTGGTAAGGAGAATTGTGCGACGGTCTATCGGGTTGAAGGCTTTGATCAGCGTTAGGGAAGTGGGCGGTTTGTGAGAGGTGACGATTTGCAGCGTTGTTGGAGAGGTTGGAGGGAAAAAGAGACGTCGGTGAGGCTCACAAAGTGCTGGTACACTGCTATCGCGACGTTATCTTGACTTGCGCGCAGGCAGCTCCACCCATCATTCGGTAGTGGCACCGATGGGACTGCCCGCGCTGCAACTGCTGAAGAAGCGATCGTTATTTTTTTCCCTTCCCCTCCGAGGTACCTTCCCAGGATATCCTATCTCTTTTTTTACTAAGGCGGCGCTAGAATTTTGGGTAATCGAACGGGTGGCGGGGTGGCCGTTACGGCAGTTTTTTTCCAGATGCGAGTCCGTCGAAAACGAGACACCGACAATGTGTGCTGCTTGCTCAGCTGGTATTCACGTCGAGTCTGAAGACGTGACCGAGACTCGGGTCGCAGATGGCAAGAATGCGCATGTCGAGGCGGGGGAGACTGACGGAGGCGGGCGGTGAGGATGCGGGTTGAAGGTAAAAAGACAGACCCAACAGCGCCGAGGTTGAAAGAAGAAAAGAAAAACCGGCGCGAGTCACAGAGCATCCGGCGTGTTGCTGCAGGATATGAGAAGCAAAAGAGTGGGCATTTGCAACCTTGCCTGAACAGCGTCGGTGAAATGGGGTGGATTACAACGTGCGGACGGGCAAGGCAAGATTGAAGGCACCTTTCACACACACACACACACACACACACACACACAAAGTTGCTGTAATAAGGGTGTGATGCTAAAGCAGGCAATGCGCTAGCTGTTGGGCAGGGGGTATTCCAACCTGCCAGGCCAGGATATAACTTTTTTGTCAACTCCAAACACCTGCTCACTAATACTTTTTCCAGGCTCAGCTGATAAGCGCAAAGGAAGGAGAAGGGATCGTCTGCGAGAGGCGCGCCTGTGGTAGAGAGTGGAGGTAGTAAGCCTCGAGTAAGAGCAAAGAAGAAAGCGGCAGAACGTGAGAAGTGACGGCCTGACTCTCTGTCACAGTTGGATTACACCTAGTCTGTGGCCTCTGTTAGTAGTTGCTTCTTCTTTACAGAATGCAACTGGCGGTGGGTAAGGACCTCATCGCCCTCACACAGAGTCATGCCTAGTCCAAGCAAGGTGCGTATCCAATTGCACTGACACGCTCTTCTCTTCTTCATCAAAAGCCTGGAAACTTGAAAGACAGCGTCCAAAGTCAACATGTAGTGGCCCCCCGCACTTGGGGGGAACATCGAGATCCCAGCCGGCTAAACCGGATCCAGCAACTCATCCTGCGCTGGCGTCGAGAAAGCACTCTCTGGATTGGACGCTTCACTGAAGTTTTGGGCTTGGCAGATTGATGGCCGCCGGGTATCAGTTGACACTGCTTGAGCTAAGCACCTGTAATCAACGGATTGCCATTGATTGATACCACGAGAAGAAGGAGTCTGCCACAGACCTTCGCCAGCTCTCTTATCTATCCGTCCCAGCCGCAGGCCTTCTCTTACACCACCGTAACTGAAGACATAGAATCATTATCTTCACCCCGTACTGTCGCGTGCGCCGTTCCCTACTCTGGACCGACCTCCAGAAACGAATACGACAGCTGTGCAGAAAGAAAGCAGAGAAAACAAGGGTGAATGTCGTCTTCATGTGGTCGTGATCATCTTGCCGAGTATATAATCTCTCCGCCTACCTTCTTGTCCCCTTCAGAGCATCACGTCGGCTTATTCAAGTACCTACCTTGAGCCAACGTTCGTGCGTGTAAGTCAAAGTCCGGCTTAATCCGCCTATTGCCGCTCCCAACGCAGCTGCCGATAATCGGTGGCCATCCTCACGGCCAACTCATCGTCACCCTCACTGACCTCATAGGTGCAATTGAACATGATCTGATCCAACCATTCAATCAGCCATCAACAAGTACCGAGGTGGCATTAACGACCTCCCAACTCAAGCTTAGCACAAATCCTCTCAGCCGCCAGGGGTCGCCAGCTGTCTTCTAGCCTCCCCATGCTCCCCGTCCTGCCGATATCGACTCCTCTCCAGGTGTCAAGCTCCAGCCCAACCCATCACCAATGGCAATAACGCCTTCGTGACCCCCCGGAGCGGGGACCCAAGGAACAAAAAAAAAAAAAAAAAAAAACCTTCGTGAAAGGTCCTACCACATGTCAATTGCACTCACAAAAAAGGAAACATGGGTACACAAAACTGCATAGCCAGGGGGGAAACAAAAACGTCGTCAGCCTCGATGGGGCCCCGTCAAGTTCCAGACCAGAAATAGAACCACACTCAATCAATCCAAAATCTTCGGACGGCCAAAACCCCCCACACCGGGAAGTCCGTTAGTGTTCCAAACAGAAGAAAACGACGCTACCGTTCCAAACTCATTGATCCAGCACCACACAAAAGCAGAACGAACGCATGAAGGGCTGTGGCAAAGCCCGCCCATGCATTACCCCAGCGGCCTTGAGACAATTATAGTAGAAACGGCTGGGGAGGTGATGGATGGATGAGAGCCCCTCGTCCTGGGAACCGGAAAACTCTCCTGCTACTGCTCTTCGGATGAACTGAACATAAGATAGATGCCGGCAGTATAGACCAGCCGACATAAAACGGCGCGCGATGGTTAGCAAACAACCCCTGCGAATAGTCTACCCCAGATCTGCTCAAAAATAAAGAGACCCCTCCAACGTAGCATTTATCCATCGGCCAGAGGGCCTGGCTCACATGCAGGCCCGCCAAAGCTTGTGGTATCTCATGGCAAGCAAGTTTAACTGCATCCCTCATCTCGATCTCAATTCACACGTCCAAGTTTGAAGATTTTTTATAAAATGTTTGTCAAAGTAAGGGGATCGTCCCCATCAATTCTCTAAGTGGTCATTAAAACATAGGAAGCATCCTTCGCAGGCCTGCCCCCCTAGCAAGAAAGAAAATCCCAAGAGATTCCAATCCTCCGTCATCGCAGATTCCCGGTCGGTCGGTCGGTCTCTGGTATCCAACAATGCCATTCGCTTTTTGTGCCCTTTCTTGTCTCTCTTACTCTCAACGTCGATTCCTGGACTTCCATGGTATCTCCAACTCCTTTGGTCCAAATAGATCCAAACAATAAAAACACAGGTAAACTCGGCTCAGGCGATTTGCCTGGCCATACATGGTGGTATGAGCTCGAAACGCCCCCTAAGTCTGTAATGAAAATAGAAAGAGAAAAAAAAAAGAAAAGAGAAGATTCTCCTTCATGCTGCCCGCTGATGGAAAATGGGGAATAAAACAAGTGACAAGTCGTGAGAAATTCCCGTGTATGCTCTCTCTCCGCCTCCGTCCGAATTATATCACATATTCCAAAAGCTCTTTTCCTCTTATCCTGTCGTGTCCCGTGAACGATAGTCTATGTCTTGGTCGCCCTGTTCCCGTTGATAACGCCGAATGATGAGAAACGCCGATGGCTTGGTTGTTAAAGGCAGGGTCATGATGTTGCGTAATGCCTTTAGCGTCGAAATCGAAAATGAAAACAAAAATTCAATCGTAATCCGGCTTAACGTCTGCAGCTGGGGCCGGCCTCAACCTCGTACTCCTCGTCGTCGTCCAGGGGGAGCAAAAGTCCCTCGGTCTCAGTAGGCTCGAGGGCCGTCTCGATGTCCTGTGTCGGCTCGTCCAAACGTCCACGGGGCTCGGTGGCGTACAAGCTGAGAACGGCTCCGATGATGGTGATCGCACCGCTAGTCCACCATGCGAGACCAGAGTAGCCGATTCGGAGGCCCAAGGCGTAGAGAAAGCCAGAAACGGTGGGGCCAAGGGCTCTGCACAAGCTGGCCGTAGAGGCGGCGACGCCATTGATGGTTCCAAGGGAGAGCAGGCTTGGTGCGGAGTTGGTGAGGAGGATAGCGTTGCTGGGGTAGGCCATGGTTGAGAAGGTGCACTTCCAGATGACCATCATGTAAATGCCAACCATTCGAATGTTGCTCGGCAGAAGGACAAGGTATGGGGTCAACATGTACAGCATGAAGTACGAAATAGCGAGCATTCGGAAAAGGCGGAGGGGTCCGAGGCGTCGAACGACCATGGGGAAAATGAAGACGGTCGAGATCATCGAGTAAACGCCCTGCACAGAGAGAATGACACCAATCTGGCCGGTTTCCATGCCGAAGCCGTCGACGAACTTGAAAGGAAGGTGGATATCCTTGTGCTCGGGCGAGGCGGTGCTGAGGAAAACGGGGAAGAGCTGATCGAAGGTCATTGTGTGGCTAGCGAGGAAGTCAGTAACAACCCGATGGCTCCAGTCAGGAGATACACTTACAAAGCCAGAATGCCGTAGGAAATGATGTTCAAGACAACCGGCCGCGTGAAAGTCTTGCTTGGCTCAGCAGGAGTCTGCTCAATGTCTTCACACGGGGCAGCGCTCAGATCCAAAGTTTCGGTAAGTTCAGGAATCTCGGAAGAGGATCCAACAAGCTGAGGCGAGTTCTCGTTTGTGCGGTATCCGGGGAGGTCGTCGTCGTCAAGCAAAGCCTGCTTCTCAGCCTTCCGCGCCGGGATCTGGCAGCTGCCGAGCGAAAGCCATGAAGAGATGCGCTTTCCAAGCTCGACACCAGCATCTCTCCTCTTCTTGCGCTCCGCGTGCGTCTCCTCCAAGAACAAAAGTCCGATGATGACACCGAAGAAGACCGTGATGGCACTGAAGAGGTTAGGCAGAAGGTAGGGGAAGCGCTCCCAGATTGTTCCCTTGGGGAACAAGCTGGGAAGGTTCACACAAGGTTCGGCGAGCGCACCGCCAATCATCGGTCCAACAACGGAGCTATCGAAGATTAGACACATGAACCTGGCAAGTGTGACGAGTCGCGTAGTTGGGGTATACTCGTCGCGGAATTAACTTACCCAAGGCACCACACTAAGGGCATGATGGTGTATGCACGAGCTGGTGGATAATTAGTCTCCCTGACCTGTAACCGGGGAAGGATCCGAACTTACGCTGGTGTTCCTTGACAGTGACCAACTCGGCAACAGTAGTTTGCAACACACCAATGTTGCTGTCCCCAAGTCAGTATCCCCGTTTGACAACAGATTCAAAATAGATACATACCCGTTCAGCAGACCACCAAGAGCGCGCGCAATGAGCGCAACGGCCAGATTGGGTGCGAAGCCGAAGACCAGAGAGCTGAGAGCAGTACCGGCGAGACCCATCAAGAGAACTGGTTTGCGCCCAATCTTGTCGCTGAGCCTTCCCCACATGACCCCAGTCGAGAATTCAGCCAAGGTGAAGGCAGAGGTAACCATGCCGGCGTACACGGCGATTTGATCGTCGGTTTCAGCGATGTGGAAGTCGCGGACCATGTGGTAGATGTATGGGAAGATGGACATGAAAGCGATCGGTTCGCAGATTCTGCAAAGAGCTGATTACTCGTGTTAGTCGCAGCTGCGCCCACGCTTCGTGTAAGCCTGGGAGAACTTACCGAGAACAAACATTTGTCTCGCGGGGAAAGGTGGACGGCTCGACTTGGCCTTGCTCCCTGAGGAGCCGCCTCGAGGGCCTCCCGTCATGTAACCTGATCTCTTCATTTTCGGAACTTCTTTGACCATGCGATTCGGGTTCGAAGCGTTGACAGGCCGGTAGGTGAGTGATACCCAGCGTCGGAAGGGTAGACGATAAGAATGCTTGGGCGTTCTCGCAATATATAGCGTTGGCGGAACCCAGAAATAGTTCGGTTGGTCTTGGGTCGAGGGAGACGAGACAGGAATCGCTGTGCAGGTGGTCCAGAATGGTGTGGGCAAGAATTTGTTTTGCCAGTTCTCGTTAAAGGGAGGGAGAGTCTGCGTGTTGAGACTGATGATGTAACCGGAATAAGCAAAGGTGAAAAAGCAAAGGTAAAACAAGTAGCGTAGAGCAGAGCAGCAGAAGCAGAAGCAGAGCTGTAATCCGGGCACCGGTGGCTGAGGGGCTGTGGAAGAAAAGTATCAGACGGTAAAGGAACGAGCAAGCTCTGGGGAAGCAAGCAACTTAATATGAAGGGAGCGCGGACATGATGATGAGAGGACCAAGAGACGTCAAAGCCCAGGGCCACCCCAGACACAGACCAGACCCAGCTGGGTTGGACAGGCCACCGGGACCTTACCATTGCCTGGGTCGCGGAAGCAAATTGGATCTAAGATTGGAACGGCGGTGACCATGGCATGGCCAGCGCAAAAAGCAACAAGACGATCCTCCCACTTGTCCACCGGGGAGGGACTCAGGGAGATGCGGCGGCGAAAGTCCCACGACGTGGGAAGGGGATCCAACTGCCCGGCATGACGGTCGTGGGGCCCAAAAGCCCTGTACCTGATCCAGGGGTACCCCCAAGACGACCTTCGGTGGACTCCCTCTCCATAGAAGCGCGGTCGAAGGATACCCCCTGTCAACCTGGATGTTCGAAAGGCGGTCCCAAGCCACGAGCTTTTGCCTTACAGCTGTGGGTACGTACACGACGGGGCCAGTACCGAGTGACCTGAACCATGGGTACCCGGGTGAGATTTCGTGGGACAAGCCGACATTGTTAGCAGGGTGAGTGGTGAGTGAGAGAGCCTGCGTGGTGTGTGGTGTGCGTCTGTCCCTTGGCCTCTCTGCATTTCTCTCTCTGCATCCCTCTGCGTTGCTCTCGGTACGTACCCGACAGACCGACACGACCGGAGTAGGCAAAGTAGGCAAGGGGTGGTAGACTCGGGGAAGGATGGCGCCAGACCGGTACAGGGATCTCTGGATTTGGAGAGGGAAAAAAAAAAGGTTTCACAAGAGGCAACGAGGCTAGTCAAGCCCTGATGGGACTGGTCTGGGTTGGGACAGAGGGAGACTTTTTCTTTTGGGGGGGTCAGCTCTCGGAATGGGGTGTATGGTTGTGTGGGTAGTTGCAGGCGGTAGCAGGAAGGAAAAGAAAAAACAACAGACGGAAGAATAGAACAATGTGTGCTAAGCTGCAGCTCAGAGCAATGCAATTGTTGTAGTCGATGGCCGCTGCGTAGCAGCTACTTGCCCATCAAGTACAGAGACTGCAAACGCAGGCAGATGCAAACGCAACGACAACTACGTCCACAACCGCCGTCGCCGTCGCAGTGTGGTGATTGACTCTCGTCACAACGTTGTTGTTCTTGTTGCTGTTGTCTGTCCCATATTTCCTTCCTGCTTGCTTGACTCTAAGCGCCTGCGAGAATCTCTGTGTCTCTGTGATGCCATAGGACTGCGTAGGCCCGACCCTGGTCCTGTTGTTGTCTTGACATCAGGTTTTTTTTCTCGTCCCTGGTCGTTGGGCAGTCAACTCCAGATACTGGGCGGCCAGGACACAAATGAGTTGAAGCCGTGCCAGGGCGAACATCAAGCCAGGAACCGCAGCATGTACATACTGACTGTATCCGCAAACGAGATGCAAAGTGTCCGCGACTCCGCGATGTGAGGTGCGCCGTACAGCGGCACGTAAGGTCAGGTCGTAGTCTGCGTGCAGCCCAAGTTTTACACCCCCCGGCACTTGGGTCGCATGGCTCTGCTGCAGCAGGGGCTCGACATTGGATTGTTGGACTTCAGCGACAAACCACCGCCCGAGGGCTGGTCAAACGCTAGTGTAATGTCCAGAGGACATGGGGAAAATGCCCAGGTTGACCCTGTGGCTCAGCAATAGACCGCCTCCTTAGCACAAGTGAACTAGACCTGATCCCCGCGCTGCCTGATGTTTTGCGGTGAGCAGCCAGTGCAGGACGTTAGGTTTGCTGCCTCTAATTGGGAGAGGTGGGACATCCACCGCGGATGGTCCTGAGCTGCCCTCCAGTACAACGACGACTGGTGAGTGACGGTACCTATCGTTGGGCGACGAGGAGGTGGGACGGGGACGCGGGTACGCCTCCTGTAGCACGCGGAGCTTATCACGCCCCAGAGACTGTGCATCAGAGCGCCGAGGATCTGAGCAACGAAGCTTGCTGATTGAGCCACCTCGTCCCTCGACTCCCATCTTGATGAAGCGGTGAAAGGAACGGCCAGGGCTGCGGCGTTCCCCGGCCGGATATCGACAGCTGTTGCACCAATGCTGCCTTGTAAGAGAAGAGAACATTTCGAATCCAAAGAAGGCGCTGCCGCTGCCCATGCCCATCATCGATTCGGAGACCGTTTGCCGAACTTTTTTGGAGCCTCGTTCCGATCGACCTGCAGGCCGTTCGTGGATCTTGCGCTCGCGGCCAAGTGCACACATGATATGCGGCCATTTATTTGATTGTTTCGGCGCTGATGCTGAATACGAGAGAAAAAAGTATCCGTAGTCATACAATCTTCTCTGCCTACAGCGGCCGTATGTTACCGTGTGGAGATGTGCGCCTCAAACGTCGCACGGGTCTATCGGCCGAGACGTGTTTCCGCCTGTGAATCGTACCGCACATGTCCAGCATTGGTATGTGATGTGACGTCTGATAATGGCGACTCTCGGGTTGCAGCTTGCTCAGGCGCCGCACGGCAGAGGGGCTTGTTGGTTGCATGCACCCTGGCCACGACGGCTTCCGGTTCAAATGCCAATGACAGACGAGGTGTGCGCGACCGAGTGCCCAACGGCGTCTAGAGACGCACAGCGGAGGGATACCCGAAGACATCGACTTGCTAGACCGGGGGAGTGCAAGCCAAAATTTGAATTTCCATACACCCACACATCCTGCCATTCGTCGCTCCATCAAGGAGTCATATCGTGACATGTCCGCATCTTACTTGCCGCGCACCGAGTCACTTGATGCTGCATCTTACTCCGCCGCAGGATGGGGGCAGTTGTGTTGGCAAACAGTCAGCCTGTTTGCTTGCCGTCTTGTTCGCCGACAGTCGCCTTGCTTTACGTTGCCCTGGTTTCCCTTCACCGTCGGCGTCCTGGCACCCTGGAATACCTAGTCCACCAGACCGACACGTCGGCACCTGAAACTTTGAGCACTCACGTGTGCTACTGTCAAGCGCTTGTCACTGAATGATTGACGTTGTCCCAGCGTGGTCATGACGGTCCCACGCAGCATGGGATGGGGCCGCACGAAATAACCCTGGTGTCACGTTGATTAACGGCGAGGGAGTGGGAATTGGGGATTGAACCAACGGACTGGGCCAACATGGACTGGGTCGGCCGCAGCGTTGGCCCTCTCCAGAGGCATCCAGCTTGTCGGTGAGCAAGTGAACACGAGCCACAGCAAATGAGTTGGCCGGGGTAATTATGAGTTGGAAAAAGTCTTTTTTTTCGTTTTCCAATAAAGCTTATGACCCTGGTCCGCCGACGGTCATCTCGTTGAACATGCACCCAGATCGTAATTATGAGCAATTCCGATCGCCTTGCTTCAGGACCTGCAAGTTAGGTAAGACCCTTCGTCAAGTTCGTCTCGGGTACCGACAACGGACTGAAGACTCCTCCGACCTGACGGATTTTTTGGCTCCTGTGCCGTCCGTAGGGTTTTCGCGTGTCCGGCATTACACAGGAAAGCGCTCGGACTCATTCGTCACGCTCGACTGATTGAAAAATATCATGTGGGCGTCGCGGAAGCCGGAACGGTAAGTGATAGACAGGAGTTTGCTGCTTTCCAACTTGCCACTTTCAAAATTGACGGTCCATCGGACAAGGTCAAGGGGCTGAACGTCAGCACAGAGTTTGAAAGGGGAAGCGGAAAAGTGAGAGCGTTGGTTGGCGTGGGTGTGGGTTTGTGCTTGGGCTTGGGCGTGGCGGGTTTCGAACGACGTGACAGTGTGCTTTGCCCTCGCTGCTCACCATCTCCTCCCCCACTGTGCACCGTCGTGTTCCAACATCGAGCCCAGAACCGAGGCCTACCCCAGCTCAAGGATATGAGCGAAATGGGTTGGCGAAGGCTGATCCCTGTTCAAAACCATGTGGCATGGCTTATATCATTCCCCGAGCTGCATCACCAGTCCCTAAAACCTCTGCTCTGTCAGGGATAGCTGTGTCTGAGGTCTACCGCGCGGAGAAACACAACGGTGGCTGCAAGTAGGGAGCCTCATGCGTGGACATCGTGGTGTTACTGACTTTGGCGAGATCAACCGTGCTTTCAGCTTTAACCAGACTTTGCCAATCTGCAGCCTCCAGTTCTCGCAACGTTTCTTCTTTCCACTCATCATGTCAATAGCCCGTTTGACCGGTAGTCATTGAATCTTGCAATTAGCCACCATTCAGACTTACTGCCCGCACAGCGTCAAAGTGTTCGCAATTTGACGTGAAAGGCGTGTAATGGTAATTGCACTTTGATTTCTGCCCAGCCTGGTCCGGATGACATCCGCGCTGTCGCCGTTGGGAAATCTGGTGCCACTTTGGCGCTCCATAGTCACAGCTTTGGCTTTGGACTTGTCGCCAGCGTAATTTGCGAGCCTCGTCGACCGAAGAAGCAAGCTGCGAGCGACAAAGAGCGCCAACCAAGTCGGCCCGCAAAACGAAATGGCGGTGATCCCCTCTTAGGTTAATCACAATCAGGGAAATTGGCATTCGTCTCTGTGCTAGATCAGGGGTACCCGGTCTCGCATCCCAGTCCGCGTCCAAGCACCCCCATACGACCGTCTCTTTGGGCCCTGATCGGGCGAGTGCCGGAACCGGTGCCGAAACGTCAGGTAGCTGGTTCGTGAGTAAGTACAGCGTTGAGGTATCTTGGCTGTACATTCTTAGCTCCATTGTCGCCGCAAACTGCTTCATCGAACCCTACCGACTATCGTCATATAGACCGCGAGTTGCAACAAGATGACGACAATCGGATGGTTCTTGCCGCCAAAGTGAACGGGTAGTCATTGTTGGCGGAGCATAATCAATCAGCGCATGTTCTCCCATTCAAATGCGCCACGTCAGGCAGCTCAAGCCCGATTGGTATGTTATGTCTGTAGAAGCACGTTGAATGGCTGCAGGCTCCGTCTTGCAGCTCTTGCCGATAGAAGGCGGTTCGTGGAAGACTTCCATATGCTGTTTGCAAATCTGGGGGGCAGCAGACAACTAGCCCACAGCAGGGGTTGGCTCATGTAGGTAGGTATGTCATGCAGACAGCTCTTGACTTGACTTGCGAAGACCTTGACCAAGATGCTTCTTGCTAGCTGGCTAGGAGCTATCCATCCCAACCTAGTCGAAAATCGATTTACCGGCGTTATCGTAAAACTTTAAAGAACGTGCTCATTTGCAATGTTACAGGATGCGAATCAATCAGAACTGCCAGGGTGGTGATTTGGGTTCCCCCCTTTGATGTTGGGGACCCAGGTTGAAGTCTCCATCGTGAGGCGAGAGCACAGTTTTTGGGATATTACATCGTCATCCGCGCAGGCCGTCTCGACCGAAACCGTCGGCGGTAGAGAGCCGAGGCGAACGGCAATGGTAGCGATTTGCCTACGAATTGGGATTTCAGCAATCGTACGATATCCGTTGATGATGTTTGACCGGTGTTTACAGCACATTGAGAGATTGTCAGGCTGTCATTGTCATGCTCGCAGATGGCAAGCCGGTGAAGCTGCCGAGGCGAACTGCTGCATACCTGTCCGAGCGGTCACATAGTACCGATACAAACAGGTACGCACCCCCATCCGGAACTCAATGTTCTCTTGACCCGGATGGCCAGATCTCAGGGGCAGTTGAAAGTCTCCTAGTCTTTCGCCACGCGGCGCTTGGCGACCCATCGAAGGGGAGCAGCCGAATGGCTGGGGATGTTCTCCCAGTTCTCCCTTGACCGAGCCTAGCTACATCCACGCTTAGTGAGTATCCAGAAAAGGGGTGGTTCACTTCCGATGGGACGGCCGGTTTGGAATTGTGCAACCACATGACCTGTCAACGTCAGGAACGGGGCTCGCTAGCAGAGGCCAGATCAGGGTAAGGCCCTGCTCAGAAGGCTGATCAGTGAGCCTTGACTTCTCGTCGTCGGTTTCAGAATCATATTCGGTGTTCCCGGGGAGGGGCTCTTGGTGGCTACCAGTTGGATCACCACTGCTGATGCTTCGAATGCTTCTGTGGATTCCTCTGAGCTTCTCTGCCACTTCCTAAATGAGAATGGTGGCTCCAGTACCTACCCCCGCCAGGTGCATTCGTTTCGCAGGGGCTGTATGGTCTCGGTGGCGCGATACGGTGAGAGACAACGAGGCATGCTTGGATGTTTGCGTCGCGAAAAGCTCAAGCGGCAAGCCGGCTGGCTGCCGATTGACCAGAGCAGCGACGTGCTCCCGAGCGGAAGCAAAGCAAAGTGACCAACTGCAGGTCGGCCGGACGTCGATATGCGGCGCCTGTTTGGACCCTCGCAACATCGGTGAAGATAAAGGCGAAACAAGGCAACCCCATGCCAGGGCCCCCGTACTGGGCACCAACATGCGAATCCTTCCGGCGTTAGACCCCCGTGCATGCGATTGTTCGATGACGAAGCGACGACGACAATGTTGACGACCAGCCTCCAGGTCGTCCTGAGTCCTGGGTCGCTGGGTACGGGAACAACCAGGATCCCAGGCTGAGGTGGGGGTGCGCAAACAGGGGTTGCTACCAACGGACGGGTCGGACGCGCAGAGCAATTTCAGGGTCAAACAAACCCATGATTTGCAGCAAATTTTCATCACGGGGGAACGGCGGCAGGTTACCGGACGAATCGAAAGACTGGATTTTCCAGATGCTGATCAACTCAAGTGGCGCACAAGACGAGGACTTCGAGGCGAGACGAGGCGAGCAGGACGAGCGCGGAGCGGAGCTTCCAAAGTTTTTCCTTTGACGCGCGAGAAGGCCATGGCATGCCGTGATGTGTGGTGTCCCGTCCGTCCCGTCCCAAGTGATTGGAAACTGCGGGCTGCATATTGCCCATGTTCAAGGTGGTAGTCTGCCGCGAGGCGGGTGGGCAGCGCTGGGGGGCGGGCGGCTACTGCAAGTGTGATTGTAGTGCAGTGCGTATCTGTACTCGGTCTGCGCGTGTGTATGTAAGATATGTACATATCGTCGGTAGTGGGCTCTGATGCGGCGGTGTTGGTAGTGGTGCTGCGAGTGTAAGTGCAGATGGCGGTGATACGTATCCGTGGTCGTGGCCACGGGGGCGGCCGAGTTGTGTTGTCTCAGTCCTGTCAGGCTGACTGTCTCTCTGCCATGTCAAATGTCGTCGATCTGGAGGGTCTGTCTCAGTTGTGTCGATTGGCGATTGAGTTTGGGCGACAGAAAGGGCGGGGTGTGTCGAGCGAGAGAGCGAATATGCGGCCCGAGAACAGAGGGCAATCGGTCAAGCTTCGTAGAGAAAATGCTTTTTGTTGCCGTTCTTGTCCATCCCGGGGTTGATGCTGGCCTCAGGTGATGGTTGGCGGTGGGCAGAAGGATGGGCGGAAAAAGGAAGCGTTGGTCAAGGGCAAGATGAGCGGTCGATGTGATGAAGGACAAATGATGGGGTTGGGGTCAAGAGACGGGGGTGTTTGACGGGAATGGATGCTTTCTTTTTTTTTTCGTCACCTCTCCACCCCTTGTCATGATGGTTTCTTTTTCACAGCTTCCTCGTGTGGTTTTTGGTTCTCGGTCAATTGGTTTGCTGTGGCCCAATCTGGGCTGTCATGTCGATCCCAGATGCGTTTGCGTTGCTTTGGATGCAATCGGTGAGAAAACGGAATGTGCAGGGTGGAGTGGTTCAATAGGCTTCCAAGGAACCCAAGGAAGAGACGGTGAGGTGTCCGGATACGGGCGTAAGGAGACACTGGGCCGAAGGTCGTGAGGAGTCAGGAGGAGCCCGCAAGCCCGTTCCACGCACGGCATCACTTGCCCCAACATCCACTTCATGGGATGGGGATGGGTCCACGATCGGTCTGCCTGTACCTTCCGGTTCGGATGTGTTTTCTTTTTCCGAGGGTATGAGTGAAGACACGCAGACACGAACATGGCAACCACAGGCCATCTCCCAGCCCGCCGCGGTTTCCTCGGGACACCTCAACCTGTAAGGTAGAGACGCATTTTGATGCGCGTGCCCCAAGGAAGGCAGGGCAGCGCAAGGCAAGAGTACCTATCTTGAGTTGCACGGCAGGATGGCGCCTGCCTCACCGTCCTTCTGCGCAGATCGTGGTTTGCGGGACGGACGGCCGGGCGGGCCATCACATTACAACCGGAGAAGGGAAAAAAGAAAGGAACGTAGGGGAAACGAGCAACCAACGCCAAAACTTCGGGATGCGAGGTCTGGACTCGACGTACATAGGAAGGCATCTCCTTGTGTCGTGATCCCGTGCCCGCCTTCCTACAGCGAGTGTGTAAGTGCCCCTACGTACCTACCTTACCTGCCGGCCTTACCTTACCTCTCGCTGGGAGCACTGTCTGAGACCTTTCCTCGACCCGACTGCCTCCTCCGAACAACCTAAGACAGCAGGAGGGAGGCAGTTGGCAGCTTACCGTGCATGAATGCCCCAGACCAGACCACTTGACACCTCACCACTTGCCTCCTTACCTCACTTTACTGTATCCGTACTCTACATGTCTAGGTACCCTACTTGCCTACCTGGCAAATCGCAAGTGCGTCCGTCATGTCATGCCTTGCTCCTTCCTTCCACATTTTGTTTTTATTTTTATTTTTATTTTGCTTTCCGTCGAGGTGCTTCCGCCTGCCCGTTTGTCCATTCGGAGCCCGATGGAACAAGCAGGCCAACGGCAGGTGCACCTGCCACTTCCGGCACCTTCTCGCTTTGCTTTTGCCTTCAATTGGACGCTTGCCCCGTTCGTGGTCGGGTGCGCACAGCACCACAGTATCCCCCAACCCACGTCTTGCAGCTGCGAATACCCTCCCTCTAATGCCAACCTGCGGCCTGCTGCTGTCAATCGGGAATCGCCTTTTGCAATACCACGTCGCCGCTCGTCTGCAGCGGCCCGTCTTGTCTGAGCATCTAATCATACCAGAGAAGAAAGCCTATCTCGAATCACACAGTGTTCGCCATAACCAGCTGCCCCGTCCCGTCTTGCGCCTCTTCCCGCCCTGCCTTCCCGCGTGTTGGTTGCCTCACACGACAACGGAATCTGCCCTCGGATCTGATTCTGACTCTGGCTCTGCCTCCGCCAACCTCTCCCGTCCCGGTCCTCCCTTGATCGGGTCTGACCCGGCCGCTGCAAGCATCCATTGAACCATTCCTTGTTCACGACCTGCTGGCTGATTTGCCTAATAGGGGTTTACACGATCTGCATCTGTTGCATCACGAACTAACACATCTTGCGATAGGGTGTCATCTGATCACTCTTCCTTTTGTGGCTGCAGCACCACTAGTTTTCAAGCGCATACCGCCTATCGCCTGCCGTGTCTTTGGTCCATCATTATCCCGCAACGCTGCAGGGACTCGACCAACTCGGTGTGATACGCTTGTGCTAGGCCACCAATGTGCGTTGGTTCCTGGTGCTGTCAGGCCTGCCTTCGACCTGCTGGCCTGCCAATTTCCCGAATTTCAATGAGGCGTGTTCAAACTCTATCAGGCAATTCGAGGGCAAGGACAGGCACTGATGGTCCAATACTCGCAGGCTAAAGTTACATTGTCATTCCACACCTTTTGGAGCTATCGAAGCAGTTCATCCCTTGCTTCGCACTCGGTCTACCATGCTCTTACAGTTGTAAAGTGCCAGAGATGCATCCCTGCACTCTGTCTCGGCAACTACATGTGTCAATTGCCACGTTCAACCTTGGGCCGAATTACAACGTGGATTTTCATCATCAACCAGTCGCTGGCGACCTGTCACGCTACCCATCAAGGAAGTTGCTGCTACTGTATAATGCCCATCAACACCGTCCGAATGAGAAACGAGTGGAGAATGGCGGCCATTGACAAGGTCCTGCAAGATCTGTCACATTTCCGGCCAAGGTTTATGGCTTGCGATATCCGTCAAGATCGGCGATGCAAACTCCTTCGATCAGCATCTTTTGATGTGATATTCTTTCGCGCGACCCAGTGCTTCCTTTATCGCCTGTGGGTCTCGAAAGAATTCATGTTGCTTGCAAAAAACCATTGCTAGACCGCGTATGCTTGCCCGCAAGAGCTGGGGTCAGTGTACGTGTTGGTGACGACCCGGTCTCCCCGCCGGTTTCCCAATGTGACCAAGCTGTGCGGCGTGAGTTGACGGTCGGCATAGCGAGTTGCTTTTGCCTGATATCGGAGAGACCCATAGTCCCCGTTGGCGTCGGGAATCAGATGACAGACTGACAGATTGTGCTGCAGATCATGAATATCGACTGGTTGTTTCTCAAAGAGGCTCATTGACTCGGTTTTCGCAAGCTTCACCCGCGTTGGGAACCCCTCTGCAAAGCCTTGCCAAGTCTAAGTCGTTTACCCACTTTGCTCGATGGGCTTGGGTAGGCGAGAGCCTGGACTGACGGTCTCTACTTAGTAGTCAAGAAATCAGTTTCGCAGGCACATGACAGCTGAACAAGACTCTTTCCACACAGCCAGGGTACGAATGCAGGTATTCAATTCTCCTGATTTCCGTTTAACAGTATTGGACCCCGGGCTCATGAACCTCCAAAAGCAAATTATTGCTAATGAAAGCAGAAGGCTTGCAGCTTTCTACGGCAAGGGGTTGTGGTATCCGCTCTCTTCATCTGAACAGCCAATCATGCAGTGTCCTCATAACTAATTCTCCATCTCCCGGCCGCCGGAGCCCTGGCTCGCACGACCTCGGAAGCCCGGGAAGAGATCCTACTCTCCATATACCCTGCAAGCGGCACTGGGATCCAAGCAAGGCCAAGTCGGCCGGCACACAACAACTCAAACTGAGTGTCCCCGATGGCACAATTGGCTAGCGCGTCAGACTGTTAATCTGGAGGTTGGTGGTTCGAGCCCACCTCGGGGAGAGATAGTGGTTAGATTCCACCTGTGCTACTTCACGATATCTTTTGTTATTTTTATATGTCATTTTTGAACCTCACACCTCTTTCAAGCCCTTCGCAGTGCAAATCAGTATGTATGCATGTCGCAGCTGACTATCATAGCCCCTTCCTCATGTTTTTGTTATTGCGTACGAGTCTACGTCGCCGTAATTTTCCATTAAGTTGAGGCAATGTCACTGCAGTGGTTCAGGCGGCCCTCTACAAGTCGTCCTAGGGGGCAAAACAGCAATACCGCCTGATTCACTTACGGCGTATGACAGTCTTCGTTTGGGTCCTGTATACTTGGGCCCCGTGATCCTTACATACAGCATTTGCGAGGACTGGACTTATGCTTGCGAGGGTATGACCCTAGCACAACCGTGGAGTGCAAGGGTGGGTGTCCGGAAATGCTCGCCGGCAGGTCTAGTAAACATACCCTGCCCTTCTCTGGGCATGGGTTCGACTTCTGACGGCACGTGTAGGGCCGCACCGAATTTGCGTCCTCCCCAATTATGGATGTTTCCTCGAGAGAAGGGGCTTCATCTGAAGTACACATCATGAAGGTCAAGATACCGGGAGCAAACGAGCCCATTTCGCGCGATAAGTGGCAATGCTTCTGATACTAACATTCGAAGTTGTCAGCTCATATTGTACACACCAACAGCGGCTCGCAAAAGCATCCAGGGATCATCTCCACTGGCGTTGTTGTTACCTTGTTCGATCCTAATTGGTGAGCTGCTTTCTTTTTGCAAACTGGTAATTGGTCCTGCCAGAGTCCTGGTCATGGGCGTGAGAACACACCTTGGCAGGTGACAAACTGAAGAAACCGACAAGCAGCTCGATTGGACAGCTTCACCTTCGGTCAAGGCCGCCTCACCGGCTTGGTCTGGTGCCCCCATGTGCTTCGTCCCTGTAAGGGGTGGTTCTCCACCTCAATATCGCTAGGAGCCTTAAAGCTTGAACTCCATGTCTGTTGTCTGCGGCCCCATGTGAGTTTCCCCGTAATCGTCATTGTGACAGGTCACTTACCACCATGTTGCAGCCTCGTAGATCTCTCACCGCCTGCAATAAAGGCCCCTGTGTCTCTGGCTGCGTAAACCGAGAGTTGCCAGGGTAGCATGGAATGTTGCTGGAAAGGAAACAAGCAAGTATCACATCCTGGTTTATTGGTCAGCTGCGAGTCTGTGGCCTCGATTTGTCTCATCAAGGCCCTTGAGTATTGGCAGTCTGCGCGCGTCTTGGGCCTGGCAAATCCTCCCAACTGGCATTCTTCAAGGCTGTCATACTTTCTGCAGGCATCGCTATGTTACACAGCCTCGGGGACTGCCACTTGCGGTGCATCAACCCTGGGCCCTTGTTGGAGGGGACTTTGTTTTGTTGGCCGTTTTTCTTCCTCACTTCTTGGCAGCCTTCTTCTCTTTCGACATCTTGCTGCATCGGAAAAAGCTTCAAGAGCAACCACATCCAGTAAATCACCTATCAAGCGACAGGGGTCCCGGGGTGTCCGGACCTCATCATCAAGGAGTAGCATCACATGGAGAAGCTGGGACCATAGCCAGTGACTGATACGGAGTTTCCATGGGTCCTAAGAAACTCGTCATAGGCCACTCATTACACGCTTTCACCGCTGCTTCAATTTGGGGCGATGCTTCAGTCATCCGAGTTGTCCGGGACCCAAGGCTGACAGCAATTTAGACAACCCAGGTCGCAACTTTACAAGGCAAGTTATTTTGTAATGCATACTGCCACAAATGGCAATCGGCCTCAGAAATGGGTGGCTGTCATCGGCCTAGACCACCTAAGCGAGCCGGACCAAGAAGTGATTGATGCTGGGGTTGATTTCCTTTGCCCTTTTTCTGTTCGATCGGGGGGCATGTGAGTATTGCGCCCAGAAATCCCCCTTGCCCGCGAAGTCCTCGAAGCCATGGAACGAGACCTGGCTAAGCCTTGCTGCCTAGGATCCATCGAGACAGTAAACAGCAATGGACACGTCAGGCCGACTGACGTGTATACAGGGCCGGCGAGGGGTGATTGTGGTGTTGCGATGCGAAATGCGATGTGATGTCTCTGAGGCTGTCAGCCTCTATGAATGCCGTGTCTGGCACAGGCTGAATGACCGGAGCTCTTGGCCAACATGGCCTCACAGACGGTTTCGGCAATCCTCGGCAAGCGTGACCAACGGCTGTTGTTGAAATGGGAAAGCCGGAGATATGCGTGGCATTTGACCACGACCCGCGCAGCGCGAGCGGCTTGTAACTGCGATGGACATTGGTTGGGCAGCAACGAGGTTCAAGCGAGTCGGAGATCATCACCAGCGCTCGGTTAGATGGACGTATGGTACAGGGCTGGACGGGCCATGTGGGTGGCACTTTGTGTCACAGAAAGAGAGAATTTCCCATCTAGAGGGTGGCCGGGGAGATGCACTGGGACAGGAGTGGCAGTGAATGATGAACTGGCAGAGGCTAAGCTTCCAGCGCGCGGTCCGATGACCGTGAAGATGATGGAAATGTTGGAAAAAACGAGGCGTACTGCGGACGAAGGCAGCACTTCTGCCATGTCATGAATGGGGGCCTGTCAGACCTGACGGCGCATGAATGCCAGCGAGATGCGAATACCCCCTTCAAGCAGCTAGCTGCATGGCGTGGGCAAGCGGGCAGACCTACGACGGATGGCCTTGATCCTGAATAGGGCAGGGTGCTGCAGGAGGTACTGACCGAGGGCTCCCCTGAGTGGCTGACAGGTCGACTCGGTGAAGCAAAGGCATGGGGGATGGAGCGGTACATTGCGATCAAGTCGAGGGTACATGTTGTGCGACGGCAGCCTCAGGAGGGCGGCGCAGGCAAGACTTGCATCGATATGATGGCGGCCACGACATGGAATGGTGATATTGATCTCAGGTATGTATGGGTCGAGTGTAGTCGGGGAGTGACAGAATGGACGAAGACGGCACCGAGAAAACAAGGGCCAGATCTGCGGTGGGCTGGGCTGTCCGGCCGGGCAACCTCGGGGGCTGCGGAAGGAGGATGCAATGGCGCCGTTCCAATGGCATAGCGGCGGAAGAGCATTCCGAGTCGCGGGGGGGCCGGCTTAGTGGCTCCCGTCATCCCATGCCATCATGCTGGCCTACCCCAACCCTTCAGGTCGTGCTCGAGGCTTTGCTTGCTTGCTAGTTAATTAGCTGCTGCGCCAGGCAAACCGCCTGGAGCTATCGAATGTCGTGCTTTGGTTGTCTTTCGATATCGGCGGAAGCACAAAACATGGAGCCGTCGATGACTTGGGAAGTGAAGCACGGGATGGGTCTCGGAGCTACAATGTCAGTGTGCGGCCTTGTGGAGGAAGTGTGGCGCACGTTGTCGCTCACACTGACCTACCTACCTAAGGTACCGTGCCGTACCGTAAGGTAGGTATCCACAGATCACAGCTGGCTTCCATTAGCTGGGTTAAGGTCGTGGTGTTATCCGTTAATTAGGTAGGTCTCATTCCCTTCCCATCCCATCCCATCCCGTCCCGTCCCTCGCCCTCGGGGTCCACTGTCGCCCGTACGGTGTGTCGCACAAACACCGACACTGTATCTCGGTTGCAACCTCCAGCCCCGAATGACCTACCAGATGGCTGACGGGAAACACGTTGGAATTCACGCCATAGCCAGCTGGAGGTAGCCATGTTTTGGCTTGTGACACTCGATGGAAGAAATGGAAGCCGCGTTGGCTGCTGCCGAGTTATCGGAATCTGCTTGCCCGTCTTAGCGGGGGCAAGCCCCTTCTCAGATCACAGAGCACGGCAGCAGGCAAGTCACAGGTCACTGGAAGGGAAGGCCGCCATCCGCTGGGCTGCCTATTGTACAGTGCCTAATGTACCCAAGTTGCCTTCTGTTACATCGCTCCTCCGACACCGAGACGCCGACACCAACACCGACGACTGGCACTGTCCTCCTCGTTTGGCCCTTTGTGACAGTTTCTTTTTTTCTCCCAACTTCACTCATCCCTGACGACAAGCTACTTCTTGCCGGATTCAACGCCGCGCCAGCTCCGCTCCGCTCAACCTAGTCACGACCTACATTGCTCCATTTCGTACCACACCTCAGCCGTGGAGGAGGCAACAACGGATCCAACCTGTCCCTCTTTTCTCCCATCCGACCACTTCCCCGGGTCGCACAAACTGCCCTCCGCACACGAGATTGCCTCGACGCACCAACAGGCGCCAGCCACGAACTACGCACCCGGACACAAGCTACATACCATACACATCCTAGCATAGCAACGCGTCGCATCGCATCGCATCGCATCGCATCGCACCACTACCACCACCACCACCACCATCACTGTATCCTTACCCGCGATACACACTCTACATACAGTCATAGTCATGGCCGGCAAGAAGGGAGCCGGTGAGAACAGCAAGAAGGCCGCGGGAAACGCCCGCAAGGCCGAGGCTGCAGCCCAAAAGTCTGCTGCCGAGGATGCGAAGAAGGCAGCCGCTGAGGATGCCGAATGGTCCAAGGGCTCCAAGAGCAACGCAAAGAAGTGAGTGTGTCTGACGCACCCTCCACACAGGGAGCAAAGTGTATGCGGGCGTGAACGCGGCTTCCGAATGCCGCAGCCAACACCGTCGTCCAGGACCGTCACACTTCATGCATACTGTCCCAAAACAAGCCGGATCTCTGTTACCCCGCAAAGAACAAGGAAAGAAACACATGGCACAGGACATTGGCTGACACGCTGTTTGATGCCAGGGAGGCGGAAGCCGCCAAAAAGGCCGAGGCAGCCCGCAAGAAGGCTGAGCGTGAAGCCGCGTTGAAAGAGGAGGAGGCAAACACACCGGGGCGATCCGCGCCTAAGAACGCCAAAACGGCTGTCAAGAAGACCCGCGGACTCGACCTGTCGCAGTTGGACGACAAGCCCAGCGGCTCCCTTGCCGCCCTTAACGCTTCGGGTATTGACAACGCCCTTGATGCTCTGTCGCTCACAGGCTCCTCCGATGCCAAGGTTGACAGACATCCCGAGAGACGCTTCAAGGCCGCCTACGCAGCCTTTGAGGAGCGCCGACTCTCCGAGATGGATGAGGACGGCTCGGGTAAGGGTCTGCGTCTGCAGCAGAGGAAGGACAAGATCCGAAAGGAGTTTGAGAAGAGCCCCGAGAACCCTTTCAACCAGGTCAACGCCCGCTTCGATTCCAGCAAGGAGGAATTGGCGCAGCTGAAGGCCAATGAGAAGAGCAAGATCGAGAACAGGCTTGGTTCCAAGTAGAATCTCTTGTCACTCTCGCCTTCCGTACCTATGGTAGCCCTCCACCAGATCAAGGAGATACACATACCTAGTAGATATAGCACAGAGATGATAAGGCTGGGACTCGACTAGCATCGGTCACCCACCTACGATAAAAATGACATGATTACTCGAATATGCATCTGATCATGAGGCCAAATTTGCCCCTCCATCACGATTGTGCGAATGAGATCTCTCGCTGTGGTACATGACATGTTATGTCTCTGGCGAACAACTGCTGCCACTGGTCGAAGAGACAGCCTGCCACGCCGTCATCCGTCTGCCACGTTGTCTCCTTGTTTTCTCCTGCCTGAACGGCCACCACGGTGTCATCACCAACGCGGGACCGACATCGCTACATTTTTTGGCGGGGTAGCTTGCCCACTTACGTAGGTGAGGTGGGGTAGGTAGTCACTGTGCTGCCCGCCTTCCTGATAAGATAACATTCTTGAAGCTCTCTATCGCGATAAAGAATACTGGCGGCAGAATATTACACCGCCTTTTTTGACCGCCCTCAGCTGTGCATGAACAAGCCCATCGACAACCGTCTCATAATCCTAACGACATCATTATAGGCATATTTCATCTCATCAGAAAAGAGGCTATTTTACGAATGTCTCATCAAACCTCAAAATGTCGAGTCTAAGAATGGGCAGCATGCCGTCGCTGAGGCGGCAGCATCTCCTGGCCGAATTGTGAGGTTCTTCCAAGTCTCAACCCACGCCCAAGCCCCCTGAAACCGGGGGAGAGGGGGTCAGACACAAATGCGGCTGCTAACGCTTGCTCACAGTGCCGGTCTCAAGCAGGCCTGCCCGGAGGGTGTATTTGTGAGCTTGACGCCGGGAGACCCGATGCTGTGGTCGGGCGTCATGTTTGTGAGGCATGGTACTGGAAACTCATGATGAGATCACAATCAGGCAGCATGCTGAGACCATCATACAGGACCCTACGCTACGGCAATACTCAGATTTCAAATATCATTTCCCGACACATACCCGCGGCTGCCGCCACTCGTGACCTTCTCGACAGACATGTTCCACCCGTTGATCACACCATTAACGACCTACATGTACACCACGGATATCCAGGACAACGGCACAGTGAGCGCAACTGACGCAGAACGCCTGCCTCCCGGCGGCTTCAGCCTACGACACGGATTCCCAGCTTGGTTTGGACGAGGAAGCCGAAGTGTGGCGGGTAGTAGGCAGGCCAGCGGCCAGCAGCAGCCCCCGGCAACGCCGGCGAGAGGCGGTACATCAAGCAGTGCGGCGACGACACCAAGTTCCAAGGCTACGCCGATTGGAGGGCGTCCGGGATACCTCGACACCTCGCGACGGGAGGTTTCGACGTACGAGGTTTTGAGATACATTAGGAGCACGTTCGATGATGACAGTGTGCTTGATTCGGTGCCGCTTGAGGCTGCTGGCAACCCGGGCGCTTGGCACGCATGGCGGACGCGTCAGCGCCAGGCGGGCAATGTCACTGAAGACTCTGCAAAGCGGCCAGTGGAGGCGCAGGAAGGGGAAACTGAAGAGAGGAAGGCCGAGGGAGAGACGGCCGCGGCTGATGGCCAAGACAAGGCTGAACAGCCAGTCCCCGAGGCCGAGCCTGCTGCGCCGGCGACACCCGTCGCGAACACTATCAAGCGGAAGCCAGTGTCGGGCGTTGTGCCTACCCCGCGGCACCCTGGAGAGTGGAACTGGGAAGGAGTGTGGGAGGACAGAGTACAGAAGGGCATCGCGGCGTCCCTTTCGGAGGCGGTGCTGTACGGAGCGGCCAGCGGCGGTGACGATTTGGTGAGTCTTCTTCACCTGGAAAGTGATGAAGCAGCTGCTAACTTGGCGCAGATCAACTTCCTCGCAATGGAGGAAGGCGAGGTGGATTCTGTCCGTGAGAACCTGCAGCGGACGCTGGGAAGCGGCGCCGCGACCCCCGAAGAACGAATTAGCATGCAGGGCGTGCCTGCTGGCGAATGATTCCATGGTTTATGATAGCGACTTCCACCTTTTGTCTCATGAAAATCCTATGCTAGATGACCTTTTCTACCCCTTCCCTCTGCTGTTGCTTGAACGCAATCGCGAGAGATATTTCCACCACCGCATCCAACACCCATAGCATCGAGAACCTCAATAATAACAATCTTCAAACGCCAGCCATTGTGCGTCAGTATCTCATCTCGACTATGGGCCTATCACCAATAGCCTTTGTCGTACTGATTGTTCTCGCAACTGTATCGCTTCCACTGATCTTGTTTGCTCTGCTCTCGCGCTTCGTCTGTCGCAACTTCAGAGACGCGGCCGGCCTCCGCGAGCCCAATCCTCGACGCTAGTTCGGTCTGAGACGTGCCCGTGACGACAGCTCCAGCAACAACAGTAGCAGCCTGAGCTCTGGCTCGCGGTTTCTTACGGACTCCTGGCCTGACCTTGAGAGCACTCGAGGACACAACGACACGCCGCCATTGGACCCTGGCACCGAGCTCATCGACTTCGCAGACGTCGTCCGATCGCCATCGCAAGCTTGGCACCCGTCGAGAGAGAGCCGCCTGGTATGGAGCTTTTCGCCGACGAGAATAGACCGGACGGCACCGCAACACCTCAACCGCTCCGAGTGCTCAAGAGATTCGGGCGTCATACTGGAGAGGTCGGAAGACCAGGGAGTGTAAGGGGCGTGAGCGACTCGGACGAGAGCCGCAGCAGTACCCCCGAAGGCCCTGACAGGCCTTTGGTGGTCCTAAAGAAGAGAGGAATGCAAAATGGCAGAGAAACACCTGGACAGCTTGGTTTCAAACCGAGCCGTCATCACCGCCCTCCTCTCCCAGCATCAAAGAGTGAGACTTCTCAGCTGAAAAAGCATAGACCCCGCTAATGAAGCATAGTTTTTCCCGACACTGACGACGAGGTTGGAGATGATACGATTCGCGCATCTTACGATGGCAACGACCAGATCGCACCGCTTTTATCTTGCGGTCCTTTATTTTCTGACCCGTTTAGTGCCCGTATGCCAACGAGAGATCCGGCAGTTCTTGTGCCTCGGGTTGTGGTGACGCCCGCAGTCAGAGCCATAGAAGGCGACAGGGGGGCTATGTGGATTGCTGTCGAAGTGTCGGCAGAGCTGTGCCAGCCGACCGATGGCACGTTTCTTCCAATGACCCCCGTCTCCAACAATGGATTCCCGGTTCCTGGAACCGAACCTCGTCAGCTTGGAGGTACGTTGAGGCTCCGGAAGATGCCCGTGTGGTGCTAATTTTGGCTCAGATCGATACGGCTGCATATACGATATGGATATCCAACTCATCCCTCTAGGAAATAATTGTATCCTTGAGATCATCCAGGAAGACGAACCGACCCCCAGGTAAAGTTTCGAACTAAGCTTATTGACAAGGGCTAACGAGATTGCAGCATGTTATTTCCGGGATTGAAGGTTCTTGTGCTTGCGCACGTTCACTTCGAGGCCAAGGGACCTATCCCATTCAGGCCAAACGGTCATATCCGGCAACGGTCAGATGATTTGATCGATGACCTTGAAGATCAGCTCGGGAGCTCGAGGGTAGAGTATCTCCGCATCGTGGTCAAATACAAGCACTCAGCATTCCCCAAATGCGGCAGGTCTGACACTGTTGACGGCGTTGCCGATGTGGAGACCAAGCTGGAGACATCGGCCACAGCCGCACTGCAGCACCTCAACCACAGATCACTTTGGTCTCCGTGTGCAATGCTAGCACCAAATCCACTCTTTGGCATCATCCACCAGCACTGGCCGTAGGGTACCAAGAAGGGAAGAGAGGTTATAGAGCGGATTGTTCGGCAGCGGACCCCCCCTGATGTGCCGCCCAAATCTCAGCCCAAGCCCAGAATGGAGTATACTTCGCCTACATCCATGCAAACACCACCAACCGTGCCCAGACGGGAATCAAGTCTCGGGAAGGATGGCACGGTAAGGCAGCCGGAAGCTGCCCGCATCGGGTGGTCTGAGCTCCGGCAGCCTTCGGTAGCAGGTTGGCGGAGGAGCCGCGCGGAAGATGGACAGCGCGTCCCGTCAAATGCAACGTGCCCCGAAGATTCGGCCTCCGATGACAGGGATGTCAGGTCTCCGGGAATACTGAGAAGTCCGCGCTCCATGGGGGCCGGGTTGCTCAGGACCTTGGGAGCTTCTGATGACGTGACTGCGGACGGCCAAGCAGCTGAGAGCCGGAGCCTGAGAGGCTCATTCCGTGGGCAGCGCGGGAAGCAAACCAGCCGTTGGGGTTGGACCAGTTGGTGGTAGGAGTATGGATTGTTTGGTTTTCTTTGCAGTTTTACGTAGACGCAGTAGTCCATCGCGTTTCTAAACGCTTCATAATTCAACATTGGAGTTTCGTCTCTGACTTACAGCCGGACTTCACATGTGTTTTATACGCTTTATGCTCTTGCTCGCAACGAAGTGGCTGGCCTGTTACATCAAACTTTATGGCAGGACGCACACCCTCAGCCTAGTATAGCTGACAATAGAGTGAGTGTGAGGGCGAAAATGCAAAATTTACCTTGGACAAGGTCTCGAGGTGGGCACACTTTGAACGCATTTACAGACCGTGTAGTAACCTTTCAACTTTTTTTTCTTTGATTGACTTTTTGGTGTTTTTAGGGGTATTTTGCTTTTACGAATTGACAAGCATTTACTGCTGAAGCTCATCCCTCCACGGAATAGAGGTCTGGGCACCCTTACGCTCGACGGTCTTGGCCGCCGCGTGGTTGGCCCTGCGGATGCTCTGAGCAATGTCAAAGGTCTCGCCCTTGGCCTGCGCAGCGACGGCAGCAACGCAGTAGGCGCCGACAAAGGTGTCGCCGGCGGCCGTGGTGTCGACGACCTTGGCCTTCTCCGCGGGGATGAGCTCGGCGGCGCCCTCCTTGTTGACGTAGTAGACGCCCCGGCCGCCGAGGGTAATGACGACGTTTTGGACCTTCTTGGCGATGAACCACTCGCCGACGCGCTTCAGCCCCTCGGGGGTGTCGAGGTCGGACTCCTGGCAGCCGGAGAGGATGGCGGCCTCGGTCTCGTTGACGACGAGGTGGGCGAGTCCGTCGTAGGCCTCCTCGGGGAGGCGCTGGGCGGGGGCGGGGTTCAGGAGGACGGGTACGGAGGCGGCCTTTGCGGAGCGCAGGGCGGTCAGGACGGTGTCGAGGGGAACCTCGAGCTGCATGACTAGCAGGTCGGGCTTGGGCTCGAGGGTCTGGGGAAGGGAGCCGAACTTGTCGGCGGTGACGGCGTAGTTGGCTTCCGGGGCGAGGATGATGCGGTTCTGTCCGGTGGGCTCGTCGACAACGATGATGGCCATGCCGGTCTTGAGGTCGTCGCCGACAGTGATGCGGTCGGTGCGGACGCCGTACTCGCCGAGGTGCTTCAGGAGGAGAGAGCCGTACGAGTCGGAGCCGACGGCGCCGATCATGGAGACGGAGGCGGATTCGGAGGCGGCATCGTTCGGAGACTCACGGGACCGGGAGAGCTTCGCACAGGCGACGGCTTGGTTTGCGCCCTTGCCACCGGGGGAGATGACGACCGAGTTCGACGTTAGGGTCTCGCCTGGCAGGGGGTGGTGAGGGACGTAAGACGTCAGGTCAATGTTGAGGGAGCCGAGGACGGTGATTTGAGGAGCCATTTTGGGTAGTGAGGCGCGTGAGTGTCGACGCAGATGGTGTTTCGTGTGCGCGCCGTTTTACTTCTCTTCAGGTGTAATCGTTGGCACGATGGACTTGACAGGTTCTTTATTAGACACGTCTCGTCGTCAGTCGGGTCTTTCGACGCAGTGAAGACAATCGTGGTTCCGAGCGAGAGAGTGCAGCTCGGATAACTGCGGGAGTGACAGATAACGGTAGGCGGCGTGATCCAGTGATGAGGGGCAGAAACCAGGAGCAGAGGATTTCGAAGTTTTCCCAGCCGACGGAACGTGGAGAACACTGCGGTGCAGTGCGGTGAGGGGAGGGGACCCCGCCGAGAGGGAGGGTGGGATGATGATGCACTTGGCGGGGCAGCTGGCTAATGGCTGCCAGGTTCGCAGTTGGAAGATGGCACCGTGGGTGGAGGAGGGTGAGGGGCATGTTGGGTGGGCCTCCCCTGAAGGATTGGCGAATGGTCCTCGGGGCTGGGACGCTCTGCAGCTTAGGGCGACTTTAGCGCTGCTGTAGAACGTCTAGAATATCCACAGAAAATAAAAACGCTGTGAAGAATTCGAACGCCAAAGCAGGGAAAGGAGGGATCCACCGCTTTATTTCGTGTTGTGGTGTTGGCATGGAAAAAATCGCCATCTTAGGAGGGGGAGATGGACAGGGGGCTGGCTTAGTTAGATCGTAGATAGGAGCGGCCTTCCTGTTGGTTCTTGCTCGTTCGGTTTCAATGTTTTGAAGCATCAGACTGCAGTGCAAGACTGCAAAATACCAAGTAAGCATCATTAGCTTGGACATCAACCACTGCCCGCGAGGGCTAGGTCCATACTTTTACCTCGAGTTTAAGGGGCCGTGTCCTGCTAAAAGAGCCGAGCCGAAGAACGGAGCCCACCCTGAAGGTTACTGTAAGCGCATCCGACCCCCTTACCGTCCATGGTTTGAATCCGATCGGGTGTTGCACTCGACGGCACGGGACCTGACGTGCTGACGTCGAAAGGGTCTGGCCTGGTCTCTTTGCCTCGCCCCCATCCAGCGCCGTTCATCTGCCCAGGCGGGATGGATCTGAGATAGACTTGAGGATCCAGACCTTGGACCAGACCCTCCAAAATTCTTCTGTCTTGTCCGAGTCTGAAATGGTTGACAAGTTGCTTCTTGCGAGTGCAGCCGTTCGTACATCTCGACCCAGCGCGACGGACTCGATTTTCTTGCCGCTACCGGCCCGGTAGCCGGGGACAGCCGACCGTTTCCATGTTTCGTTTCGGCCAACACGTGGAAATGAACGACACCACGACCGTTTAGACTTTGGGCGTGCAGACGGCTTTGCGACTTAGACTCGGTTTCTTGTTGCCTCTTAGCTGCTTCTCTTGCTGCTCTTGCTTCTGCCACTGCTGCTGGCTGCTGTCGACGCCGCCCTATCCTGCTCTGCCATGCCATGCCATGCCATGCCACGCCACGCCACGCTGCATCGGGGTGTTAGCAGCTATGGGTCAGGGTCCTTGTTGGTGTGTGAGGTTATGTGTGCGTAAGGCTCCACGGGAGTTGGATTTTAGTTGGGATGAATGACTTGGTGAAATGCTCTAGTGGAGGGGAGCAGAAAATATTTTGAAGGCAGAAGAAAAGGCCCTGGAGAAAGACTACCGGAGACGCAAGAGCTGCACAGTAGACCTGACCTACGTTACCCAAGCAGAGGTGCCCAACGCTCTTTTCCGCTGAGGAAGGTACCTTCCCGTCCTTCCTTACCTGCCTCACTTGCCTTGCCGTACTGCGCCGTCATGCACCGGCCGACGAAGAAGGGAAGGGCCGTGTCCTGCTTGAGCCTCCTGCCTCCTACTCGTTGACAACTCAGACCAGTCTCCCTTTCGTGCTTTCCATTCTCTTAGCGCCGGGTTATCTTTATCCATCATGACCTTTTTTGTTTCTTCGTAATCCTTTTCCACTAAGCCGGCCTCTGCTCTTACAAGTTCCCAATCTTGAGTCCTTTCCGGAATTGCATCTCGATCCCCCAAGACTTCGACTGAAACCGCACACGATTTCCCTCTTACATAAACGTCCGTGAAACGATGGACATCGATCAAAACAGCTCGGCCTGGACGACGACTGCCGCCTGTCTGGCCGTTGTCCTCTTCCTTTATCTTGTCAGGCCGCGGTCATCCTCATGGGGCCACCCGCCCCTACCCCCTGGCCCGCCGGGTGAATTTCTCCTTGGTCATCTGCGTGTTATTCCCAAAGAGAGAACCGCCGAGACGTATGCCGAATGGGCCAAGAAGTACAGTCAGTATCATCCCTCCGGCGCCGTCACCAAGGCTTCGTTATGACTGACACATCTTCAGAGTCAGATGTCATCTATGTCAAATCCCTCGGGCAGCCCATTATTGTGCTCAACAGCGTCGATGCTGCCAGGGATCTTCTCGACCGGAGGGGGGCCAACTACTGCGACAGGCCCAGATTCACCCTCTTTGAGGTGTAAGTTACCCCGAACTCCGTCCGGACGTGTCCTGTCGTCATGCTGAAGCAAATTACCCGCTTGCCAGCATGGGCTGGGGGAAGACGCTGACCTTCCTCCCCTTCGGGCCCCGCTGGCAGATGCACCGCAAGCTGCTGCAGACCACTTTCAGTAACACAAACGTGCGGCAGTGGTACCAACTGCAGGTCACAGAGGCCCGCAAGTCCGTCCACAGCATCATAAAGGACCCAGACAACTGGGAGGTTTCCATGAAGAGGTAAGCCGTGGCAGCGCCCAAACGGCCCTGAACTCTTAACGCCGTCGGCTGACATTTACCAGGTTCGCCGTCGCCATTGTCCTCAAAGTAAGTTACGGAGTTGATGTCCGAGATGACAACGACCCGTATGTAAAGATCGCCGACGATGCCATGTACGCAACTGGCAACGGCGGTGCACCCGCCAACAGCATCGTAGATGTTTTCCCTCCCGGTACGTCCCGGAGTGCTGGATATTCCCAAACCCAGCACTGACAGTAATGCTCGCCGCAGCTCGCCATCTACCCAACTGGCTGGCTAGAGACTGGTCGCTGAAATTTGCGCGAGAATGGGGCTGGGCTATCCAGAAATTGCACAACGTTCCATTCGCCGTTGCTCAAGACGAGGTGGTAAGTGTGTCCTTCGGCTTGTCACGTCGACGCCCGCAAAGCGCTGACAAGTCAAGGCTCGAGGCAAGGAGAACCCGTCCTTTGCGCACACGTTGTTGGAAACGTATAAGTCCAACGCCAAGAACGGTCTGGACAACGAGTGGTCACTTGACGATATCAAGGGGGCAGCGGGCGCCATCTTCATCGCAGGGGCAGACACGGTAACTGAGCGCACCGACGATGATACTCAGACCGAGTAAGACGCAACGCTGACATGAGCTTCAGACCTGGGCCACCATTGTTGTCTTTGTCCTGAACATGGTCCTCCATCCTGAGATTCAGCAGAAAGCTCAGGCATTAATCGACCGGGTCGTCGGGCAGGAGAGACTTCCGACCTTATCCGACAGACCATCCCTCCAATACATTGACCACATTGTCCAGGAGGTGTACAGGTATGTCAGACCAGTTCGACTCAGGAGCACGTGGGATGGTTGCTGAAGAAGAAACACAGATGGTCTCCGTTGGCACCGTTAGGGATTCCCCACAAGTCCCTTGAAAACGATGTCTACAACGGCATGTTCATCCCTAAGGGGTAGGTTCTCTGCCCCTCTTCACCACCACCAACCTCCGCGGCCCGAAAGGAAGCTGCATGCTTCTAGAATGAAAATGCCAACTGCTTTCCCCAGGTCCATTATTTTCGCAAACTCCCGCGCCATGACTCAAGACGAGAGGATATACCGGGACCCCAAGTCTTTTAATCCAGACCGATACAAGCCGCCCTCTGCTGGCGGCCATGGTGAGCCCTTGCCCCTTGGGCAATTTGGATTCGGTCGTCGAGTTTGTGTTGGCCGTTTTCTGGCAGACAACAGCGTCTGGATAGCTGCGGCCACGATGCTAGCCACTCTCAACATTGGCAAGAAGGTCGGACGAGACGGCCAAGTTATCGAGCCAGAAGTGGTGTTCACTAATGGCGGTACCTGGTGAGTGCCAAGACCCATATTCTTCAGGGGGAATCCGCTGATCTGATGTCAAACAAAGCCACCCAGAGCACTTTGAATGCTCAATAACGCCGCGCAATGAGAAAGCAGCAGACTTGCTGCGACAGTCCATCTCTTCTTGAAGAGCTTAGCAACCAACAAAGTGAGGCGGTCTAGCCTCTTGGAGCTGGTGTACTAAGCTTTTAGGCTTCCGGTTGATGAAACCGTGCGCGGCCTGCATCGAGGGGGGACCTGGATGCTCGGGTTACGTTCTCTCACTGAAGAGAAGGTCCCTTGCGACAGCCAAGTCAGCTTCAGGCTCTCGAGGAAGGAACCTGAATCAAAGACGGCTGTTCTACTGGCCGAGACCGAGACATGAGGGAGGATGATTTCGGATGTCCCTTTGACAACCAAGCAATACCAACGTTGCATTTTCAGAGACAATTCCAAGGAAGTGCCGTCCACATCAACATGTAATACGGACGTAGGGATCTCCACCGTTTTTCCTGCTCGACAGTCCTGAAATAATGGAACCGTTGTTGCCACAAGAGCTTGCCGAACTTCGCCGGTTGGCTGTCGACAAATCCTGAGCTGCATTCCCTAGCTGGAGCTGCAGCTATACCAAGCCTGCATCCAGACCAAAGATGGCTTCGAATCGAGGGTCTGGATTTGCATTCGAACTGGACCCGATGGAAAAGCTCCCTGGCTAAAGGAGGGGTTCCCGCTTGGCCATCGACTTGAGATAGCCCACGTTTGGGCCGCCCCATGTCAATCTCTTCTTGCATGACGTTTGTTGTCTCTACCTCTCATGGGTTTTCTCACTTCTTCACTTGTTGCTCTTCTCCTGTGCCCTATGCCCTATGCCCTCGTTTTGAGGCCGTTGGAGAGAGGGAAAATCAACGGGCGTCGTTGAGAGTCATGCGCACAAACGGTCAAAGCCATCCATCTTATTCGTCCAGTGTCAGGTCATCGCATGAGCCATGTCACCCTCCCTTAAGCGTTGTCGCCATCTATGAGTGAGGGAAAAAAAAGTGGCAGCAGACGGGGGAAGGAGAGTGCATGAGCCGTCATGACAGATTTGCGGCCGTAGCAAAGCGTGAGCAGGGAGAGCAAGAGCAGCTGCGCTAGCGGAGTGACTTCCGCGGCATATATCGAAACATAATGGTTGATCGTCAACGCCGGCGACGCCAGAGCCAGAGAATCGTCCTTCCTTCTTGGATTCCGGCGCCCTATCGGTGGTCGCGATGCTAGTTCCGGGGGGTAAGCTGAGCCGCTCGCTCTAAGGACAGGGTTACGACTCGTGGGATGAACTGGCCCAGGAGGGCAGCATCTCGTGCATGGGGTGAGATCTTGGATCGTTGTGTGACGGCTGAGATCTGGGAAATTTGTAACAGCGCCAAAGACGCCGGGTCTTCTAGACCGTCTAGAAGCCGCGATGGAAGGCACACCGCATGGGACCACCACCTCAATGAAAAAAAGTCATGAGCCACGCCATGTGGAACTAGGATCAAGCCCCTTTGGCTCTTCATTGGGGGCTGGAGTTGGGGGCACAACGTTGGCCGCCATCCGCCCTCCCAATTCCATAGAGTAGCAGCCGGTTTTTCGGTTTATTCCCCTAAAAAGGGACCTCTGACTGCGACTTGCATAACAAACTAGAAGCCAAGAACGACGGTAGAGAAGCAGCTAAAGATTCATGACAACGCCGCCCAACTTTGCGCGGTCACATCGCCGATATAGGACTTCTATTTATGAGTCTGTGTGTGAGTCCGTTCGTCTCGTGGGAAACGGCGGAGGTGATTCAGAATTAAGAATCACACCGACGGTCCTTCACCGCAACGTAGGTAACTTCAACCAGCACCACAAAGTTCAGCCCCGGCTCAGCTTGGCCCTTTTTCCCAGGCTTGGGCTGGCTCCCCACGGCCGCCGAAGGAACCCGCAACCCGAGTTATTCTGCCCAGGGCCGGGTGCTGGCCCCGGCGCTTCCCTTTCTTATCAGCTCGACGGACTTCCCGGAGACTCGAGAGTCCATTTTAAAGCAAGAAGCAGCCGCAGCAGCAGCAGCATCCGCCATAGCTTTTTTCTCCGCATGTGGTGCCCTGTAGAAGTGTAGCAGGTAGCTGTAGGTAGTAATGAAGCAATTACCAAGCCGAAAACTTTGACAGCTCCGGACCCTGTCGAGACATGACGCAGATACCCGGCCACGTGCAATTGAGACAAACCGACTCGAGGGCAGCAAAGGAAGGCAACTCGTGACGGGGTGCACCGCAGGAAACGACGACAAAAAAAAAGGGGGCGACGGGAGAATAATTCCAGAAGACTCTCCAGGTTTTGGGATGTCGCGCAACGACAACAGGTTGCGCAAGCCTCAACGGCTAGTGCGCAAGACGGCGCACACACTTTCAGGTAGCGATAGCGGTGGAGGAATGGGCTGAAGAAAGCCCGGCCCGGCAGCTAACGAACGGTAAGAATCAGCCCAAGATTCGACACCGGCCGGCGTTTGCGGACTCTTCGTCGATCGTCGTGCCAGGCGGGTTCCCCCCTCGTCTGCCTAGGGTTCCCAGGGTTGCTTGCCTCCAAAAGCGGCGAACCTTGCATCACTCCAACACATGCTAGAAGCTTACAGGTGAGAAGGGAGGGAGGGGTCGGGAGGAGCTTGGATGTGTTTCTGGTGCAGTGCTACTCAATATTGTGCGTGTGTGTGAAGAAGATTTGTCTCCCCCAAGTAATCCCCCAAAATTCCATCTGATACTCGGTCTTGGCTGCTTACTCTTCTTTCTCTGAAGTGCTTAACTCTCGCTCAATTCGAGCAGGACTTCTGCTTTGTGCCCGTCCGCCGTCTAATACACGCCGTACACTGCTACCCCTCATCAGCAGCAGCTCTGGCCTTTCCCCTCTTATCCCCCCCTATCCTGTTTCGTGCTTGACGAACAAACCCCCCACTTGGGATGCTTGGGATGAGTTGACGAAAAAAAAGTCGTGGATTGTGAAAACTGCAATTGTGGAAATGAGATATAGTGGACGTGGAGTATTGGCATCGGTATATCGCAGGAACGTCAGCAGCCTGCGGCTTCCTTCCCCCCCTCGCCTGTCAATATTTCCACATCCATGCCGCCCCATCCAACCCCCTTGTCCCGGTAGACCTTTCCGTACGCTTAACCTTTGGGGCGAAACGGTGTTCTCGAACCGTGGCTGCGGGGGTTGGGATCGTCATATCAAGGAACGACCTTCGACGTTTTTGTAGGCATAACGATGACTCGAGCCGTTTCGGAAGACGTGAGCTTGCATACGGGCGAGTCGTAATCCCAACGTTAAATATTGTCGTCAATCTGAACGACAATTGCCTCTCTTCGTATTGCACAATCCGTGCTGGTCGACGAGACAGGTTTGTCGACCTGTTCCCCATCGTCCCATCTATCTCGACTGCTCCGCGCATATTCTTGGTTTCATCCAGACGTGGCACTCATCCAACAGCTGTCAGCTCATCACGCTCCCCCCAACCGAGTCCGCCCAGACATCGGATTCCTTTAGATATACTGGGCTGTCCGGGCCGAATCCGCCGGTCGTCGATCGCTTTTCCATTCGCACACACGGAAACTCCCCCCATCGGCCGTGTCTCCAGGTGAACTTCCAGTCGATACCAGCGGAGATTTGTCCAAGCAAACGTTTGGAAGGTACGATCCACCATCGAGGCAGTTGCAGTCGGTCCTGGAGAGGAAGTTTCGACCAGCGGGCCACTTGCCTTTCCAAGTTTGGGGTCTTGGAAGCACGTCACCCTTACATGTTATCTTCCGCCGATCCAGTCTTGCGTATCTGTCCTGAGTTGCCGCCGACTGCTGATTGCCCGACTCCTCCCCCAACTCCGAAAGTGGCGTACTGCAGCGCGTGGTCCAAGACGAGGAACGCAGCCCACACGTCGCCAAATAGCAGTCCCGGAGATTGAATGACAGAAGAGCAACAAAATCGCGCGCAGACAACGGCGATCCGGCACCCCTCATCGTTTGTCTCGGAACATCCGCTGCCATGTCCTCTCGCACATCCTTATCGCAGAAGGAGAAGGCTGAGGCATATGACATGGAGAGCCAGTCTCCGGTTTCCAAGGCCAATGGTGGCATTACCGAGCTGATGGCCGTCCAGGACGGCGAGGTTCATCAGAAGGGCAGCCGCCAAAATCCAAAGTGGTTTCAACGGCTTCTCGACGCCGGTGTGGAGGAGAATGGTATTCGACCAGTACCCATCGAAGAGCGAACCAATGAGAACTACAGCAACCTCTTCACTGTCTTCTTCTCTAGCTTGCTTTGCTTGCTTCCGTGAGTTTCGCACTGTGTCGCCGACTAAATCGGAGGAGAGACTGCTGACAGATGGTCGATAGGATTCCCACCGGAGCGCTGGCCACCGCCCAGCTGGGCCTCAGCCTCAGAGATGCGTCGCTGGTAATCATTTTCTTCGCGGCCTTGACGATCATGCCTCCGGCGTTTATGGGTATCGCAGGCTCCTATACTGGATTGAGACAACTTGTGCAGGCCAGATATTCGTTTGGGTGAGTCGGTATATCCTGTGCACACCTGACACACAACTGATCGTGTGGAATCAAGATATTACCTTGTTGGTGTCCCCCTTCTTCTGAACGCTGCAACGGTGACTGGGTTTTCTCTGTCCTCTGCGATTGCTGGAGGACAAACCCTCGCAGCTGTGAACCCGGGCCACATTGATGTCAAGGTTGGAATCGTCATCACGTGCCTCGTCAGCTTCGCTGCCTCTTTCATCGGATACCGAGCTCTCCACATGTGGGAGAGATGGCAGTGGCTCCCAAGTCTCATAGCCATCGTCATCGCGGTAGGACTGGGAGGGAGGAATCTGTGGAAACAGGCTGAGGTGCCATCTGCGACCGCGTCGCAGATTCTCAACTATGGGGGTCTGATGGCCGGTTACTTCATCACATTCGGTGGGATTGCCTCGGACTTCACGGCATATCATAACCCGAACAAGACAACCAAGTGAGTTCTAAGATCTAAAGGTTAGTCGACGTACTAATAAGATCAAGATTCCGGATATTCTCATACATTTACCTCGGGATCTTTTCTCCCTCGGTACCCCTTCTCATCTTGGGTGCGGCAATTGGTGGTGCGCTCAACAACGTCCCGGAGTGGAAGGCAGGGTGGGATGCCTACGGTATCGGTGGCGTCATGGCTGCAATGCTGGCGCCTGCTGGCGGTTTCGGGAAGTTTCTACTTGTGGTCCTCGCCCTGACTGTCATCGGCAATATCGCGACTTCCATGTACTCAGTTGCGCTATGCATGCAGATGATGCTGCCAGTCTTCACCAAGGTACCACGCGTCGTGTTTATCATTGTCGCCCTGGGTATCATGATACCCATGGCTATTCGCGCTGCTGAAGCATGGGCCGACTCGCTCGAGAACTTTTTGGGATTGATCGGATATTGGGCGGGCTGTTTCGACGCCGTCATAATCGAAGAGTTGGTCATCTTTCGACGCATGAAATACGACTCCTATGACCATGGCGCATGGAATGTCGCTCGCAAGCTGCCTTCTGGGTTTGCTGCGATCGGAGCGAGTCTATTGAGCTTCGGGTTGGTGACACCAGGAATGGACCAAGCGTGGTTCACAGGGCCGATTGCGAAGACGACTGGGGACATTGGGTTCGAAGTCGCGTTGGTGTTGACAGCCATATTTTATGCTCCCCTGAGGTGGCTGGAAATCAAGTTGCAGGGTCGGGTTTGAGTCCGTTGGACATGGTGGTGGAACGGGGGCCCAGGGTAGGATACACCCAGTCAGGCGAGGTATGGCAGACCGACTTTCTTGTTGATGGTTCGAGGAAGCAGTGGCATAATTCGGATTGCAGGACCCTAGCACGATAGAAGAGATTCGACAGTTATCAAAATGATACCATTCCTTGGGCGTTCAGGCGGGGTTTGCTTCGGCGGCCTGCTCCATGGTGACTACCAAGCTCAATTCCCTCCCAAGTCTCAGAAGCTTGCTCATGGCTCAAGGACTGTGCAGGTCGGCCGATCTTTGAGGCTGCCAGACGTTAGCCAAGGCTATGAAACGGGAACAAACAGCTGCCGGGCTTGTTACCTAGGCGTCATGGCTTAGTTGCCCGCACAAGACCATGTCTTCTCCGAATTGATGCCACGCCACGCCGTTGAGTCGAGCGGCGGGTACTGGAGTTCCATCGGGGCGCTGAACTCGGTCGGGGGACACGACGACGCCGCCACGGCCAAGCCATGTAGGTGCCACAGTCACAATGACGGTGTCTACAAGTTGCTGGTAGTCAGGATGGAGAAGGGAATTGATGACTTGTGCCCCGCCCTCGATCATTACGCTGTGCAAGTTCTCGGCATGGAGGGCAGCCAGGATAGATGGCCAGTCGAAACTTGGCTTGGTTTCTCGAGAGCTGAGGAGAATGAATTTTCCGCCATGGGCCTCCAAGATGGCTTGCCTCTCGGGGTTGATACCCGTTTCCCCGACGAGTATGTACGGCGCCAGTCCGTTGCCTGCGCGGGCAACTTCGAACACTTTGCTGTGCTCTGTGAAGTTCCAACGGCCGCGAGGGTCTAGAACAATGGGCCTCGGCTGGGCATCAAGATTTGCACCATCTATACGACAGTTCAAGCCCGGATCGTCGGCGATGACTGTCCCAACACCAACGAGTATAGCGGCATGGTGACGACGCAGATGGTGGGTCATCGCCTTGGACTCAGGACCCGAGAGGCGTGTTCGCACGCCGGGAGCGAGAGAGAGGGAGGAGTCCAGTGAGGTTGCAAAGGTAAGGGTAACAAAAGGGCGGTTCTGAGTTTTGACTGACTGGACAGCAGAACCAGACCCGGAAGGTAGATGCGGCGCGAGCCAGGCAGCGTCGGCGTCGGGAATGTGTAGGGTTTCTGCCATGCCTATTGCTGCGGCCTTTTGGGCCGTCCAAAGAAGTTGAGTGGTGGTCCCAGAAGAAGCCGTTGTACAAATTTGTGCAATTTGGCAGCTCCCTGCGTAGCGCAAGAGTAGAAACTGTGGCAATCCGTGTACTGACCAGGTGCCCCTAGTCGTCTGAAAGTCCAGACTGGCGTCCCTGTTCAGACTGCCAATAGAGACCGCGTCAGCCTACCTATCAGAGGGCAGGTAGACAACACAGCAGATGAATTAACGGTGTTCCGCCTGTCTAGGAGCGGGATGGTCTGCTGTTGCGATGTTGCGACTTGGCAACGGTTTCTTTCCCAAGGAGTTGTGGGCGAATGAGCCGCTGGAGTTAGTGGTCCGGACGAAGTTGAGCAAAGCTCCCGGAAGCCTATAACCCGCGGGTGAATCCTTCCCCTTGAGTATCTATGACTATTCCCAAAGAAGCAACAGGATGGCTTCGGATGACTCGAAGTTTATGTGCCTGCCGGGAAGAGCTCTCGCCAGGTAGGATGGCAGGGCACGAGACAGAGTGCGGAGTTGACGGAGGGCGGATGGTCGGAAGAGGACGAATCTGGCCCGCCCTGAAGGAGGCAGTGTCCAAGGATGCTGCGGTGAGGTTTTTCAGATGACCAGCCAGAAACAAGGCCGGGCGAGATGTCGTAACAGCCGCGGTGATGGATGTGTACCGACAAGCCGGAGGCAGTAGGCGCACCAAACAGGATCAGAGTCAAGATTGAAGTCAGGAGACAGATGTCGACGCCCTGGTGCTGACTACGGTAGGTAGCTTTGGGATCTGCAAATTGTGGACGCGTCCTTTGATGTGATTCGGATGGAGGGAGGGCACGTCCTGTTGGAGAGCGGAGAAGTGTCCGCGGTGATAGACCTGGTTGTAACGACGTTGAACCGGGGCGTGACCGGGACGTGGAATAGTCAAACGAAACGCACGCCAAGTCCAGAGGTACGTGGTCTAATGACTGTCGAATTGGGCTCGGTGTTTGCTTCGACTTCTTCCACCGATTGGTACTCTGTACTCAATCTGCAGTTCAAGTGGCGGCAGAGGCTCGGCGATTGACTCAGAAGGTCCGCAACGTCTTGTGTCAGATGGTGCTTTTTTTTTTCTCTCTACTCCGTCCCCCTTGCTTCCTGACGAGGGTCGTGAAGCAGCGATTGTGTGCGAGATGGAGGAGGATGGATGGAGGGATAGATGGATGGTGTAGGGCAAGGACGAGACGCGGATCCGGACGATCAGAGCAATGCCTAAGGCGACTGCAGGCAAGTGCAAGGCCAAATGCAAGCGCAAGTGCAAGTGCGAGTGCGATGGAGGGTAGTTGCAGTTGCAGATGGTGATGGTGATGGAGATGGGCAGGTACAAGTGCTGGTGCAAGTGGAGGTGCAAGTGCAAGTGAGGGTGAGGGTGCGAGGCAGGAAGCAGTCACGATTGGACGAGAGACCCTTCCCAACTGCCCGTCGCTCTCGCCTCAAAAACCGTTGCTTCCTTCCCATTCCAGTGAGAGCGGCCAGTCTGGTGGAGAGCGGCGGGCGGCGGCCCCGCTGACGATGCAAAGTGGACACTGAGAACTGCCACCGGGTTGGACAATGGCAGCTGAAGGTCGGATATTTGGTGCATTAGAGGACCTTGGAACTGGACATGACTGAGGATGATGTGACTGACTAACTGCTGCTGTGTGTGGTCTGGTCTGGTCTGCGCTGGTCTGCATGGCAGGTTGGGTCAATGTCGATGCGTGCGCCCTTTTGCCTTTTTCTTTTTTCCCCCTTTCGTTTTTTTATTTTTGCCCCTGCTTGTCTTCTCCAATTGTTTCCCCTATTGATCCGTCTTGCTTTGCCTTCCCCTCCCCCGTCCTTTTAGTTGAGAGTCAGTCAGCCGTGGCCATCACTTAAGTTAGTTGTTGCCAACTTACATGGAAGGTCACAGGCTAAAAAAGCACAAGGAAGGCAACGTACCCAGGGCGGGCCTACGTGCTACATATTAGCCGATCGCCAACTGAACGTCGGGTCCATCGTCGTCTAAGTGCTCGCTTAACGGCTGCTTCAGATGCTGGGAATGCAAGAGAAAAAAAGATGTCAAGTGGCATTTGGTGGCATTGCTCGTCCTAATCCGCCATCTCAAGCGCCCTTTTAGACTTTAGCCTCTCACCGACATGAGGTTGACGTCCTGTTTGCCTTTTCCGATGACCTCGTTCATCGCCCTGCCCTGCCCTGGCCTTGGCCTGCCCAGGCTCTTGTCCCCTCCCCTCCCCTGCCCTGGCTTTAACTTTCATGTCGACACCTCACTTACACCACCGCAGCAAGCGTACTTGGGACATACTTTTGCCCGACTACTGTTAGCCTGCTACTGCCTTGGTGCCCCTCATCGACCCCCAACCCCAAGTTGTAGTGGGGTTGTAAGACTTGGTACGTCGCATGCGAGTCTTTGTCGCTCCGGGCAGGCAAATCCGCATACACGGCACCTCTAATTGCACTGACCACCCCCTCTTCACCCGCTGCGGGAGGGAATCCCTTAGGGCGGCCGCGCTCGTGGCCATGGGCCAGGATCTATCTATGCCTTCCAGGTGTGAGCACACTGCTATGCTACGCAGTACTCACGATGCTGGTTCCTGATCTGTGTCTCTTTGCGTCTGACAACAAGCGCGCGTTGGGTTGGTCTGAAAGGTAAGAGACGCCGCCATACTACCTACCTACCTACCTCCACCCCCAATCCCCGAAGGCAGAGAGAGACTTTTCCCATTTTACCTTTTCCTCTCCTGCCTCAAGTACTTGCTGGCTTTGCTAATCGCTTTGCTTTCCATGTCTTATGCCCACCACACCTGCAGCAGCGGAAATCCCATTTCGGGACTATTCCGCCGGTCTCTCGCTGAAACTCCCCGGTCACGCTTTTTGGTCGCTATTACTCTTCATTCGATTCGTCACTTTTACCAAACGAAATACACCCGTGATGGCTGGCGCATGCTCACGATCGATGCCTGGTCTGGCCTTGGCCAGGCGTTGTTACGACACTGGACTGGGCTCTTGGAGGCGGCTGCTGTCACTCTGTGCTCTTGACTGAGGTGCATTTTGCAGCTGGACCCAGCATGTCCTGCGCCCTGGTACTGGGGCGGGCTGGAAGAGCGACTTCATGTGGTTACAACGCGACGTAGTCACCGCAGGACAAGCAAGTTACATGCGCAGGAAACAGAACCCAACTGGGCACCACATTACGCAGACCGAAACCTTATCTCCGACTTCCTCATTGGCGCCTCACTTTCGACTTCCCATAACTTACCTGCGGATATTGCTGTCCTAAAATATCTTGATCTCGTACGAATCCCGCCAACTTCCGCCTCCCTGACTGCTTCTTCCGATTGGCCTTGCCTGTCCCGCGCTTGGTTCCTCCCATCAGCTGGTGTCGCAATTCCGGGTCTCCCTTTCATCGAATTCCCATCCCCCCTGGCCTCCGACAAGTGCCTACAACACCCAGATTCGGGTCATTCAAGCCACTGGCGCACACCACTATCAACGTTTCTTCTCATCTTCTCTCCTCCTGTGTGGGGAGATTCTACCTGGTTGCACTCGCGAGGAAACCTTAAGAAACCTTACTGGGCTACCCGCTCCTTGGCCGCGTCCACATACGCCAATCTCTGTCAAACGGTCTGCCCGCGAGGTCATCCTTACTCGGTTTGAGGCCTTGCCCGCGCACATCCTTACTCGAGAAATCAGGCCATCTGCCCAGCTATTTCCGTGAGCCATGCCTCGTGGTCTATTATCAGTCCAGAGCCCTGGGCAGCTAAACGCCGAGATTGCTTCAAGACTACGCCGTCATTAACCTCTACCGGGCGGGCGCACTTGAGCAAGCCAACGTTTATTGGGAGGCGTCCGTGTCTTCAGTGCAAATGGCTATTTGCGCGCCTGGAAGAAGCAGCTTGACGAGTTTTCATATCGTCAAGCAGCACACTCCGATGGGCGATGCTAGCCGTTAGGTTCAACCCATAAGAGAGGCTAATCAGGATAGATACGATGTCAAATAAGCCCCAAAGGCCGACCTGACAGCGGGATTTGCCAGCGGCGATCTGCAGGGGCCTCTGTCTGCAGTACGCCTGGTGCTAAGGTAGCCAATACCGCTCTGTCGCAGACTGCTCGTGGGGCTGGTGCGACCTAGGGCATCCGAGGCATCCTGAAGTTGACCTGAAGACGCACAGCATCTTGTCCCGAGACATATTCCTCATATCCGATTGCATCTGATCGAACGAATGCTTCGGCCAGCAGCACCCCGAGGGACCAGGCGGTCTCCGTCGTGTCTCATTCCTGAGACTGCCGAAGAAGACCAGTTGCCCAAGCCGCCACTCTGCCTGACCACCGGCACGACGCAAGTCTGTCTGTCTGTCGGCTGGGCACAGGGTTGGGAAAGCCGCAAAACAAAGATCTGACAACCACATACTGCCGAGGACACAAATCTCTGCGCATCTGGAGCTAGCGATTGCCGGCCGCGGGTGATGGCGTCTTTGCGCGCCAGTTGGCCCCCAATCACCGCCTCTTTTTCTCCAGGGATGTGACCACCTGCCACCCGGCCGTTCCTTCGCACTCTGATAACCCCATCCCTTACTGCTGAATCTCGTTGCCATTCTGCGCCTCTTTTTGCCCGCAAATCCACCTGGCGGAGCACACAACGTTGGGGACGAACCCACAACATAACGAGCCTGACTAAGTTGGATACTCAGAAGCAGCATGAGAAGCAGTCTGAGACATACACGCTGGCCTACAGACTCAGGCTGACGAGATCGCCGGGCGAGCTTTCCAAATCCACAACACATCCCGCGTCTTCGAGGCAGAGTGGTGTTCGAAGGCAAACACGGGATCCTGGCTCGGAAAAGGGCCGACGCTTTATGGTGTTCAACTCGAACCCGTAGCAAGCGGTCAGCCCTGGCCAGCTAGCGGTCATCGACGACGCCTGTGCGTGAGATCGGGGCTTGCTTGGTCTGATATTTCCCACTAAGGCCGCCTTTTGGCTGCGCAAAAGGCGAGCGTTGGCCAAAGCTTACATCTGCCCATTCCCAGAGGGCATTGCACTAGTGTTTCGACATTCCGGTGACATCCTGAGATCTGGCCAATACCCGAATGGGTTTGTTCACTTTGAGTTGCAACATATCGCCCATCGCGGTGGGGGGAAGTAGGGGGGGCAGACCAGATGCTCAGGACCCCAGCGCCGCTCCGGCAGGCAACTTGACGATACGTTCCCTTGCCCAGTCTCTCGGATACGTACCGCTGCGCTGTACACCTATTGTCAGGATGTCCAAGATCAGTATCTGCGCAACCGAAGGCTGGTAAATTGACCTGCTCAGTGTCATCGGATGCAAGGGCCTTCTCTCGGTCCAGGTTATTCGTTCTATCTTAGTAGTAACAGACGCCACAGACGGCGTACTAAGGAAGTGGAACTACACACATTTATCACTCTTGATGCCCATCCGCCCACGAAATGGCATCCGTTCTTCACGATCTTATCCCCTTCACCGTAGACTTAAACACCAAAGTCTAGCCATTCCTTTGCTACTTTCCCGCCCTTCTCGCAACTATGGGAGCCATTGTTAAGAACTCCCAGATGTATCCGAAGGTCTCCGACCCACCTTCAACCTTCGGAGCGACCGCCCGACATCCTTTCTCGACGGAACCCACTCCGAAGGATCCGTACACCTATCAGGTTGGATTTGGGAACAGGTTTGCCTCGGAAGCCATGTAAGTTGGGCTCGTGAGAATGTCATTCGGGGGGTTTTGGAGGCTGACGGGAGAAGTCCTGGAACTCTCCCACAATCGTGTAATGCACCGCAAAAAGTCAAGTACAACTTGTATTCCGAGCAGCTGAACGGTTCAACATTTGTTTCGTCCCGAGAAAACCTGCAGCATGCCTGGTTCTATCGTATTTTCCCCTCCGTGGCACATGGGAACCTGACGAAAATGCCGCGCAATCCGGATGTGAGTAATACCTCCAAATTTGCTGGTAGTCCGTTGCCCCCTGACTCTTTTGCCCGTGAAGATCGAGTCAAGATTCACATCTAGCAACGAAAACGTTGATTTCATGCCCGGTGCGCTGTGTTGGAGGGCATTCCCGATTCCTGATGTCGACGGGCCATCTGTGGACTTTGTTCAGGGGCTGAAGACGATAGTCGGGCACGGGGACCCCATGAACAAGGAAGGCCAGGCTGTGCACGTCTACACATCAAACGCCTCGATGGGAAATCGCGCATTTTGCAGCAACGATGGGGATATGCTCATCGTCCCTCAGCTTGGAAGACTTGACATTCAGACGGAATTCGGGAGGTAAACTGCCCCCGGGCCCTGGAAACGTGTGGCTCTCGCTGACTTTTGCACAAGAATGATGGTGCGGCCAGGAGAGTTGGCAGTTGTTCAAACAGGCATTCGCTTCAAGGTTACACTACCAGACGGAACTGCCAGAGGCTGTAAGTATCCCTCAAAGGTGTCAGGTCAAAGATCAACTAAATGTCGTAGACGTCCAGGAGTTGTTCGGAAGCCGTTACGAACTCCCGGAGCTGGGCCCCTTTGGAAGTAACGGCCTGGCCTTGCCACGAGATTTCGAGTTCCCCATCGCCTCTTTCGACATGGACAACTCTGAGTGGGAAAGTACGTCGGAAACCCCCTAAATGCATCGCAGCCTAGGCTGACTAGAACTCAGTCGTGTACAAATTATCTGGAAAGTTGTGGTCTTGCAAACAGAGCCACACACCGTTCGATGTGGTTGCGTGGGACGGCAAGTATGTTGATCGACTTATTACCCCTTTTTTCGTTTTCCTTTTTGGATAGCTCTTAACTCCGGCGGCAGTTACGTTCCGTTCAAATACGCCGCCGAAAAGTTTATTACTGCAGCTTATACAGACAAAGACCAAGCCGACCCCAGCCTTTATACCGTCTTGACGGCCAAGTCCAAGATCCCCGGAGTGTCGGTGACGGACTTCATGTTCTTCTGCCCCAAGTACTCATCAGCAACCAATACCTTCCGGCCTCCGGTATCCTTCCCCCGACCGCTTCTGGGGCCTTCCGACTAACTTGACGCAGTACTACCATCGTAACATGGCCACCGAGGTCGTAGGAATTGTGTATGGCGATTACAAGGGCACGAGTCGCAACCTAGAAGCAGGCGGACTAAGCTTTCAGTCGAGTTACATGCCTCACGGTGGTAGGTCTCGGCGGTCCTCATACATATCGTCACCCACTTACACGAAGAGCAGAAACACACGAGGCCTTTGAGAAAGCTACGACAAGCGAGTTAAAGCCCCTCCGTGTGGGCGAGGGCTTCCTCGGTATGTGCGGCGCCAGTCCGTCTCCGAATTCCATGGCTAACGTGCCAATACAGGATTCATGTTCCAGATCAGCACGCATTGCGCAATAACACAGTTCGCCTTGGAAAGAAGTGGCGTCTTGGAGGGTAAGAAAAATTACCAGCGTGTGCATGTGCCATGTTAAATTGCTGACAATGGACAAACAGTACCTCCAGCGTCCCTGTGGGACTCGATGCAAGGCCACTTTTTCGAACACGTCCAGGAGGTGAACGAGGAGTTGAAGAGACGGGGACTGCCGGTCCTCGGATCAACGACCCAGTGATACGACTTTGCATTCCTCCCATAGCGATTCTCGTTTTCCATTTCTCATCGAGCAGCGTAGCGAAGCGATGCAAGCTTTTCAATGGACGGCATTACAAGCGATTGGGGTAATAGCCCCTTGATTGGGGTCGCACGGTTGTATTCTTCTACATAGGGAAAAAAAGCGGAGGAGACAGTCGAGGCCATCGGGCCAGTGGTAATTGCAGTGAATCATATTTTGAAGATAGATCGTACTGAATTGAACTGTGACCGTGATTTTGCGGGGAATTTCTGGTATTCAGGGGGTTGTGCGGACGCGTTGGCTGAAGCGTGGAGAAGCGCAACTTAGACACGGATATTTCCAGATCAGTCATCCTTATCCGATATGGTGTAGTGGCCAACATGATGCCCTCTCAAGACCTTGAGAGGTTAGGCATAGCCCCGAGTTCGATTCTCGGTTTCGGAACATTTTGATTTTTGATCCTTATCACTTTCTATTTGCCCTTTGTTCATTAGCTCTTTTTTTCTTTCGCATGGCTACGAAATCCGCTTAACAGACTTTCTGGGTGGTTATAATGCGTGTAGCCTGATAAGTGTCCGCCTCCAATCCGTACCCAACTGAACGACCGCGTAATGGCAAATCCCATTGAGTTTTCCATGCTTATCATATCTTGGGACGAGGCCGTACCACATGGCCAAATCCAATCAGGGTCTCAGCCTCGGATCCTGCAGGTGCTGCTTTTATGCAGATCATGGCGCGGGGGCACAGGGATGCAACGCTTTTCAAAGGGACGTTATTCCCTTTGCTTAAGGGTCTGCGGAGAAGGTGCCACAGTGCTGGTGTGCGAGCTGTAAGTGTCTTTTTTTTTTTTTTTTTTTTTTTTGAAGTCTTTGAAGGTGAAAATTTTTTTTGGCCAGACTCCGGTGCAGCAGACCACATATATCAAGAACGAGCTCCTGTTTTTCCGTCGAAGTCGATGGTCGAACGGTTTACTGTTCGTCTACCTTCCTAAGCTATCCGGCCTTCTCGGTGTGGGACTTTCAACACTCCTAAATGCTGGTTTCACTTGGGTCTGATGCATTGAGTCGCTCGTTTTGTTATCACGTCGTAGTGACCACTTGACGATAATATCGACAAAAAAAAAAAGTAGCGGTGTCGACAAGATAACAGTAGGAATAACCAGAGGTGTGTGGTAGCAGCTTATTCGCAGCGGCGGTTGCTGGCCGCGTGGAACATGAGACAGCATCTCACCTGACTGATTTCTGGGTACCTCACTATTCTGGCTGCTAGCCGTTGCATTTGTTGGCCGACGATTCACTGACAGCCCAGCCAAGTTGGAGCACTGCCACATTCACCACAAGCAAACGCATTGATGGGCCGAACAAGTACCGCCGTATCCGTAGACGGGCTCAATGAGACGGCCGTCCAGCTCTTGAACGGAGCCGGAGGTGGGGCCTACATCATTGCCGTCACAGCCGCTTCTTCCGTCTCTCTTCGCCTTCTAACCGGCATATTGTGCGTCAGCTCTGGTCTGAAAACCGGTGCCTGTTCCAACATGTCCTGGGGACGTCGGGTGCGAAGCGGGAAACACGGAGGAACAGGGTTGGCAGGGGGTTGAGAAGCACCAACTGGGGGAACGAGAGACGTACCCGCTTTTACGCGAATGCTGCGATACATCAGCTGGGGTGGCTTGCGGTGCAGGCGAATGGGGGAAGCCTTGATACAAAAATGTCATTGGGGCTGGTCGTTGGTTTCCGGAACCCGAAGCACCATGTGAGACAGGGACAGTTTGGGGGCTGGATTGTTTTGTTTTGTTCATTAGTTTTACTGGATGATTGAATCAGCCTCCTCCGTACGAGTATTAAATGCAATTCACAGAGAACTCTGGGAACAGAATAAACGCATCGTGGCTCGGGGGAAGGCAGAATGAGTTCAATAATAAGTAGGTCCTCACAAATAGTCATTAACGAATACGGCCTCAACAAGACACTACAGCTCTACCAAGACCAGCGGCGTGCCGCCCAGAGACTTGGTCGAATAAGCCATTTCAGGCTAGAGTCACGAGCACAGCGAAATTTAGGCTTTGGGGCCACCTTTTCTGCCCACCTCACCTCCCCTCCCCAGCTGCAGGTGTTCCACGCCCAGTGTTTGCGGCTGCCACGGTGCAACCTCGCCCGCCCTGGGCTCCCTCCCTCAGCAAGCAGCAGGGGAAGCTCGCAAGTCGCAGATGTTCTGCCGCGCACGCGCACGCGGCTTGGCTCTTTCCCATCCAATCCATCCGCCCGTTCCATCCCATCCCACCCAAAGGCAGGCCACCCTCCTTCACATATCTTCTTCCCCCAACATCGCCACGTTCTCCCGGGTGGCACGCCTTTTTCTATCCACTCATTATCCATCAGTACCTGTCCACTTCCTTCACACACAACTTTGTCCAACCATCCATCCTTCATCCACACGACTGCCTACCTTGACAGCCTTCGACCGAGGCCCTATCGCATTCATTCTTTCGCTTCGGATCACGCGAGCCCCCAGCTTCGCTGAACCTCATCAACGACCGTTCGACTACGACCGTCGACCTACCTAATTTAATCACTCCATTCGGGATCCTCCAAACCGCTCCCACCACATTACCATAATGGCCGACCACGATAAGCCCCCCGCGTATGGCGGCCCCCCTCCTCCCCAACATCCTCAACAAGCCTACCAAGGCTACGGCTCTCCTCCGCCCCAGGGCCCCGGAGGATACGGCACTCCCCCGCCCGGCCAGCAGCCCTACTACTCTCCCGGCCCCGAGATGGGCTACCCGCAAGGCCCCTACCCGCCTCCCGGCCAGTACCCCCCGGGACAATATCCTCCAGGACAATACCCCCCGGGCCCTTACGGCCCTCAAGCGCAGTACGGTCCCCCGGGCGGCCCTGGATACCCGCCGCAGGGCGGCTACTACCAAGACAACCGAGGCGGCGGCGGCGGTAGCGGCATCATGGCTGGTCTGCTGGGTGCGCTTGCCTGTTGTTGCTGTCTCGACTGCTTGTTCTAAACGCGCGCTGTGCCATTCGCGATTGCGACCGACCGACTTGTTATCGATACCCAACAGATGCGATCAGACTTGAGAGGAAGGGACAGACTTGCTGCGAGCTGAGCCAAGGGCATGGCATTGAGTTCTGGCAAAAGACAGCAGACCGGTTCACGGGGTTAGGGACAAGAGGGCAAAGTGTGATCAGCATTGGTTTGCATTAGGACATGCATTTCGTCGCACGGCGTCAACGGTGAAAGGGATATTACACGCACACGAAAACCGCAGTTATGGAGAGCCGGGTGGGAAGCGCTTCCAGAGAGAAATGGCCTCGATTTCCTGGGTTCTCCGTTGCGGGGGGTTTTTTTTTTTCCTCTTAGTATTGCTATCAGTTAGGAGGGGTTTGGGATCCCGTTGTACGTAAGTCGCGTCGTCTTGAAGACGTCGTTACGACAGTCAGCCGAAACCTTCCGGTATAATTTCATCACGTCGTGACTTTACTCAAAATGCCCCTCCAGGTCGTGAACAGAGTTTTGAACAGAAGGCGAGCTTGGTGCGGGGTTGAGTCGTTCTCTGGTTTCCGAGCTGTAATTCGGGTGGCTTGGTCTAGGTGTGACGGAGTCATTCCTGGCACACGCCACCGCAGCTGGTTCGGAGCTCACGGATGAAAGCCACAAGAACACCTCCCAAAATTTTAGGCACGGATGACGGGGCGTCTTGTACAGGCAAGCATTGTGTGTGTTTATGCAACATTGAAATTGGGAGGGGGGTAACTTTCTACTACTCTACGCTCTTGTACAGCTCATCAAAGTCACGCTGGATGTTGGCCACGCAGTCGTTGGAGTAAATCATCTTCTGCACCTCGGGGGAGGCCCACTTATCCGGCACGGTGCCGCCCTTCTTCTCCTTGAACATGCGGTCACGCTCCTCCTTGGCCTTACCCTCGCCGAGATGCAGCTGCTTGCCGGAGAGGAAGGCCATGTTGACCAGCTGCGAGCACCAGTCCCGGCGGGAGAGTTCGTAGGCCTTGAGGCACTTTCGGAGAGTCGCGGGCGAGGTGTCCGGGGCGCGGGCGAGGACCTCGGCGACGACGGAGCCGTCCTCGATGGCCATTGCGGCGCCCTGGCTGAGGTGGGGGAGCGTCGGGTGGCAGGCGTCGCCGAGGAGGGCGACGGGCCCGGCGGAGTGGACCCACGAGGGCAGGGGCTTGTGCATGCGCAGACGCCATTCGCAAACCTGGCCGTCCGGGACGAGGTTGAGCATGCGGTGGACCAAGGGGCAGAAGTCGTGGAAGACGTTGAGCATGGCCGTCTTGGAGCCCTTTGTTGTGTAGGTTGCGTTGGTCGAGGCGGCGAAGTTGGAGTCGGGCTGGGTGGTGGAGAGGTTGTAGATGGTGTGGGAGGAGACGGGGTAGGCGATGATGTGGCGCTTCTCACCGATCCAGCGCACGACGTCGTCCGAGTCGAGGAGGGCGAGGAGTTCGGGGTCGTCGGCCATCTGCTCGCGGGTGAGCATGATGCGGTAGGCGGCCTGGCCCGTGTCCTCCTCCTCGCCCTTCTCGCCGATGGACTCGAGGAGTTCGGTGCGGACGATGCTCTTGATGCCGTCGCAGGCGAGGAGCACGTCGGCTTCTACCGAGTACGCTTCGCCGTCGCGCGGTTGCACTGTGAACTTTGGCTTCGGGTCGAACGAGTCGACAGACACGAGTGAGGTCGCAAAGTGGAACGTGATTGCGGACTCCTTCTTGCACGCATCGTACATGCGACCAGCCAGGGACGAACGGTGTCCGTTGCAGTGCGGGTAGCCATAGAGCTCGCGGATGTTGGGCATGTCGACGTGAGCGAGCTCGACGTTGGTTGATCCCTCTGTTTTCCTGTGTTAGCCGAGTCGCGTGACTACTACTTGGACAAGTGGTTCATTACGTCTGATGCTTGAGCCCTTTACGTCTGTGGCCTCCTTCTCGATCTCGGGCCAGCAGCCTAGGCGGTCAAGGGTTCGAACGACGTTCGGGGGCATTTGGATACCGGCGCCGACGAAACCAAGGGTTGATGCTGTCTCGTAGACATCAACATGCTTGAATCCCTTTTTGGCGAGCGCGAGAGCAGCGCCCAAACCGCCCATGCCTGCGTTGAGCGCGTGTTAGTCGCGAGGTTGACATGAGGTATTGCGGGAGGAAACATGCATACCAGAGCCGATGACGGCGATCTTCAAATCTTTCGGGTCTGCCATTGTGTCTGCAATAGTGTCGGAGTGTGGCTCTGAAGAACAGGCGAAGAAGGGAAGCTCAGTGCGACTGCGCAGGTAAATATGATTATCGAGACAACGGCGTCCGGATTTTCCGCAACAGCTATCCTTGAGGCAGTTTATGAAGTCCGCCGGTCCTGGAGCCTCACATGGGGAATGTGGGGGATCTGAGCAAGCTCGGGGTCCATAATCGGCTGGAGAAGCGGGGAAGCTCGCGACAATGAGGGGATGTTCGATGTCTTCTCTGCCTTTTTGAAATTTGGTAACGGGCCCGGGATCGAGAGACGGGAATGCGGCAGACGCTGGTTGGGTGGGATTGGCCGATTAACCAACTGCCGGTGCGCCGAAGGTGTAGTGGGGGTAATGCGAACTTTCTGGATATTGCCGAACCCCAAATCGGGCGGTCAGCGTTGAACGTTTAACCAGCTGAAGAAGTTCATCATGTGCGACGATGGTGTTGGCAGTGGACCGGCTGGAGTCAGCCTCCGGAGTCGAAAGCCGGCATGCACAGCGTTGTTGCTGATGAATAACGTCTAAGGGTTGTGCATCTGGTTATGCAGGTTGGCTAGCGCCGTGGTTGACAGCGGCGGTTGTGTCCGTGTTGGCGGTTGACAGCGGGATCGTGGTCTGTTGGGGAGCGGGGGCGCGCCTTCCAGGTTTGGGGAAAATGCCCGCGTTCGGCGACAGAACGGAGGGAGGGCCGAAGTGTTGTCGTCATTCGCGAGAAAACGGCACGGTGCCCCGATCCCGGGACTCTTTCGATTTGCCTTGCTCCAGCGCCGATGTGGAGCGCGATGATGGCTCCCCTAACTCCCCTGCGCTTGTGCCTGACCGCGCATGTCGGGTAGGACCCTCGGGCAGCTGGAAGGCTGAAGGGAAGAAGGGCCGGGACTGGTCGACGGCTGATGGATGATGGGCGGAGGGTAGTATGCAGGAAAGCTAGATAAGTAGCCACCGTCGTAAATATCAGGCTTGGGGTGGTCAGTGTCAATTCCCAGCTCCCTCATTGGGACATCTCATGTGACTGGTGTTGTCGGGGTACTATGTATTCTGCCAAGGAACGAGTTCTTACGGGCCAATACGCGTAAGAACTTGTCGAAGTCAGACCTTCACGATGCCGTCTTCAAGGTGTTGGTGACGCAACGCCTGCCCACCCGCCGATATGTGGCTCAGCCCATGAATTCCCATGCTCGGTCTAAGGCGCAGTGTCATCTCGGCGAAAGCTTCGCTGTCCGAAGACGCCAAGGCAATCAAGCAGTGCACAACCCGCCTCCTGCGGAATCCAACGGTCGGTTGGTGAGAGATCGCAACCTCGTCTGTCGTCTGGTGCTCCAGTTTGTCGGCGAGTCACTCCCGGCTTGTCGCACAGCCACGCATGTTCGCCTCCTAGCCACGACCAAGGCATTGTTGTCCAGTAAGCATGTCTGGGTGGGGAGAGTTCGTTGACGCTTCGCCTTAAGCGTACAAGGTGCTCCTGGTTCCATCGAAGCTTGCGACCAGCATTGAGACGCCAGACGCCACCGCCAATGGAACTGGTGCTACCGAGTAACCGTAGCGTACCGGGTTCCTGTGTGAACTGGTATTTGGAAGATCGTACATAGTAAGTCAAGCCAAGAACAACACACAAACAAACCGACGACAATGACCTTCAGCCGATCCGTCTCATAGATCTGAGCGTTTCATTCGATCTACGAGCACAAACAAAGCCAGGGTCTCTTTCTGGGGTGCCAGAGTCTTGGATCAAGGAAACAAGCTGGTTCGGTCAATTGGATTATTGTGGTTAGATAGGATGAAGCGCGCGCTGATCTATTTCTGCATCTGCGGCGGGAGGGTGGGTTGTGAGAGCGGTGGTGCACAGTCTACGCAGTACAGTCTACAGAGGCACAGAGGAGAGGCCGCGCGCACCAGAGACGGCGGGAGCGACAGAGAGACAGCTGTTCAGTGGGTTGCAGCAGCCCAGCCCAGTCGATGGAGAAATCCAGTCCGTGGCAATGATCCCCTCAACCCCTGCCCAGCCAGAGCGTGGGAGACGACAAATGATTGGGCCAGAGGTCACCGTAGCAGTGCCAGAGAGATGGCGAACCGTGGCGGGACCCCACTATTGTCCCGCTGAGTTGCAGGGGTCTGTTTCGTTTGACGCGACGGGACAATGAAGCCGCTGATGTCACCAACTGCAAGGCCTCACAAGCGACGCATTTTTATCCCTACCACCACGGTCGATTGCCTCTGTGCCTCTGCAGCAACTGAAGCAGCTGCAGCCACCCCTGTCGCGGCCCCGTCCAGGTTTTGTCCCTGCACCCACCCAGCCAATCAACGACCCGCAACTGTTCTGCTCAAACCATTTGGCGACCTTCTTGGCGCCTCCCTCTTCACTGTCGTCTGTGCCTCTAGTTCCTGTCCATCTTTATTTCTTCTGTTCGACGCAAAAGACAGACTGGGGGCAGCGACAAAAAGAGGACACCCCTCTGGCTTCAAGAACCTCAACGTTGCCTTTGCCGACGGTCTCGCCGACACGACCCCTACTTAGACCTCTCTCAACTACTGCCATCTTCGACGACAACGCAATGTTCTCCCGATTGTCCTTGTGACCGGCACTTTATCTCGACCTCACCTCGAACCCTCCACTCGCCGCCGACCACGACGACCTTTAACCCCTTTACACCGCCCTACTCGACGTCCCTAAATCCTGCCCACGAACCTCACAAAACCCAAGCACCGCATTTATTATACGCATACCGAAACATACTCTTGGCTGCGAAGATAATCCAAAATGTCGGCTACCCCGACAACGGCGTCGGAGACGACGTCTCTCGCGTCGTCTCTGGCGTCTTCAGTGGCCTCGTCGCTGTCTACCGCCCTTTCTGCCACGATATCGGCGACGTTGAGTAGCAATGGTACAATCACCACCTCATCGGCATCGTCAACAACAGCAACAATATCTACTTCTGCAACTGCCAATCCTATCGGTGCCGCGCAAAGGTCCCAGGGCATGACCCTTCTCGGTTTCCTCACTGCCTTGGCCACCGGTTTGACGGTCTTTGGAATTCAGGTCCTCGCCTTCCTTCTTCTACGAAATAAGTTGGCACGTATTTTGTGAGTACTCCTCTGTCGTCCTTTGGACAAGCAGTCACTGACTTCTCACAGCAAACCAAAGACATACTTAGTCCCCGAGCGAGAGAGAACAGATTCTCCGCCGGCTGCGCCATGGAATCTGATCAGCACTTTGTTAAAATTTAGTGACCGTGAAGTCATCAAGAAGTGTGGTCTTGATGCCTACTTCTTCCTGCGATATCTCAGGGCTCTTCTGACAATCTTCATTCCGATTGCTTGTGTGGCGATTCCCATTCTGATTCCGCTCAACTACAGCGATGGCAGGGGTCATGATTTTCTGAATGACGTGGAATCGAACTCAACAAACAGCACCAACAGTACTTCGTCTACCTCGCGGCTGCTGGTTAGAAGCCTGCAGCTTTACATTCGAGCCGAATCGGACAGCAATTCTACGGAAGACAGCATACCGACAGGACTGGATACGCTAGCCTGGGGAAATGTTGGACGAAATCATACAAATCGTTACTGGGCTCACTTGGTCATTGCGATACTGGTCATTGTCTGGGCGTGCACCGTTTTCTTCTTTGAGCTACGAGTATACGTCAAGGTCCGCCAGGATTATCTTACCAGTGCCGAACACCGACTTCGCGCATCAGCTACAACCATTCTTGTTAGCGGTATACCTTCCAAATGGCTCACCGAGGAAGCATTACTCGGCCTCTTCGACGTCTTCCCTGGCCAGATCCGCAATATCTGGTTGAATCGGAACCTCAACCGCCTGCTCGAGAAAATCCAGCTTCGTGAGAAAATTCACCTGAAACTCGAAGACGCTGAAACCGAGCTCATTAAAGCTGCAAAGAAGAAGCAGCTGAAACGACGCAAGAAGGAGGAGAAAGCTGCTAGAAAACAGTCAAAGTCTAAGGGACCGACCAAGCAGGAGGAACTCCTTAGGAGGCAACGGGAGGACGAGGAAGCCCGGAAGATGGCCGAGGGCAATAACGGAATCAGCTCTGGCGAGCACGAGGAAGTCCCTCATGATATTGGCGCCGTCATGGACGAGGAAGACTCCAAGTCGAGACGCTCCAGGCGATCAAGCTCGTCGTCGTCAAGCTCTTCTGAAGACGGTGATCGTCCCCAATCCAAGGGCTTTGGGCTCAGCGTCATTGGAGATGGATTCACCAAAGTCGGAAAGGGGCTGCTCGGGGGTGTTACCAAGGCGCAAAAAGAAATCAAGGAGTTTGGTCAGGACGTCGAAGATACTGTCGAGACGACCAATGGATTTGCGATGCTACAGCCCAACGACCGCCCCCGCAAGGTTCAGATCTTGGCTGAAGGAGAACGACCTGGGACAGCCAAGAGCGTCCGCAGCAACGGAGAGCAGCTGAAGCCGACCCCGACCGCCGACACCCACAAGACTCACTCCCGTCATGCATCCGCTGCTACTCAAGATACGTCAGGCCCCAAGAACAGCTACGAGCCGTTGGGCAATGGCAACACCGTGCGGAAAGTAAGCAACTTGGACCATATGTACGATCAGGAAACTCGGAAATTCTGGCAGTTTTGGAAAGCCCCGGCCGGTGGCTACGCATCGCCCATTCCCCAAGGATATAACTCCGGTGAATTCCCTTTCAACCAGCCAAAGGACAAGACGTTTTGGCAGGTGATCAAGTCCTTCATTCCATTCATGGGCGACGACGGCGAGGATCCTATAGAGTACCCTCCGTGGAGTGAAATTGGCGACGACTACACGAAGATCCTGGACGACGAGGCAGAGTGGCGCAAATGGCTGAGGGATAAGGATCGCCCAACCCATCGCTTGCCGCGCTGGGGCTTCCCTGACTGGCTCGCTTGGCTCACGTTTGGACGCAAGGTTGATACCATTTATTGGTGTCGCCAAGAGCTCGCCCGGTTGAACGTCGAGATTGACGATGACCAAGCCCATCCCGAGCGCTATCCTCTGATGAATTCTGCTTTCATCCAGTTCAACCACCAGGTCTCGGCTCATATGGCTTGCCAAAGCTTGATGCATCACGTTCCTAAACACATGTCTCCAAGGATCAACGAAATCTCGCCTAAAGATGTCATTTGGGACAACATGGCCATGGAATGGTGGGAGGAGTCTCTCCGATCAGGCGTTGTCACAATCATCGTCACGGTGATGGCCTTCTTCTGGGCCATTCCTATCGCCTTCTCGGCTACGCTTGCGAACGTCGACTCCCTCATCGAGAAATTTCCTTGGCTTAGCTGGATCAAAGACAGCCCGAGCATCAAGAAACTCGCTGGTGCTATTGCCGGTGTCTTGCCCGCGATTCTGCTCGCCCTCCTGCTTGTCATTGTTCCGCTCATTTTGGAACAGCTTGCAATGGTCCGGGGCGTCAAGACCGGTACTCAAAGAGCCGAGTTTGTTCAACGATTCTACTTCGTCTTCTTGTTCATTCAAGTCTTCCTTGTCGTTTCGATCACATCCTTCTTCGTTGCGTCAGCAGATGAGTTTCTCCAGAAATTTGAGCAGTTGCAAAGCGTGACTTTCATTCTCGACACGCTGGCCACGAACCTGCCGAAAGCCGCCAATTATTTCTTCTCCTACATGATGCTGCAGGCGTTGTCTGTGAGCTCCGGTACGCTGCTTCAGATTGGCGCCCTCATCACATGGTATCTCTTGGCTCGTATTCTCGACTCTACAGCTCGAGCCAAGTGGAAGAGAAATACCACACTCTCGACCATTTCTTGGGGACAATTCTTCCCTGTGTACACCAACTTTGCATGCATCGGTCTCATTTACAGCGTTGTTGCACCGCTGATCTCGCTGTTCGCTGTTCTCACGTTTAGTTTGCTGTGGTTCGCTCAGCGTTACAGCATGCTTTACGTCACGCGCTTCGAGACCGATACAGGTGGTGTTTTGTATCCTCGTGCCATCAACCAGACTTTCACGGGATTGTACGTGATGGAGGCTTGTTTGGCGGGCTTATTCTTCATAGTGGTTGACCAGCACGGTAACAACGTTGCAACCGCTCAGGGTGTCATCATGTTGGTCGTACTGGGCTTCACGATGCTATACCAGATATCGCTCAACTCTGCATTCTCGCCGCTTTTCCGATTCTTGCCCATCACAGTGGAGGACGAGGCCGTTATCAGAGACGAGGCGTTCCAGCGCGCTCAAAACCGACGCCTCGGGCTCATCGACGATGACGAGGATGACGAAAAGACGCCAATGCGGAATGGAGGTGGCGCAAGTTCGGATCCTCGCGGCATCGAACTCCAAAAGCTTAACGACGGTGGCCCGCAACGCAAGAACTCGACTATGCGTCGTGTGAAGAACGTGGGCCACTGGGCGAAGGAAGGAGGCAAACATCTCCGCTCTAAGACGTGGAATATGGGCCCAGCTTCCGTCAAGACTGCCGCTGAATACCGACGTCACCAACGCGACAAAGATCTCGAGGCTCAACGGGCACTCGGAGAAGCGCTTTATGGCGGGTTCCACGACGAAATCGAAGACTTGACGCCCGAGGAGCGTGATGTACTCGTTAGAAACGCGTTTCAGCACTACGCTCTTCGGGCGCGAGCGCCAGCGGTATGGATCCCCCGTGACGACATCGGGATCAGTGACGACGAGATCAAGAGGACGAAGGAGTTTAGCGAGCATATCTGGATCAGTAACGAGGGCACAGCGCTTGACAGCAAGGTCCGCGTGGTGTACGGGGCGAACCCTCCAGACTTTTCAGAGGTCGACATCATCAACCTCTAATGAGGCCTCGTGTTTTTGTATAATGAACATATGCATATACCCAGCGGGCGTTAGGGGGAAGGGAACTTAGCATTAGAAGAGAAAAGCAACTAGCAAGAGTTATACTTGAAATACAGCCAGTTCAATTCGTATCTCGTCAATCGCTCTCAATGAACACATGCCAAACAACTCCAACTGACATGGTCGTTAACTTGTGAATGAAAGCCGAAGGTTTGGCCCAAGGTCTGTCAGCTTATAAATCATTGAGACCAATGACGTGAGAGACTTGACGAAGATTTGGAGACGGACCTTCATCCGACGCGCGAGCGCCAACCCCCGCACGAGTGTGCCATTCCAACCTCGACTGCATCAGCCCTTTCCCTTTCCCCCCTAAACATTTCAGGTTCAGTGAGCACCTTTCGGTTATAACCACAACGAACAAGCACCGTATCGCTCCACGTCACAATATGACAAAGTCAGGCAAAGCCAAGGCCGTCGTGAACGGAACCACCGTCGCGGAGACGACGGAGTGGGAGGAGGTGGAGGGGAACGTGTACTTCCCGCCCTCGGCGATCAAGTCGGACATCCTGGAGAAGACCTCGCACACGACGTTTTGCCCGTGGAAGGGGACTGCGGAGTACTACTCGCTCAAAGTCGGAGGTGAGTACCTATGGGCGCGGACGTTGTCTGGCTTGATTGGTTGCTGATAGTTTTCATCAGGTGACAAGCTCGAGAATGCGGCGTGGTACTATCCCACGCCCAAGGACGCGGCGAGCGAGATCAAGGACCATGTTGCCTTTTGTGAGTATCGAGGGTTGCGGTCCGTGATGGAGAGTCTGATGCTAATGAACGTGTAGACAAGAGCAAGGTTACGGTCTCTGTTGAGTAGGGGGCAAGAAGCAGTCTCGAGCTTAGGAGTTGAAATTTGGCGCACTCGTCAGGTGCCATGTCAAAGTGTATGAGTACTGCAACTTTGAGATATCACGAAATTCATCACCTGCAAACTCCGAGTGTTGCATTCAAGAACTTTTCTAGATCATCCAGTAGACCAGGGTATTCCTCTACATAAGTCATGACGCAAGGAAACTCATACTGGCCGTCTAGACCTCCACAATTTCGTTATCGTCGTCTTCAATCTCCTCTACCTTGGAGCCGTTCGTCAACTGCTTCTGCTCTCCCTCACCTTCTTCAGGCGCTTCGTCGCTCATGATGACCTGCACCAGACGGTCGCAAGTGTCCTTGACGCCCTCGTCTTCCACACGCAGATGCGTTTCTCGGATGATGGGGTACACTTTCACCCTCCTCATCAGGTCGCGAGCTTCGCGCGTGGTGGTGAGAAGCAACAGGGTCTCGATGTGTGTCTGGATGATTCTCGGGTCTGAGTCGCGCTTCTTGTCGGGGGGAAGAAGTTGCAGATCGGGCAACATGCCCATCGTGTCTTCATCGTCGTACTCTTCATTACCGGTAATGGGGAGCAGGATGTAAGGCAAGATATCGACCTCATCCTCATCAAGGAAGGTGGGGTGGAACTGGATCTCGAAGGCGACGTTCTTGATGGTACTTGCCACGCCCTTGCGGCGGATCTCAGAGGCATGCTCTGTGAAGACCTTGAGCTTGGTGATGGGGATGACCTCGTCATAGTCCTGACGGGTAACGAAGTGCTGGCGGACTTCGGCATGCTTAGTGAGGTCGGCGAAGAGGTAAGCGAGGTAGTCGTAGTCCGCGTCCTTGTTGTAGCCCTTCTCCTTGACGAAAAGATCAATGAGCTGGTTGAGTACGAGTTGGTTGGACTTGAGCTCCTCGGGTGGCGTCTGCTTTCTGGTGACGATGGTCTTGAGACCGTCATACTTTGCTAGGTTGGCCAAGAGCATGGCCATCAGGTTGGCGTTTGGCTCGTTGGGCTTCACTATCAGATCCGCAACTTCTCCGATGAACTTGTCGTCTTTGGCAACATTTTCCAAGACATCCTTCTCTGCCGTCAAGTTGACGAGAATGGTGAGGACATGTTCTGCGATTTTCTGAAAATGAATGAGTGTCCGTACACAGCCGACATAGGAAGGCCAGTGTCTAGCTTACAGGGTGGTCTTTGACTAGGAACTTGAGGTGCTTGATTGGCGTCAAGCTCTCAGTCTTGAAAATGGCCGGTTGCGCTTGCGAGTAACCGACAAGATTCTCAACGGCCAATTTCCTAATTTGCGGGTTGGGATGGGCGATGAAGCCCACGAGCTGTTGCGAATAAGCTGAGTCCTTCAGGCCCGAGGATTGGTCTCATACCTCCTCTAGTTCTGTCGGCATTTTGGAGAATTTTGTGGTGTAGCTTTCTGCGTAATGGAGGAGGTTTCTCACAGGAATACCAACTTTTAAATGCTGTTCCAAGGAAATTGTCTCGCCTTCGTTGTAAGACAGACCGGGAGAGTCACTCGCAGAAGCTTTTTGGTGGGGTGTTGTGGCGGGGCACTCGTTATGGCTCGCCGATGAAGTCAAAGCCCAGAGGATTGATTGGTCTAAAGACCGCCTTGACCCACTGTAAGCCGGTCCAGGGTTCTGGGCTAATCAGGCGCGGGGCAATCGATAAGAAAATCAAAAATTTCCAGGCTCACAAGAAAAAAAAAAAAGAGGCACCGCCAATCCCGCCCCGTCGCTCTCCGCCACGACTGTTCGAGTCCAAATCTGATCAAAATGGGCAAGGCGACGACCCCGACCGACCGCCAATCGCGCAGGCACAACCCTCTGCAGGACGATATCCTGGCCACAGGTCCTTTGAAGAGCAAGGTTTCCAAGAAGAAGAAGGGCAAGGATGGCGACGAGGGCAATGGCGACCACTTCGTCGATGCGACCCGCAGTCGCACCATTCTGAGGCTGGGCCGAGAGCTTGCGGACGAAGATGCGCCTGCGAAGCCCGAAGCCTCTGCGAAACCGGGTGTCGATCTCTTCGGCATTGAGTCAAGATATGGGGTCGATGTTGGTGGCGACGAGCAGACATACGAGGAGGAGGAGGCCTGGGGCGAGGAGGACGAGGTCGTGGAGGAGATTGAGATTGATCCGGAGGACCTTGAGACCTACCGCAAATTCCTGCCCGAGGCCGAGGAGGATCCTGCGGACATGCTGAACGATGCCGGTTGGGGAAGCAAGGGCGGTGACGAGGATATGGCTGGTGGCGGCACCAACCTTACCGAGCTCATCCTCGAGAAGATTGCGGCGCATGAGGCTGCCGAAGCCAGGAAAGCAGCGGGCGTGCCCGTGGATGACGTCGACTACCAGCTTCCTCCTAAGGTCATCGATGTTTATACGAAGTGAGTGTTTCGACTTCCCAGCCCCGGAGCTCGTCGCTAACAGGGCCTAGGATCGGCCAGATTCTGTCGCGATACAAGAGTGGCCCCTTGCCGAAGCCTTTCAAGATCCTGCCGACCCTGCCGCACTGGGAGGACATCGTTGAGGTCACTGAACCCCAGAAATGGACGCCGAACGCTGTGTACCAGGCGACGAGGATATTCTCTGCTTCCAAGCCGGCAGTGTGTCAGAAGTTCATGGAGATTGTTGTTCTCGACAAGGTCCGTGAGGACATTTACGAGAACAAGAAGCTAAATGTACACTTGTTCAACGCTCTGAAGAAGAGTTTGTACAAGCCTAGGGCGTTCTTTCTGGGTTTCTTGTTCCCGCTCCTGTCTAGCGGCTGCACCATTCGCGAGGCCCATATTGTTTCTGCTGTGCTCGCCCGAGTTTCGGTGCCGGTGCTCCACTCTGCAGCTGCTTTGAAGGGAATCACTGAAATGTGTGTTAAATTCTCTGCGAGAACCGTTCGAAACTGTACTGACATGGTCTTAGTGCCGCTCAAGAAGCCTCCGCTGGAACCGAGGGTGGTGGATCTGCCAACATCTTCATCAAGACTCTGCTGGAGAAGAAGTACGCCCTGCCGTACCAGGTTATTGATTCGCTCGTTTTTCACTTCATGAGATTCAGGAGTGTTGATCCTGCCTCCATCAAGGAGGGCCAGTCCTTCTCTGGAGATATGGTTAGGTCACTTCCTGTGGTTTTCCATCAGAGTTTGCTGGCATTTGCCCAGAGATACAAGAACGACCTGAGCGAGGATCAACGTGAGGCGCTTCTCGATTTGTTGTTGTCGCACGGCCACGCCGCTATTGCCCCGGAGATCAGGAGAGAATTGCTTGCCGGCAGAGGAAAGGGTGTAGCGATTGAGCAGAACGCTCCTTTTGACGGCGACGACACGATGCTTGTGGATTAACGAACTAAAAAATGGGAATGGGAGTTGGAGCTTGGCCAGCCCCAGGGCATTATAAGGCGTTAGCAGGTTGATTTGATACCCGCAATCCTAATCGAACGGATTATGAGAAGCTGCGTTGTTTCAAGTGTGTATGACTTTCACGTGTGCTCTTTACAGGCAATTACTGGAGGAGTGTGTTGGCTGCTTCCCAGTACAGCTCAGCAAGGGCGCAGCAGGTGCGAACCATACTGGCCCTGCTCAACAGGTGCCTTCATCCACAGTCACCTGCATGATATGAAGAGCTTTTCAGTCTCCTGTTCGGTCCTGAAGGCATTCTCTACCATCTCTGCCACCTATGTATTCTTTTCGTCTCCAGACCGCGCGCGCCGACGTATCTGTAGCTTCTGCAGTATCCTTCCGCCTCGTCCGTCTTCTTCCTATCAGCCCAGCATCCATCCCTTGACCCTATATCATGTTCGGTGCTTGGGAATATGATAGCGTTTACGGAACGATGGCACGTCGAGGCTCAGGTTCCGACCCTCCTCTAGGCGCCGAGCCTTCTTCAATGTCCCTAACATCCTGCAGGCGAACGTGAGTAGACGCAAAAGCAATTGCAACCATTCATAGCTAACCAATTCTACAGTTCTTCGTCCCAAACGTTCCCTGAAACCCAGAGAGAGACCCAACGACTATCATTTAAAACAGCACTTCGACTCATAATACCTGACGGATCCATGGACACACCAGCCAGCTGGGATGGCTCAAGCACGCCGAAGCCAGCTTTGGCAGAGGGGTATTTCGGGAAACAGGCGATGCCAGGCTCACCAGCCACACCGCACTCAATGAATCGATCGACGCCCACATCAATGGCTTCCCAACAGTCACCAGGCAATTACTTAGCAACGCCGCAGCGAGGGTCTAACTTCGATCCCCCAAGACCACCCAAAGAAGGATTCGAATAGGTGTGGTTTCCAGAAGGGTATTGGGCGGAGCGAGAAGTCCGGAACGTATCCCGCAAAACCAGCGGCAACTTCTGGAAACGATCAAACAAATTGTCCAAATCTCGATACTCTGGGGCCAGCGAGCCTTCTAACTCTGAAGCGGAACCTTCACCTCTGACAATTATCAATCACGGGCCTTTGAGCCCGTCGTCAGAAGAAGCTCTCGTGCTGTCTTTGCAAAACCCCCGCGCTCCAAGCCACATTTGTGACCATCTGCCCAGCATCTCTTCAACTATGAATATCTCTCAGACACACACCGAAGAAATCGAGGTGAACATGAAGAATAATGGATCGGACACACCCCGCAGCTGGAAGTCCATAGGTACGTCCAGTACCAAACGTCGCGGGGAATCTGCAAAGTTCAACTTATTCAAGAGTAAGCCTGTGAGTCGCAGGCACTGATATCCATGGTTTTTACGTATCTGACTTGGAGCAGAAGACAGCTCCCGAGGAGCCGAGTGCACCACCCCACCCTCATCAAATTTCCGCAGCTTTGAAGAAGGTTGGAAGCTCGTCAGGTCTCAAGTCATTGAACTGGGGGTTCACCAAGGACGCCCCAAACAGCTCAAAATCCGGACAACGGTGGTTCGGAAAGTCACCTTGGCATCGCAGAGATTCCAATGACACTATCAGCAGCGTGACAAGTTCAGTTCGAGAGGTCTTGGCTGGCAGAACACCAGCTACCACCCCCGATCCCGAAACCTTTCTTCGTGAGTGAAGCCGTCCTGTGATTTCAGTACTGTGTAAGTAACGCCATAATTCAGACCAATTAGACTACACCATGACCCCTTATCCAGCCGGAGTAAGTTCTCTCGATAATCGCTCATAGCTTGCGTGATTCTGACCTTTGGCGCAGGAAGCAACGCGGGTCAAGACGCCACCTCTACACGAAGACACCGCTGATGGGAGACCCCGAGGTTTCTTCGGGAATGTGATACCACCGGGAGGAGACGGCGACAGCTAGCATCCGGAACCTGCCTCTGGATTCGAGAGGAAGAAGGTGCAAGACTGTCATAAGCAGCTGCCCACAAAGCCCAAGGAATGGTGGGACGCAAAACCGGACCATCGGCCGCGGCCCAAGAAAACGATGAATGCCCAGCCATTCGAGTTTGACATACCAGAGCACCTACCGAGCAGCCCCATGTGCCCGACAAATCCTAAGCATCCATCCGGTGGCAAAGGGATGTGCGTCTATCATGGTAGAAGAAGAGAGGGTTCGCTACTTAAAGTTGGGCAGACTGTGAATGACAGGCGTCAGGGATCAGAGGTATCGATCACCTCAGAGAGAGATAATAGAGATTGAGAGTGTTTGTTGTCAAAGGTCTGAGGTATTGGTAAAGCAAAAAAACTCCGGTTCGTGACCTACGGAACCCAGCACTCCTCCTTATGTAGCTGTCAGTGCAACATGTAGTTTTAGCAAGGCGGACTTCATTGTGGCTTTCCTGATGGTGTGGCGCAGGTGCCTGGGGTCTTTTCGTGGCTGGTGCTCCTAGCTAGCAACAGCTGTGAGGCTGGTCGCAACCCCAAAATTCGAGGCCCATCCTTACCTTCGCCAGCACTCGTCGCAGTCAATTCACCTCAATTCTACCTGGTTATAAATATCGCGCGTCGCAATCCGACCGCAACTACTGTGGATACCCTACTGTCAATTATCAACGCCGAAACTCTTCACGATGGCTGCCGTTGAGCAGGACCCCCTGCTCTTGCTGCGCCAGTCGATCGCATCCAAACGACCTGCGGTTCCGACAGCCTCCTCTGATGCCTCAGCGGCCGAGGTTCCTCTCTCCAAAGCTACACATCTGCGCTTTTCGCACCCGTCGACCGTATCGGTGTCTCTGGATACTCCGACGCGCTTCATATCGAGCGACCGTCCCGTCGACCTTCGATCCATCTACTTCGCCTGGCTGAACAAGGACGTTGCCATTCCCGAATACAATGCCAGCGCGACTCGCCTTAACGAGGAGTTGGGAAGCCTTGGAACTGTCCAGAACCTCGCGTTCGTCGAACGTCTAGACCTGTTTACCTGGCTGGAAGGCGCTAGTGAAGAAAGTGAGCATATCAAGCCGCTGGCTGGCGACAAGGAGGGCAAAGAAGGTGCTGGCGCAAGCGCGTCCAAGGCTGCTCCTGCGGCTGCGTCGAGCAGAGCTGGACGCGGAACGCTGGATCCCAGACTGGCCGTCATCTACAACGGAGAGCGCAAGATGGGTGACCGCAACTCCATTCTGCGCGGTGTCAAGCCTACAGTGAGTCGCATGTGTGGCGATGTCCCCCGGCATCGACTGATAGATTTCACAGGACTTTTCCCACGTCCGCAAGCTCGCCGTTCCATTCATCCAAAAGAAGCCCCAGGGATCGTCAAACATCAGCTCCAACCCTTCCCTCGCACTCAACCCGAAGGCTCCAACGCGTCGTCCCGATCCTATCATTCTTCTCTCGCCGTCCGCCTCCTCGCTCTTGCGATTGTCCAACATTCGCTCGTTCCTGGAGCAGGGGCGCTACGTCAATCCCGATGGTGGTGCTGCGGCCTCGAGTATGTTGCATGTGTCGCGCATCATGAAGGAGATCGACCCCTCGCGCCCCATGCGCTTCATTCTCGTCGAGGGCCCCGAGCAGTTCAAGCCAGAATACTGGAACCGTGTCGTTGCAGTCTTCACCACGGGCCAGTCGTGGCAATTCAAGAACTACAAATGGAGCAACCCGCAGGACCTGTTTCGCCGCATTCAAGGCGTTTACGTTGGCTGGCGTGGTGACCAGCCGCCTGAAAGTGTCCGCGAGTGGGGACACCGTGTGATGCACATTGGAGTCGACCGCTGGCGTGATGGTGCGGGTGCCATCGAGGCTGCCAAATTTAGAGACAAGGAGGCCTCTGAGGCTATCTGGAGGATTATTGAGGCCGGCATGAAGGCCAAGGGATGGACGAAGAGCACTGCGCCCACTCTGCTGTAAAGAGGTGAGGTTGGGAAGACAGAGAGGAAGCTCAGAAATGCGGAGGCATGAGAATCTTCACAGAAGAGAATGGGCGCGCTAAACAGAGGTGCATGTATCAACAAAAAACAGGGCTGGGGAAAGTAAAGTTCACAGCGACGGCGTTATACGGGCTGATTTGTGCAGGACAGAAGATTGGAGAGACACCCGACTTCTATGCAGCTCTATGGATAGGGGGTGCAATGAGTTGGTTCTGGTCATACCAGGTATTCAGAAAGGAGATTGCTAAACGAAGCTAGAGGAACGATACGGTCCTCTGTATTGAACTACAAACGTGCACTTAAGATTGATGTTGGCATGAACACACAAAGATGAGACGGCAAGTAACATTTATTCAATCGATTCATGTACTGCAAGAATCTAGTAATGTCAGGGAGACCAACAGATGCCAACCGGCCGAGAACAGACCTGCCTTTGACACGGCCGATAGCTCCCAGCGCTTGGACCATGCCTACGATGTACGTACTACCTTAGCCAGCACCGCGTTCACTTCTAACGACGCGTCGGACCCCTGTCCCGTTGCTCCAAAATTCCCGATAGTAACCCCAGAAACCTGGCGCCAGCTCTACGGATAATCAGACGTCCATCTGGCGGCAACTGATTCCCCGAGTTCGACGTCTCACCATATCGCTCACCACGATTTCCCAGTCAAGCCATCAAAATGGCACCAAACGCCGGCTCAAGCCGCAAGCGCAAAGAGCCCGAGCTGCCCTCGTCCCTCCAGAAGAAGCGCAGACTGAACGACCTTTCGAAATCCTCTCCGACAACGCCAAAATCCACCCCTGGCGTCGGCTCATCGGCCGTCAAGAAGTCCAGCCGCAAGACCGCCCCGGCCGTTAGCTCGCCATACGAGGTTCCCGACTCCCCAGAGGAGGGCGCTCCTCCAAAACGAATCCGAAACGTTCGAAGCGTGAACCGACCGACGCCCAAGGTTCCAATTGCCGCTCGTGGCCAGATCAATATCGATGCGTACGATGTGCCAGACTCCGACGATGAGCTGCATCTGAACCCCAAGGAGGTGAATGCGCAGAAGGCGAGCCCGACGGTGAGAAAGAGCGGTGGCGTAGCGAAGGCGGTCGTGCCTGAGCCGAAGCAGAAAGCAGCTAGAAAACGAGTGCCGTCGCAGAAAGGTGCAATAAACGCAGTGGAGCTGGACCCGGCAGAGGAGATTCCCACAACCGAGGAAACAGAGGTGAAGGCGCGCGCCAGTGGGAGGCGCAGGATACCAACGGCCAAAGTGTTGGAGGAGCAGCTGGGAGGGATCCGTTCCGGCACACCAGTGTCCCGCGCGACATCGTCAGCGGCCGACGATGTCCAGGAGACGAAAAAGGCAACCGGCAAGGCGGTTCGCAACGTTTCCATGCCGTTGAAGGGCATCTTGACGCCGTCGAAAAGGGACGGGACACCAAGGAGAAGCAAGAGCGTTGCTTTTGATAACGAACAAAGCAAGGAAGAGGTGTTCTTTGAGGATCTGCCAACAAAGTCTGGACGAAGTAAGCAGACCCCGGGAAAGGCGACGCCCAAGGCTGCGAGTACGACAAAACCACGAAGGCCGGCCCACAAAGCGGTTGAGGAGGAGCCGGTGGAAGAAGACGAGGAAGAGGAACCTGAGCTCGAGGTCGAGGGAGGGCCTGCCAAAGAAGAGGAGGAATCGGAAGATGAAGATATCTGCGTCGTCTGTTCGAAGCCAGACTCAAAGGCGGGAAACAAGATTTTGTTCTGCGATGGATGTGATCGGTGCTATCACCAAAAGTGCCACAATGTCCCGAAGGTTCCCAAGGGCGACTGGTACTGTGACGATTGTGTTCAGCAAAAGGAATCTCGGGTTTTAGCGGCTGGTGAGGTGGCCAAGATTCCTAACTTCGCCCAACACCTGAACAGCATGAAGAGAGTGCTGCTCGATAGGTGTACGGGGCGCCGACGGATCAAGTTGATTGATCAGGATGAGGCATATGAGAAAGCACACCAGCTGGTGGAGCAGACAGTGCTTGCAGGAGAGGGAAACTCGATGTTGGTGATCGGAGCCAGGGGATGCGGCAAGACCACGGTAAGCAACGCAAGAACATCACCCAAGAAGAAGACTGACATCCCCAGCTTGTTGAGAGCATTGTCAGCGACCTGTCTTTACAATACAAGAAGGAGTTCCATGTGGTGCGCCTCAATGGCTTCATCCACACGGATGACAAGTTGGCTCTGAAGGAGATATGGCGCCAGCTGGGCAAGGAGATGGATGCCGAAGACGACATCACGGCTCGGGTAGGTCCACGTCGAACTGCTCAAAGATGGAGAGGTCTCTAATTCAATACCAGGCCAACTACGCCGACACCATGGCCTCGCTGCTGGCGCTCCTCTCCCACCCGTCAGAAATGGCTCAGGCGGAAGAGGGGGTGACGTCGCAGGCTGTCATTTTCGTCATTGACGAGTTTGACATGTTTGCTGCTCACCCGCGCCAGACCCTGCTCTACAATCTGTTTGATATCGCGCAAGCACGGAAAGCCCCCATTGCGGTGTTGGGCTGCACGACACGGATGGATGTTGTGGAAATGCTGGAAAAGCGCGTCAAGAGTCGTTTCAGCCATCGATATGTCTACTTGTCTATGCCGAAGAGTTTGCCAGCGTACTGGAACGTGTGCAAGCAAGGCCTTACGGTTGACGAAGAAGACATGGAAGCGGAGGGGATCGATGTCAGCGTCGAGGGACACGAAGCCTTCTATGCAAATTGGAATGCGATGATCGAGGTAAGCGAACCAGCGAGGTTGAGAAGCACGCAACTAACCCGTGTCCAGGTGTTGCGCAAAGAGAAGTCATTCCAGAATCTCCTTCAGTGCCACTATGCGACATCAAAATCGGTATCGGCGTTTTGGTCGGAATGCATCCTCCCGCTGTCCTCGCTATCGCTCGAAGCCCCAGACCTGGTCCTCCCGCCCCCGGCTGGGTCAGCGGTCTCCCTAAGACCACCAAACTCCAAGTTGCATATCCTGTCTTCGCTCTCAGAGCTGGACCTGGGGCTGCTCATCGCCGCAGCACGCCTGGATATCGTGGCTCACACAGACACGGTCAATTTCGCCATGGCGTACGACGAGTACAGCTCCCTGATGGGCCGGCAGCGCGTGCAGTCGGCTAGCTCGGGCATGCTCGCCCTCGGAGGCGGAGTGCGGGTATGGGGTCGCGGCGTCGCCGGCACGGCGTGGGAGCGGCTGGTGTCTCTGAGTCTGCTGGTGCCCGCGGGCCTAGGCACCGGGCGAGCCTCTGGCTACGGCGGCCTGGAAGGCAAGATGTGGAAGGTTGACATGGCGCTGGAAGAGATTCCGGTAGGCGTCAAGCTGAATAACGTGCTGGCGCGGTGGTGTAAGGAGATTTGAACATGGGTAGTGGTGTTCGTCACCCATAGCATTGCATACCTAGCATAATACATACGACCGAGTCACGGAGACGTGGCGCAACATGATACTTACTCTACCTGACGAAATGACCTGACTTTCTGACTTTGACAGCAACAGTGCGCACTCATGATGGGAGCAGCCGACTGAAGAAGAAAGATCCGAGTGCGCACCAACAGTTTGCAGTCGTCGGAGCATGTCTTTTGTGGCAGCTGGCGCATCCTAGCGCCGCGTGGTCGGATGAAAGACGCTACGAGACTGCGGACGTTTGTTTAGAGCCACAGAGCGCACGCGTAGGTGCTTGTGCTAGCTATCCTACCTAGTCTGGGATATGGCCTGTTTTCTCCCGCGCAAATCAGTTGATAATTTAGTGTGCGTAAGGCCCATCGTGAGATCCATGGCGGCCGTCGAAAGCCTCTTTGACTTTTGGTTACTGCAGCCGAACTATCCGCAGCACGTTGCATGTCAGTCAGCACTCAAAAGCAAATAGGTAATGATACCCGTGAATGCGCTAGGAGTTTACGAGAGAGGGAGGGGAGGGACTAGGAGTTAAAGGAGACCCTGGCCCTGAGCAGGTTTGCTCTCACGCACGTTATCCACGTGTTGCTAGGGATCTCGATTTTTGGGGGGGGGAGATGGGCAGCGAATCTCCTCCCCCTCTATATTTCTGAACTGGGGTGACGGATGAACGGAGGCAGCGATCCTCGAGGGTTAGGAAGGAGGCCACATGTCGTGAAACGAGTGATCGACGACGACGAGCCATCAGCCCCCGGCAGAGGGTCTCGGGAGAAGGCGGTTTGGAAGCACCTTGAAATAGGACCATGCTGCGTCATGTTACCCAGCAATCGCACAGCCAACAGATGGGCATGAGGAATGTAACGCTCTCGAGGCGGGATGTTTCTTCTGAGACTTTCGGTGTGCTCTTTTGCCTGCCTGCCTTCCCCGATGAGATGGGATGACAGCGGCCGCCAGGAGGTTGAGAGACATTTGATGCAGAAATGATGGCGGCGGCCGACAGGCTTTTACGAGTCGACGTTTTGGGGGCATGCGCCAAGGAGTTTGGTGGGCTGGTTGGTTGGTGTAAGTCATGGTGCTCAGCAGGCAAACACGGACACGGTACTTTTGCAGCCCGGACACACTTGTTGGACTCAAAGTAGGCATTCGTATGTTGGAGGCGTCGGCGGGTTCACGTCCGCATACCTCTGCACCATTCTGGGGACTTGTTTCTGTTTTCCTTCAGCTCGTAAAAGCGCGTCTCCAGCATCGGGCCGGGGGGGAGCACTGGAGAGATTTAAGTGCAGCGTGGGCATGCATCTCAGCTTGGAGAGGTTCAGGCCTAGTGGGATCGCGGGGCGGTCTTGGGTGGTAAACGATGGACCCAATGGCGGTTGTCGGATGTGAATCGGCTCCAGCATGCCACAGCAGTGGAGCTGGCAGCGTGACCCACCAGACATGGCGGCCGCCGCCACGTTGCGGCCTTGATTCCGCCCGTGTGTCTCCGCTGCTGACGGAGGGCACCAAGGGCACTCACTAAGCTGCTCCAGTGACCATCGAGCGACTGCCCGGCCTGCGCAGCCAATCGTAGAGGTAGCCGACCGCCCAAGACCAAGACCAAGACCAAGGCCTGTGGAGGCCGCAGTGCCGTACCGATCGCATTGTTGAGCCTCCAAAGTTTGCTATTGTTCCCGTCCCCGTCTTGGAAAGACACAGGAAACAAACCCATTCGGGGAATCAAGGTGCCCGGGACAGGTCCAAAGGGAAAAAGCCAAGAGAGAGGAAAAGAGCCATGCATCACCGTCTTGACAACCAATCCGGACGAAGGACATCCATTCACGTTAACCGAACCCTGGACAGACGCCTGCAGCAGCGGCCCTGGGAACCTGGAACTGGCTGGCTGGTGCCTTGGGGTTGGGGGGAGGGGAGGCGGCCGCCGGCGCCCAGCGTCACTCAGCGTCACCCGAGCGAGCCAGTAAACTCGATCCTGTCATTCCTCGACAGCACGCCTGACGGGCCCCCTTCGGAAACGAGCACGACGACGAAAACTAACTTAAGGCAGACTGGCATCTCTTCCTCTTCATTCCCTTTTCACCACCCCTGTCTCCAACTTGCTTTGCGCGCTCCTTTTCTCGCTATCCACCTTGCAACCTATTTCAAGAGAGACCGGCCTGTCTTTCTTGGTTTAAACAACACCACCCCGGCAGCAATCCTTTCTCGTTTTACCTTACCTTACCCTTACCTATCTACCGTTCTACAGGTGCTAAGATTCCCTTCCCAGGCTCTCAGTCCGGCTTCTTCAGCTTCCGGCAGGGACACCTCCACTGGGGGCTAAATCGGCTTCACCGCGCGACGACGCCACTACCAGCGCTACGCCCCGCGGCTTGCTGCTGACCCGGGGGGAAGCTCCTCCCTCTGCGCCTCCGTCCTCCGTCCCCCGGCCGTAGATCCTACAGGCAACCTACCTGGGCACTGCCTCCGAACCACAAACGCACGCTTGCTTCACCGTCCCCCGACCTCGCTAGCAGCAACATTGACAGCTCGTTTCGTCATTGATAACCATTCCAGTTTCCCGATTGGCAAACTATCCCCTTCGAGATTTGCTGCTCCTGAAATCTTGTTCCATCCCAAGGAAAGCGGCCGTTCACCCGAACCTTACAACCTTAAACTCACCTCCCACCTCTCCCGCCCTCCAAAGTACCTACCTCCCCAATACACTTACCGTAAGGTATCCAAACTTGGTTTTGTTGCATGGTCTAGCCAGCCGTCCGATCCCGAACAAACTTACCTCCCACCGAGTCCGAGTCTTCCTCAACACGACCACCATGTCAAAACGCACAACCTTCACCACAATCTCTCCCCTGCCCAGCGGCATAAGCCGCGAGGCCGTCCTGGACTTCCTCCACAACCACCTGGACATGATCGACCTGAACCCTCTCATCAAGGAACGCCACGTTATCAAGCCACCCGCCCACGCCCCTCCCGAAGAGCATTCTTGCGTCTGGTACTCGCTCACCGACGAGATCTCTTACCTGCCTGGCGGTTTGGCCACGGGCGACGTCAGCTACACCTGCGCTTTCCACGACCTGCCCACCGGCCTGCAGACCCACTGTTACGCCCCGATGGGTCTGGAGATCCGGGATAAGTGGACCGTGGCCGGCTCGCTCCCGGGCGAACCCATCGAACCCGTCGAGCTCGGCATCGGCGCCCCGCTGACCGGCCTGTACCTGCGCGAAGACGTTGACATGCGCTGCAACGTCTTTACCACGTCCTTCGTCAAGAAAACGCTCAAGAAGAGCCATGGCCAATTGGTCGAGCGCATCAAGTCCAAGATGCAGCAGCAGCAGCAGCAAGCTTCTCCTGCGCCCTTCAACTCTTACCACCTGCCGTCCACGCATGCACGTCACCACAGCCAGAACTCTCTGCACGGGTCTTATGTCTCCAACTACCGTTCCAACAGCCCACCACAGATGCCTCCGGCACCCAACCATCCCGTCGCGAGCTATGCGACGCTCGGGAACCAGATGAACCTCCCAATTAGGCCATCATATAACAAATCCTTGCCGCCGCCGCCACCCAACGATGGTGCCCAGAACCCATTTCAGAACGCATATCCAAGACCACTCCACATCCGTCAAGTCTCCAGGGGAGCGCCGGCAAAGTCGCAACCCGGCGCCTTGAGCAACAACAACTGCTACGCCCACTCCGACTATCCTGACTTCGCCACCAATCCGTACGAAGTAAAGCCGCTGTCGCACTCGAACTCGTCGCCCTATGCAGCAGGCCTCTCTGGCGGTGACGCAAAACGGCAACAGACAGGACCCTTTGTAGCCGAGCTGGAATGAGCCGCAGGTCGCAACGTTTCCAGCCGGTCCTTGATCTGTCTTTTCTTTTTTATGTGTGTTACCAGTCATTTGATGTAGCCTACGTGCGTTTCTTAGTTGATACCCCCTTTACTTCCAAAATACCTAGCAAAATCTATTGGCCAATCTCCATCTCTCTGTCGCTTCATCCACCACGTCATATAAGTGATCGTGTGCATCGGTGCGGCGCAGCAGCTTTCCGTGATTGGCAACCCGGGGGTCGGATTGTCCAATGGCATGTTATGCATCCCACCGCCAGTGTGACCTCGATGCAACCAACAAGCACCTTGCTATTTCCCAGCTTCGTACTGTACTTTAGTCGAATACTCTAGTCGTTGAACCAAAAACACTTCTTCAGGGAGACGAATCCCTGCCACCTGCCGTCTGGAAGTCCCTTTCACTAAAGGTAGTAAGTAGTAGCATCGGACCTTGGGTAAGTATTTGCATTTCCTCAACAAAGCTGTCATCGCCAAACAAAGCAAGTATTTGATTTGAAATGTGTGTGTATTAGGATAGGTAGTAAATAATACTCGACAACAACAACAAAAAACTCAAGAGACAAAGCCAGGAAGCAAAAGCCCCCCCTTCCCCCCTCCTTTGGGAAACACGCGCGGGTGATTCTTTACAAAGGGAAAAACAAAACGTCCCCTTTCATCCACTGCTGCGGCCAACACCCATCCCCCAGTTTTTCTCCCGGGTTCCAGCGAGGCCGCCTGTCTGTCTCTGCTCTACGCACCTCTCTCTAAACAGTAACGTTTCTCCTTCCTCCCCTTTTGCTGCTGAGGAACCAACCGCGTTCCCCCCCGTCTATAGCTGCTCATCTCTGGGCATATCGGCGTCATAAAAAAGGGTGACATTAATAAGGAACAACAAAACAGGACGTGAAGATGGAAATCCAGAATGCAGATAAGAATGATGATGATGATGATGTTGGCGATGGACAACCACCGCTTCGTGTCGTCAAGCAATGTTCCTTGTTCGTCGCCGTCCACACATGAACACGTTTCGTATCGTTGGGATGTCCGAGAGGGATGAAGAGATTCGGCAGCCGACGAGAGGATGGAGAACAAGGTGTGACGGGTGGTTGGCAAGGGGGGGTGTGGTGACAGAAGGCGCAGGAGCGCATTGGGACACTGGCTTCGATGCCCACACAGCCCTCTCTGCCTGCCCGTCAGACACCGTTGGCTTCCATCAATGTCTGCTGTGTTGTGAATTGAGTCGCTCTTCAGTTTTCCCAGTCAAGGCCATGAGAACACACGAAAACGAAGGCGATGTTGATGTGAGGAGTGGAAAAAGGTTGATTGAACTTGACGAACGGAGGATGGGAAGATTGGTGGGTGTGGAAGAGGGCTGCCCCGTTCACAGAGCGAAGACGGCGACGGCACCGGCGATGAGGGCCAGGGAGCCGGCGAGGGCGGCCTGCTTCTCGGCGCCGGCGACGACGACGTGTGTGGGGCAGGGGGCGCCGCCGCACTCGGTGCCGTTGCCAGCACCGCCAGAGCCGCCGGGGGTGCCGGGGGTACCGGGAGTGCCCGGGGTGCCAGGGGAACCGGGAGTGCCGTTTCCGCCGTTGCCTCCGTTTCCACCGTTTCCACCATTGCCTCCGTTGCCTCCGTTGCCTCCATTGCCGCCGTTGCCTCCATTGCCGCCGTTGCCGCCGTTGCCTCCGTTTCCGCCGTTGCCAGCATCACCGCCCTCGCCACCGGGGGTGGCAGGGGTGCCGGGAGTGCTGGGAGTGCCAGGCGCACCGGGAACGGCAGGAGCGCTGGGAGCAGGGCCGGGGGCGCCAGACTGGCCGGGGACCTGGGGAGGAACCGCGGGGCCAGTAGGCGCGGGGCCCGGGCAGGGGCTGCCGCCGCACTCGGTGCCGGGGACGCCGGTCTCGACGGGGGGAGCGGGGGCGGGAGGGACGACGCCGGTGGGGTAGTAGCCGTGGTCGTAGTTGGTGGTCTAGCAAGCCAGAGTTTGTAAGTCATTGAAAACAGGCGAAGAAGTAAAGAGAAGAGAAAGACTCACGTAGATCTCGGTGCAGGGGCAGTCGGGGATCTTGAAGGTGGTGGGCTTGTCGATCTTGTAGGTGCGGTTGTTGAAGTACAGGGTGGTGGGCTCGGGGCACCAGGTCTCGACCTGCTGGTGGACGCGGGTCAGGGTGACGATGGTGCCGTTGACGATGGCGAGGCTGCCGTCCTTGTGCTTGAAGGGGAGGTGGTTGGGCTTGGCGGCGGCCGTGGCGGCGAGGGCGCCGATGGTGACGAGGACGGATTGGATCTGCATTTTGATTGATGAACCTGTTGTTGTCTGTTTAAATCTCGTTTTCTCGATGACGATGCCAAATGAGTGGACGGAAAAGGCGAGGCAAATGAGTGTGAGAGTCTGTCGAGCTTGTGTGAGGTGGTGAGTGGACGACGATAAGATTATAAGACTCTTGTAAGGAGATGTGTGTGAGTTGCGCCTTGCGGGTTGCAGTTGGTTTTGAGTGAGTGTGGTTGGTTTATTAAGTGAGTGACTAGGGCCAGATGGAAACCAGAAAAGCAAAAAGGAGGGAGGGGGAGGGAAAACGAGGACAGACAAACGAAAGCCTGTGGTTGTCGACTGTTGGTGAGTGCGTGTGAGATGAGGAGGACAGAACATCGTCAAGCTGAAGAGTCGGCCTCTCTTTATGCTGCCTCTCCCCCACACGCCTTGGCAGGCTTCCAACCACGTTCAGGGGGGCGCCTTGACCGACGAGCTCGAGCGATGAGAGACACTGAGGAACAGAACGAGATTAGAACGATGCCCGACCTACACTGAGACAGAAGCCTTCCATCCAATGGGGTCCCGCGAGATGACGGGCCGGAATGTCGGTGGACCTCCCGGGTCCCGTGTTTGTTGTGGCCGCCGCGGCGCCAAGAATGTGAGAACCGGCCGCCGGAAATGTGGCGCATTCCAGACGTCAGGGGCAAGAGGGCCGCCGGTGAGACGTTTTAACCATAACGGCATCAAAGTAAACAAACGGTCATGCCTTTCCCGATTCGAGGCTCTTCGCAGCTCATCAAACGCACATTCCCAAGGGACCGGTCTTGAATACCACTTTCATCTGCTTTCTCTCATTCAGGGTATGTCGAAGAGTTGAGCGGCTTTCCCCGACCCGGGTCGGGAAGCGCTGAGATATGTACAGTTGAGTCAGGCCGCTCGACGACCGCTCCTCCTCCCTTATTTTGCTTTTCCCCTTTGGTTTGTCCGTCCCACAGCAGCCGCTCACTTTTTCTCTCATCGTTCTCTTCTCGTCATGTTCCCACGTGTTTGTCACATCCCGGCGTGCCAACCAAGGGCATCCGGGCGGGCCTTTCGCCTCGTCCTCCACTCTCACGCCAACAATAATCGTTCGTTGGTCGCCTGTAGCTTCGTCTCACGGATCGTGGTCGAGATTCGTGCTTCCATGCCGTCCTTCTATGATCATCCGCCCCGCCAGCCAGCTATGATTCAAGACAAGATGAAAAAAAATTAAAAGAAAAAAAAATTTGGTAACAAAAGTGAAATCCGCATGTGATGATGATGACGTGATCATGTTCCGCGGAATCAGTTTCGCCGACTCATGGGGTCTCTCCTTCTAAGAATATTGTCCGTCCCCAACGCCGTCATTTCCAAAAGAATCCAGATGGCAGAAGATCGGCCCTGCTCGGGCCTCTCCGAGAAAAGCAAAAGATCCTGCCCACCGCCTGGTAATGAATCAAAGACCACCATGTATGTATGCACAAGATTATGGTTTGTGGGTAAAGTGCCGTAAATGCCATCGGGGGGGCCTGCGCAACCAGCATCGACGAGGCGAGATTCTAAGCGTGCAAATCGTTCGAATCGCAATGCGAGATGTGCAGAAAATATCGCCGTCACTCAGTCGGTTCGTTGCGGTGTAGGCCATCACTGACAGTCCGGAACATGGTTTATTTGCGGTTCGATCGGCTCGTGCTGCGTTCTACACCACGGCCGCCGACTGAGTCAAAGTCGTAGTTCTTCAGAGTGTGCTCGTATTTGGGGCTCCTCAGGAATTTGGGCACCGAGTCCTGTAACAAAGTGGGGTTAGTCATCGAGCCAAACATGCCGGGTTGAGTTGGGAAAGGAATAAACTTACGCTAGCCATCAACTTGAAAACTGCATTTTGCGCATCCTCAAACAGGGACATGACTTCTTGCAGAGTATCAATCATGGCGACGTCTTGGCCAACGGCTTTGGTCATGCGAGTGGCCAGGTTGTTGCGAAGTTGATGATCAATGTTCAACTCGCAGGGAGATCCGGGGGCGAGGAATGCATTATAAATCCCATAGGCCTGCGCCATGATCTCCTTGATGCCGTCCATCGAGTTCGCATTCGGGTTCTTCTGGGCGACCCTGATTGCTTGTCGGCAGCTGCGGACGAAGTCGTCGACGTCCAGGTAGAAAGACAGGTTCTCCTCGCAGTGCGTTTCTCTCAGATTTTCCCTGAACAGCAGACGCAGGGCAGCATCGTTGAGGATCTTGTCCAATCTCTGGGTGTTGGAGTCTCTCGCAATGACGTTGCGAGAAGAAGCCGGCGTGGCGGCTTCGCTCTCCGATGTCCGTCCTCTCACGCCGATACCGTTAATGAGATCCTTGCCCTTGGCCGTCAATTGGTAGACGGAGTGCTTGGTGGGTTGGAACAGGTTGTTGCTCGGGTACTGTGCCATGTGTGCCCGATCCTGTACCACGGGTTCAATGAGGTCGTACTCCACGAACAAAGACGCAATGTCGTACGTCTCCCGACGGTCCACGGTTGTACAGCAGTCCATCAGCCAGTCAGTGGCAGCCTTGCCGGTGAAGGTGTCCTTGTATGTCTTGCCGTTGACCTTGCGCTCGCTAGCCATCTTGACACCGGTAAGACCATCCTTGTAATCGCTCAAAGAGTCAGAGTCGGCTGAGCTGACGCTTGACTTGACGTTGGGGCCGTGTGCGCCGATAAATCTCCTGAAGATGACCTCGATGGTGCCACGGTCTGTGATGAGCTTGTCAGTCTGGCCGTCCCTCTCGAGAATGACCAATTGCGATAGCGTGGCGCCGACCAGGTCGGAAATGGACTTTTGCTGGATGCCATTGCGGGAGCAGAAGCGGTCGAGCACGGTGACGCCCTTGGGAGTCAATTGCCACACGGAGCCCTTCATGTTGTACACCTGCTGGTACTTTCCGTCAGCCGACTCAATGAATCTCGCCTCGAGGAACTTTTGGCAAATGGAGCGGGCCATGTCCTTGGCCATGGAGAAGGTCGTTGTCGTCGTGGTTGTCACTATCCTGGAGGGGTCCTTGGGGTCGGGCATTCTGTTGGATTGAGAGAACTTGAGGGAACCCAGGTTGTTGATCGCATCTTCGGACAGAAAGGTGTTTTCCACTCTCGTCAATCGTACTCGGTGGGCGGACAAAGGCAAGAGGCTGACAATCAGGGTCGAGAAGAGATCCTTGAAGTCCTGCAGATTGCGTGTATTAGCGCAACGATTGATGCAGGGCCCGTGGGCGGGGCAGAAGCGCGGGTGGTGATCAGGCTTGGGAGGAGGGGTTTCGCAGGGAATGCGTCCGGGTGAGTAACTAACCTTTGTGAATGGGCGGTCATCGTCCGTCATGCGGAGGAGCCGCGACGATGTTTGATGCATCTTGCTCTCGATATTCGGCAGCCGAATGGGCAGAGGCCTGTTGGGGTCGGTTTCGCTGTAGGGTTGAGAGGGTGGATCCTGGACCAGCGACAACTGGCTTGGATACTTGCCCTCTGGGTGGTTGAGAGTGCTGGTCGACGACGAGTAGTTGGAGGGACTCCTGTATCGTGGGTATTTGTCTGTCGGGCCAATACTGGCAGCGTCGGAAGCCGAGTCGGGGGTGAAAGAGGCCCTGCCTAATGCGGAACTGGAGGCGCGCTGGCGTACAGACTGGTCTGAGGAGAAGGTCGCGAGAGCGGATTGGGTCTTGTCAAAGGCTGCAGCAGCGAAGCCAAAGAGACCGCCAGAACGTTGCAGCTTTTGCAAAGAACTGATTGACGGCGAGTGGTGGTGAGAACGGTAATACGGGCGATTGACCGAAGAGGCGGGGACAGCGTGGTAGGGATCGGTCGATGATGATGTAGTGTTGGTGGTGGTGGAGGAGGTGGTGGTAGCGGCAGCAGCAGCAGTGGCAGCAGCAGATGATTGAGGAGTAGTAGTAGTAGTGTTGGTAGTGGTGGTGGTGGTGGTGGTGGTAGTAGGGTTGGGGTTGGCGCTGGTGGTGGTGGTGCGTGAACGAGGTTGCAGGTTGGCCTCGTTAGACTGTGGCTCGTGGTTCGGAGGTCGGGAAGTCTTGGAGACAGCGGCCATCTAATGGGAAAAGGAGGGTTAGAAAAAGCGCGGACGGCGTGACGGGCGTTCAAATAAAAGGAAGGCGCAAGAAGAAAAAAAAAAGAAGAGAAAGCGGGCTTGGTGAGGCAGGGCGTGGAGGAGGAGAGGAGGTGTGTGGTGTCTGGTGGTGGTAATGGTGGAGGAGAAGGAGAATAAGGGACATGGGGAGTCGAATGGAGCACTAAGGTGAGGTGTATGGCATGGTAAAGCGAGCAAAGTACAGTACAGAGTACACAGGCCTCAAGGGGCTGATGTACATGTAGACGGCGGAACCCTGCAAGTAGACAATACAAGGGGGGGAGGGGGGCTAGTGGGAGTGGAAGTGGGAGGAGTGAGAGACGAGGTACCCTGGGTACAAGGAGACAGCCAGAGAGAGGGATAGAGAGAGAGGAGAAGGCAGAGAGAGGGATGAGAGGACACCACTGGACTTGGGCCTGGACACACCACACACACACACCCCCTGGACGCTCTCACACGCACACACACACACACACACACACACACTCATAGACACACATACCTCTCTCTCTCTCTCTCTGAACCACTCTCGCTATCTCTCACACACTCTCCCTCTGTGAGAGGCCGCAAGTCGAATGCCCTGGACGACGCTCCACGCTACGGCCGGCGAACGACGGCCGGGTCGGGTGGGATGCAGACCAGTTGGTGTCGGTGTTGAAATTGGTGCCGGTACTTCAAGCACGGCTCAAAGGAAACCGGGGGTTGTGATATATGGAGATATGTGTGCGCGCGCGCGTGTGTGTACATGGAAACGACTAAGACGGGAATGGGGCAGTGACGACAGACAGATAGGGGAGGGTAAGGTGAGGTAAGGTAGGCAAAGACGTAGGTAGGTTTGTAACCATTGGTAGGTAATCAGAAAAGCCTCTTTCACAGAGGCAGGTATGTGCAGAGTAAGGTAGGTAGGTAGGGTAGGTAGGTACGGATACAACAGATGGCCTGAGGTAAGACGGGCAGGGGACTCACTGGTGCTGATGGTGATCTGACTGATACCGCTGACCAGTCCAGGGCTCGACTGTCCGTGAACGACCTTGCCGGGCTGGACGATGCTCAAACTGCCCCGGGAAGCATAGGGCAGACGGTTGTGACAGGGCTCGACGGAAATAACAGCCGTAAGGATATGGTATTAACGGCAAGGTGTGGAAATGCGAGGCCAGAATAAGATGACGGCGATCGTGCTTCTCTGGTACGGGATGCGCCTCCTCCACGAGCCGGGGGAGAGAGATTTGAAGACGAGGGTACGGCAGCTAGGTAAGGTACCGTACGGCCACGCAGGACTCGACAGCGATGCGCAGGATGAGGATCCGAGAAAATCGTCTTCCTAGGTACGCCTTGAGGGGAGAGCGGCAGATGTGCGGACTAGAAATCTGGGCTTGGACTGAATCGGTTTGGGCTGGGCTGGTGTGGACTGGACTCTGCTTGTCTGGAAACTGGCTGTTCCGTCCGTGAGAGTGAGAGAGGAGGTTGATGACTGGGTAGATGTGATTTTGGGGCTTGAGTTAGACTGGATTCAAGTGCCTGGGGAGTGGATTGGAAGGGGAAAAGAAGCAGCCTAACGAGCACCGTCAGTTCGGTAGCTAGGGCGCAGTCGTTGCCGTCGTCGTTGTCGAGTCGAGTAACGACGTCGTCAGGGACAGAAGGTAAGGAAGGGTCAGGTACGGTAAGGTAAGGTAAGGTAGGCGAGCTAGCAAGCAAGAAAGCAAGAAAGCAAAGCGGAAGCCAGGCGGAATAGCAAGTAGGAAAGACTTGTTGAAAGTTGGACTTGAACATGGACAGATAGACCACGAACAACGACGGTGTCGGTAGAAGTTGACCAGCAGAAGCAAGCCAAAGAAAGACCACGGCCAAATCACCGCACGACAAGACAGGGGCAGGGGCAATCCGATTTTTTTAGGGGAGACCTTGGACGAGAGCCAGACTGCGGAAGACTGGAAGCAGGACTGGACTTGGACTGGCACATTCGCGGAGCAGATGTGAATGGCGATGGATCCCAGGTTTTGCAGAGAAAACTGCCACCTGCCGTTGAACACCCTGGTCCGCCCCGGTTGAGGATCCACCGTCGTCCCCGCTGATGGCGGCCCTTTGCAGTTGCGGCCCCCCCTTTCAGTGTTCAGAGTGCCTCCTCCATCCCCCCCCTCCAGTGTCCCCTCCCTGGCCTTTGAGGTCGGGCAGTCTTCAATGAGCATTTCTTCCTTCTCCCCTCAGTGCTACACTCCACCGTACCGCTGGTTGGTCCCACCGAGGGGGCCATTGGCACCTCACCACGACCTCACCCCCCCCCCATCAGCGGGCCAGGGCACATGGGCAGCCATGGAATCAACCGCTACACTCCATTATTGTCTGGCATGTAAGGCAAGGCAAGGTGGTGGTACGGAGGAAGGTACTCCAGCCATGCAGGAGCCTACGCTGCTACGCCAAGTACCTTTCTGGCCATGCATTACCCTTTTACTTTCCGCAGTGCCATGTGCCGCCCTGCCTCCCATTCCATCATATCCTCAATCACACCTCACCTCCCCTTACCCCAGCACGCCTTATACCAGTGACCACACCATATACCCTGCTTGCTCTATGCCTTGCCCTCCCGTAACGCCGTAGTCTCTTCTGTAAGGTACTACTATCACACAGTAAGTCCCTCTGGAATTACAGAGACTACCGGACTCCGTCTCCGTAGCGGACAGTAAGGTACACACGATAGCCTGATGCCCTTCAGTGTGAATGCCTGCTGCCCCCCGTGTGCACCAGCCATTGCCATGCCCCCATGCCCTGCGCGGGCCTAGATCAACCCATCCAACCCCCTCCCACTCATGTACGGTGCCCTAAAGGGAAGAGAAGACGTGAGATGCGGTGTGCTGACGAGGAGAGAACGACGGTCTGGGCAATCCTGACCGTTAGACCTTAGGTAAGGAGGCGTCTGCACCGTGGATGAAGGTGAAGGGACCGGAACGAATTGTCATGTGGTTCTCCCCCTCCCTGAAGCCTGAAGCGGGATTGAAGTGGGTAGGGGGAGAGGCCGAGGCCAAGGAGCTGCAGCTGCAGCTGTTCCCTCTGCTGTCTCAACGACACGACGTTACGTACAGCATGGCCCCCCATCTGCCCTGAAAGAACGGGCAGAATAGATGGAAGAAGAAAACTCTGACGTTTGATCAAATTGCTGCGTGGTAACGGCCCCCAAATGGGAACAAAAGGGGCCGAGATGGGGGAACGGTGCCTCCGAATAGACGAACAAGAAAAACAAAAAAAAAATTCTATCGTTCGTGCTGCCGGTTGACATGAATGAATGAATGAATGACTGCCGCAAGTCGTAGTACGGAACGTGATGCTTAGCCCCAAACCATGACGGAAATAAGATCCATCAGCAATTATCAAGACAAGCAAGTCCGGAGTAGCCTGGGCCCTTGTTGCACGCCGGTTCGCTTCGGAAAGCGTCTTTCGGGACGTTCTCCGGCGGGCTCACGTTTGCCTGCGGATATTGGGCTTCGTTATTTTTTTTTCTTCAACCCGCCGCACATTCAAACCATGACAATGTAGTTTCGCACACACACACCTCAAGGCCCAGACCTATCACGCAGCCCAACATTACCCGTCCCTTCGGATATGGGGGATTACATCACACAGGAAAGAAAGTCAATAACATTGACCGGGTGCCTGAACCAAACCAAACGAGTCGTATGAACCATGTCAGGTCGCCGTTCTCTCGGCCTTTCTTTGTCCAGACTCCAGGGCGGCAATGCTGCAGCAGCAGAGGCAGAGGCAGAGTGAGTGAGGAAACAGTCCGGCCACCACACACCTCGCGCCTCGCACATTTCACCTCCGGACGATGTCGCCCCTTGGACGAGGTTTCGTCCACGGCTGGGTGCCGTTTGATCGGATGCTGTGGGCAGAACATCTGCCATGTCATCACCCATAGTTGCAGGCAAAAAAGGCAATATATCCTCGTCATGCGGCCGTTCCAGCCCAACTAGTTGGGGCAGAAACTCTGCAGCAGAGAAGAGAGGTAGGCACGTCGCTGCGAGATGTTTCGTACGAGACGAAAGTCCGCCATTTCCGTACAAAGACAATACGGGTGTTGTATGGGCATTGCAACAAAGAAAGCAACCAGAAGCGATGGGGTTGAGGCACGTGTATGAAGGTTGCCGTTTGAGTACGGTAGCTGCTGGTGGCTTGAGTAAATGTAAAGAAAGACCTCTGTCTTTATTTTGAGCCTCTCTAGTTGTGGGCCGACAACCTGGACCAAAACGCGGCATATGTACGCATGTGTACGGATTCAAGGTCGGCGATATCACAGCTGCAACCCATGCATTCAAGTATGAGCCATTCATCAGCATGAGCAGTTTAGACGTCGTGGTGATACAACCGCATGCATTCGACTGCATGTGCATGTCGTCCGTGGCTCACACGCCTTCGTATTACAGGGGCACGTGCCGGGACAAACAATCGTCTTCTGGTTATCTACTCGTGTGTACACATATGAGGGTATGATTTTACATTGATTCTGATGTCAGAGGCCGGCCGGGGGGCACCTCGGGGTTTGATGGAGATCGGAAGCGGGCAACAAGATGGATGGATGGAAGACAGGACAGCCAGATACTGCGCAGTAGATGGTGGGGGGACGGGGAGGACGGATGTTAGCACAGCACAGACGGGCGAGCAGAAAAGAAGTTGGAGGGTATATACGGTAGGTAAGTACGGCGTCCGCATCAGGGGGACGATGGCGTAAGGGAGTGTACCCCGACTTGGGGCAGACAGAATAAGAATAGCTCGACACTCTCGCCATCTGATATTGGTATGCGCAACTCTGTTCTCCCACCTCACTGGAAAGACGGGAACACCAGGGCTTAGGAACGGTGTCAAAGCACCGAGGGGAAAGAGGGGAGGGGCCTAGGCCTAGGCACCGCACCGGCACCGGCTACGCAGCAACTACCAGCAACTACTCGCAGCCCGCCCTGAAGCTTGAGGTGTTGAGTCTTTGAGCGGCAATTAACCAACCCAACACACAAAGTAGAGAGACGCTAGAGAAACAAGAACGTGGGGTTTTGGATTGTTAGGAGTTGTGGTGGGGCGTAGCAAGTCGGGCAAAATTGCAGTCAAGACACTGGGTAGGTTGGTGAGTTGACTATGCGTTGTGGGGTTAAGGAGACTGAGAAGGTACGGATACAGTGCCTTAGCATAGGAAGTGCGAGTGAGTAACAAGGCAGAGACAGTTGTTACGGCGTAGGGCAGTAGAGTAGAGACTGGCGGCAATGATGTTGTTTATCGAAGAATTGCAAGTCTAGTGTTGACAATACTGCGCATGGTAGTCTGTGGACTAGGGAGGTGTCGGGCGGGTATTCCCAGCTTCGGTTGCCAGGGGTTGAAGGGTCTGAAAAGGTTTTGAAAAGGCGGTGATGTTTACCACGCCCACTTGGTCGCTGGGAACTGGAGGGCTGGTCGAGGAGAGGGGAGTCGGGGCGGAGAGGTTGCTGACGACGTTTATCGTGAGGGTTCAGATATGGTGTAGGCTGTAGTGCAATTGGACGGTCTGGTGGTGATAAAGTGGGCAGCAGTGGATGCGAGCAAGAGTCGGTGGCCCGTACCTCGACTTTGAGCGGCTGGGTGAGTCGAGACAGGCCAAGTACCTCCTGCCGTGGAGGGCATGTACTGTACGTACCGGCTACCTTTGTGTGCTCACATTCGGGACAAGTGACAGAGGCGTCCGCAAGACAGCAATCGGGTGGCTCCATCTCATGGCTTCCATGTGTCGCCGGGTACATCAGGCAGGTACCCAGCGAGGTGGACCAATGAGGGACGCGATGTGTGTGGGTGCGGTGGAGATGACGAGGGTGGAAGGAGGTGCCTACGAGATGGGGGCAGATGGCCGCAGATGCCATGCCTCGGGGAGAAAGTGGTAAGGCGGTGGGAGGGAGGGAGGGAAGGAAGGAAGCAATGAGGTAAGGCGAGGAACGTACCTTTTCGACAGCTCCCGTCCTGCAGTGCCTGCCCTTATTACCGTACGGATACCGTGCCTTACCTATCTACCTTACCAATGGAAGGAAGGCACTTACCTGTAATGCTTCTCGCTGGGCAGTCTGCGCCGACCGCCGAACACCGCGCCGGCTGTGTAAGGGTACCGTTCACTCGGTGTTCACTTACCTAAATACCTGGATCATAATTCTCCATGGGCGACGGATAGCGCTCGTGAAAAGACAACCCGACTTTCTCGCATTTTGCTGCCTGAGTGTGCTAAGCAAAGGCCTAGCGACCAATGAGGCATGGAGCGGGTACCGCTCCTGGAAGTCTCACCACAGGCCGACAGATCGGCGCGTGGCCTCAGGGATTCCTCCCACCCAGCCAAGCTGTTTTGGGGCCGCAACTTCCCTGCGAGCCACGCAGTGGATCACGGTGGGTCTCCGTCTTTCTTTGGCGGCGTCACGTTGCTGCCACGCAGACAAACCCCTGTCCCCGTCCTGCTGTCTGTCGCCCCCCTCATTTCCCGCCCAATTTTTTTTGCTTCTTTTTTTTTTCCCCCTTCGATCCCGGTCTTCAGCCGCTGCTTCTGCCGTCTGTCTGTCTATCTGCCTGCCTGCCTTCCGTCGCCGATGAGGGACAACGGTGCGTTGCGTTGCAGTGCGTTGATGACTGTTCCTGCTACCGTCCAAACCTAAGGCACGGGGATACCTTACGTGATTGCATCGCATCGCATCGCATCACATCGCCTTCTTGCTCATTACGGTTGAACATGCTCCCGCCGTGCTGCTCGCTGCCCACTGACTGACTGACTGATCGTTTCCATGCAGGCCACCATCCATCCATCCATCCAACCCGGAAATCCCAAAGGATCACCCACACCACCCACCTCGAATCCAACTCAACTCAACCAAAACTCAACTTGCTAACCCGGCCAGCCCAACACATCCCGTTTCAATTCGCACGTTGGGCTAGCCTCGCTCCACGCACCACTCGGCACCCGAGCCGACAGTGTTTACAGCTGGTCCCTACGGCGCGGCACTGTACCACCATCTTCTCGTCCAGCCCTCTTCGCGCGGCTGCTCTGGGGATTGACTTTGGCCGCCTCGCCCCCGGCGCCAGACACGCTGCCCGCTGTCCTATCCGCTGCACCGCAACACTATTGCCATTCTGTACTGCGCTGCGCTGAGCAAAGTACACTTCCGCCTCCGTTACAGACGACCACCGTCACCGTCTGACATAGACCCTCAGAGTCATAAGGTTTTGCACGCCGCCCCCTCCCACCCCATTCGTCCACTCTTTCAACGTGCCGGCCTTCCCTCCGACGGCGATTAAAGAAGCCTGAAACATGACGACGGCAATCGAAAAGTCCCAGATCGCGGAAAGGGAAACGTAAAATCCCAGAGAAGCCATGCTTTTGTCGGCAGTCCCATCGGCATTCCACGACGGAAACGGCATTCTCTATTGCCATCTGCTCAACTACATACAGACAGCACTCTGCAATGTCAACACAAAGCACGGATACCGATCCAAACTACCTGGCGATGTCGAGGACTTCGGGTCTCAACACCTGCCTGACCTGACCTCAACCAGGAGGACACCTTGGAGCCAGACACGCAGGAAGACGCGGAATGATGGTGAAACCCTCAGCCTGCGTGCCGTGACGTTCAACGTCGCTACCGATGCTTGGCTTGACGGGTGTGAGCCAAAGGTAGCTGCTCCCAAGAGACGTCGCTCTCGGAGTCACCGTGATGACTGAGGAGCTCCTGGATCATGGATGGGCCGCCAGACTCGTCTTCCGTGGACCGTGGACCTTGAGCCGTGGACCGTGAGCTCGTTATTTCCGAACGACACGCTGTGGTCCCTTGGTCCCGGACGCCGATCTTTACCCCCTTGGCACTCTGAGCCTGGTCGCCGCCCCCCAAAACGCCCACTTGGACGCCGTTGCCAGCCAGGGCCGCGACTCAACTGCCTAACAAAGCATCGCCTGAAGCGCTAGTCCATCGTCTGCCCGCTCAATAGCCCAGCATCGCATCTCAGAAATTGCCAAGGTTCCAGGTATGCGCCAAATCAGCGTGCGCAGACAACGTGGAACCCCAACTTCTGCACCTCTCTCACCACGCTACACTGCAGGCCTGCCATGCACTACCGACGAAAGCCCCAAGGAGCTTCAGCCTGCCGTGTCCACCGTGTTAGGGGTTTAGGGGCCAATCGAGCTTGCTCATAGGTGCCTTAGTGTGCCTGTCGCCGCTCGCTACCTAGCTGTGTGGTTAGTGGCTGGTTGCTAATGCCCTCCCCTCCCGTCGTCTCGCTGCCGTCGGACGAGGCTGAAAAGTTTTGATGCAAAAAATCAGTCTCACTTCATGCGCAACGAGACAAGCCATTTGACCATCCGGCGTCACTGTGGGCGTGGACTGATGCAGACTATTCCTAGCTAAGGGCGTGCACACCGTGGCATCTCATTCCCTTCTCATCGTCTCGGCTGCAGCTACAAACGAGACGAACAAACGGCTTCTGTGTATCCGTACGGCGTGCGGTTAAAGAGACGCTCCACAGCTCAACACCGCCCGTTAATCATGGTGTTTCTGTGACGCCGGAGCTGGTGGATCAGAGGAGCCTTGCACCGCCTCTCGCCCACAGAACATCCCTACGACTGGACTTCTAGAAGCCCTCGTGGAAACACAAGCGAGGGAACACCCCGGGTTTGATTGCGGTTTTGGACAAGGCGGTCTGCGGCGAAACTTCGAGGTACAGCGCATAATACCGGCAACATCGTACAGCACCGGTGCAGTAGGGCACACAAGGAACCAAAAACACTTGCGAACAGCCAGTCACTCCATTGATGATGCCAGGCTAACCGACTGAAGCAAAGCTTGAAAAGCCCGGGAAGCCTGCTTCGGTTTCAAACGTCTGACGTTTCGCTGCCCGTCTTCCCGCATCTGCCCTCGATGTACGGCAGCAACCTTTAGTAATGATAGGTCAGCCATTGCTCGGCAGTCCTGGCACCAGTTGAACTCTACTGTCTGTCGAGTTGAGGATCAGATCAAACGAAAAATCCGCGGACGCCGGTCCCAAAAGCGCATTTCAGTTGATAGGCGAAGCACACATCAGATCGTTATCGGGTTTACTCAAACCGAAAAACACGCCGACAAGAAAGCGCAACTGTGGTTGAGCAGCGAGAGGCTGTTCCCGTGATGCATACCGTGGTTGTGTTTCACACCTGCCGCGTCCAGCGAGCAAATGAGAGAGATATCCGGGAGCTTCCTGCGCAGCTTATCAAAATGTCCTATTTCAAAACCAACTGCGATACCGAACGACGCGCAACTCTGACGGGTCAGGTTCCAAAGTGAACGGCAGTTCACACCTGGGATGCTCCCTGAAACCAGCACATGGGATCAGTCACCTCCAACTGCCAAGCGCGGTACTATCTGGCGGCGCAAACCACTACTATGCAGTACGCAGCATCTCGTAACTCCTCATTGTAACGGCTGGTCAGTTCAGTGGATACCGGCGATGCCCCAAACTGGATTGGTAGCCGAAAGCATAACTATGCGCGAGGGCAGCGATCCATGGTAGGGCTTTAACGGCTCTCGGTCCGTATTGCCATAGCAGTCTCGGCTACAATTCACGACTAAGGGGAGAAGACTTTAACGGTCAATACAGCGCCTACGATGATAAAGACGCAACATGTAGAGAAAGGGGATCGCTTGAAAGCTCGGATAGCGACCAGCAGCCAGCGACCAGGCGATGCAAACCCCGATACGAGCTCGGTGAAGGTTGCTCAGGCTAGCAAATTCACACCCACGTACGATATCACATCAGTCATCCGGGCGACATACACGTATTGCACGACAATGTTGCGACCTATCACTTGGATCGCCGCATTGCGAGCCCAATAGCGGAGACATGATCGAACGTGGTGGGAATGTGGCGGCGCTTCAACACGTGTCTTTTCATCTGGCGGGTAGTTAAACGCGTTTCGACTGATCTGAGACGGCTGATCCATCGACGAGCTGAAATTACGTGACAGGATCAAAGACATGGCTGATCGTTCGTGGGGACGATGCCAAGGGGTCTTGTTGAGGCTATGCATGCAACCATGCTGCGTTGGGCCTGGCTCGGTTCGAAGTTGCCTTCTGGAAGAATGAGGTCATGGCCCGAGTTGGTGCACTAGCGAATGCGGGCGTCAATCTCACCACAAACATTAATATCATTCGCTCAGCAGCGATGTGAACCCGTTTCTAAATTGCTGCCCGGCTGTCGGAACTGCGGCGTGGAATGGCCTACGGCCAGGCTTTCAGCGATACGCACGTTCGGGTTACTCAGGGGAACGTTCGAGACCAGGGCCCTATGTCTATCCGAAAAGGGCAAAGTGGAATCCCCCACACAGGAGTTGTGAGAGAGACGCCCCACAGCATTTCAACTGGATGAGCGGCGGTGAGGTTGGAGGCGAAATACTTCGAGGAGCGTATACAGAGCGCAACAAATACCTCAAGACCTAGCGGGCGCTACATTTCTCCGTCAAGCTGCAGGGTGTCAATAACTCGGTAAATACATCTGGTGGGGAGTATACGGTTTTACCTACCACACACGACGCGGCTTGACTTGACAAGTAGACGGTGGTAAATCGATCTTGCAACGGAAGCCATTGGTGTAATCCCTGGCTAACCCCCGTTGTTCCCACGTGGATTTTCTCGTGAGGGGTTTCTTTTACGGATGGATACATGCGAGCGTTTGCTTCTTTTTCTGTTTCCGCCCGTCAACCCGAATCCGGGGTTGCCTCCGTCAGCCCGCAGCTACACGTGTTCGGCAAGGCTTGTTTCAAGCAATCGTTTCTTTTTCTTGCAAACGACTGCTTGAATTCAACTGTGCTGAGGGCTCCCTTGCCAGTGAAATGGACCGATTCTCGGTGTTGCGGACAGTTCGAAGTCCTAATGCTGCACAGCGAAGGCGCATGCTTGAATTTACCCGGATACGCCTCGCATTGATAAGGGCATCGCCAGTGATCCCGTTCAATATCACCTCAACCTCAGGCTGGGATGTCGCCAATTGAGAGAAAGAGGAGGTACCTGGATCGCGTGGTGTCTAGTCGTCGCCTATCGGAACCGTTATGCAACAGGTCCAACAACGCCGTATAATGCACCAACAGACTGGCAGTGCCTGAAAGCTGCCCCTGGCTGCCGGCTGGCCGCTCATCTGACCGGCGTCAAGCAGTTCGTCCTATTGATGCTTAACCCTGGCTGGCCGCCCGCCGTTTTTATTGATAAGCGCTCCACACCCTATGGCTTCAGCGGGCGCTTCTGGTCAACGTGCAGATGGCGCGGGGCATATATCGAATCACAATGACAGTCACGAAGGCGCAGGCTAGAGGCACGGTTGCCAAGCTCTCATCAATACACCAGCGTTCAACGAGTGCCTCTAGAGCCTGCGGCATCACATCTTTGGCATGATCAGAGACTGTTGTACAGATACCCAGCAGCAACCGCACCGCACTGATTTCAGACTACTGGTCCCTGGCCTAAGCCGTGTTTGGCGACAATGGTGGAGATTGCCACGTGGGTTAGCAAGCCACACGGAAATTCGCACTCGACGCCAGGGGCCTGGTCTGAAGGATTTTGTGCGGTACGCTGGCACATGGGAGACTGGGCCCAAATTTGAAGTAGACGCCGCTTACGAGACAAACACCGACAGGGAACACCACTGACCGACTTGTCACCTGAGTCATCATAACCCCCGAGACCTGTCCAAAGAAGGGACACAGAGGCGCCTGTTGAGACGACAACTGCCCTGGGCTGGTTCATCGGCTTGAACCCATCGTCCATCACCAACCGATGAAGATGGGCGGTCGCTAGTTCGAAATCGCCGATCTCGCCGTGTTGCCACGAACTGACGGCTACGCCGATCAAGCGTGAAACCGCAAGAAACGCGGAACCAGCAGGGTGCGGTCCGGATACCGGCGTGGCTTTCACGCTTCGTATGCATGCTGTGGTGCTTAAATTACAGGTCGGCGGGATCAAGGGAAAAATCTCCAATGCCACATGGCAGGGCCGGGTATTCCCTTGCCGCCCTGCCATGCCTTTAGCTGAGATCGGTGAAGTCACCGCGTGCACAGGGGAGGACGAGAACACGCCTCAGGCGTACAACCCCCAGTGTACGCATGTGCATTCGATACGGCAAAGCGGATATACAATGGAGGTGAAGCAAGCAAGCAAACAACCCGTTGGAGGCACCCGCCAACGACATGGCTCCGAGTGGCCGGGTCAAAGCGGTAAGCGATGAACCATCGCAGCCCAGGGCAACGCGGGTATGGGTGGGCAGGAAGCCCAGCACAAGATACCGACAGTATGTCACCAAAGGCGGGTTGCTGGTCGCCCGCTGGAGAATGGGCCAAGCTCCAAAAACTTTCATCCAGGTCGGCGGCTTCGGGGCCAATGGTGCGTATCGAACAAACGCAACGCATGACGAAGCGGTCATTTCAGACCAACCTTGGCCAGAGGTCTCGGGGAGAGCCCCCGAGACACATGAGAGCCAGTAACGAAGCGATGAAGAAACAAACTATAGCCGGCCAATCCCACTCGTTACTTGGTATAGAGTTAAAGTGTCTCCTGGCGCGGTGTGGACAACATTGAGCAAGATACTCCGCGGGAGCCACTCCTCAGCAATGATATGAAACTTTTCTTTGGCACTTCTCTTTCCAACCTGTTTCCAGGACCAGTCAACACCGCTTTTTTTCCCCATCCCGGCTCGTCACAACGTCGCGTGGCACATTTTTGACACCGGATCCAGAGCAACAGCATCCTTGGTCAAGCCTTGCCAGCCGATCCCTGAGCGCAAGGTACACAATACACACCGCAAAGTTTGTCTGTACGGAGCACTTTTACACGAAAGGGAGGATGAAGGCGGCTCTCCCGGTGGAGCATGGTCGATCGGCACCCCTCCGTCGTACGACACAGCGAGCGCTTCCTAGCTGTCTAGCCTCTAGGGCCGGGGCTGACAGGTCGATCGGACTGTGACCTCGTACAAGGTACTTAGCCATGTGTTGAATTGCGTACAGCTTGCCGGCCACGACGTGGGTCGCTCGCTCTCCTCTACGCCGCCCAGCTTCATTTCGAGGCGTTTGACCTAACGCCTGTATCCATGTCAAGTCACGATGCCTCTCGGGGCCAAATAAGACCGTTTCACACAGAATGCTCTCAAATTGGGTCGCGACGGGCTTGGTTTAATGATGGACCGTCTCGACCTGAACCAAGGCCGTTTTCAAGAACATCATGGGGGGTGGGCTTGGTTCTAGAATGCCCGTGGAAGGATGAGCTTAATAGGGGGCAGCCAAGGGAGCCTGAAAAGCCGTGTCTTTAGTTTTTTGGCGGCGCCAGGGGATCAATCACGACCACGCCTCTGACAGCTGGAGCTTTTTGCCCACCTTTAGTTGACAGCCCATCCTAGCCTGCGGTACATGAAGGTCATATTGGGTATCCGGTCTGAGAAGTACGGATGGCTGCTCATCAATGCTCAGCTCGGACAACGCGATAGCCAAACATTGCCAATTTACCAGCCATGGCAGTTGCTCCTCATCGGCGGTAGTGAATCAGCGAGCCATCATTTGCTGGTTATCCGCAGGACTACCGAATCAACGCGCCCGCTCGAATCCCCGTCAACCACGCAGGCGTCACCGCTCATGGCAAGTAGCGTGAGGAACGTTACACAAAAACCGACGTTCCGCAGTACTTATCTGACTTCAATGACTCTTCTCGCTTGGCGAACCAATTGCGCGCACATTATACAGCGCTGGTTGAGCTGCCATTCAATCTTCAAATCTGCCGTTCGGCATAGTGTCCCACATGGATACGGCGTGTTCAAGTAGAGTTGAATTGGGGTTGTAGGCGCGGAGTGACCTCAACCTCATCTTCCCTGCACGACGGGAGTCCGCAGTTTTCCGAATCCAGGACCTGGATGGTCTTGGATGCTGGGCAACCGCGGATGCAGCTGTGCCACTCTCTCGCGTGGCAAAACGCCTTTGTGAGACTATGCCCTCAGGCTTTGTGCGTTTTGTTTTACCCTGTCGGGGCTTGGCGAACTGCCGATACCTCTGTCTTGGGTCCATGTTTCTACCAAAGACACAATGGAGCTCCAAGCCGTGGCTGAACACCACGCGAACCCAAGTGCCACAACCGGACTGAGCCTGAGGTGCACAGCCGTTAGTAGCTACGGCAGAGAGTGGAGGGCAGCCATGTCTGCCAGCATATCCGTTCGTTTGGGTCTGGAACTGTCTATCATCAACTAATACACGGGTGTCATTTCCTACGGATTCCTGGATGAAGGCCCTGTACCTGAAGGAGGTATTCTACCCCCTCGGGGTTCAGATTCAACGAATGTCATCTAGCGATGGCGCGGTCGAGACTAGCCGCTGCACGCACCCTTCCGCCTGTCAATTAAGTCTCGTCCCAAGACTAGAGGCAGAAGTTGTCCTGGCCGCATAGCCTCGGCTACCGCAAGTCGATGCGTGCCTAGCCGCATAGTTTGCTGCTAAAGATTGCAAATGGCCTGATTATCTGACCCCCATTCCCATACAGACGTATATGCTGGATGCTGGTATGCAGGCGAGCTTGTCGCACCTGCTGGCTGCTGTACGAACGGTGAGGCAAAGTTGAGACGAGAAGTAACGACTTTGAGGCTTGAAGCTGGAGGGCATGATCAGAGCAAGTACGATATGGCTATGGTTCCCGAATCTTCGACGACGAAGTGGCTGAACAGCTGCAAGATGTCAATTCACTGCTTGATCAGCAATGACGAGCAAACGGAAGCAAGGAGACGCCCCGGAGAGAAGAGCAATGCGCAACGGCCTGCACCAGCACGCTCTCGCCCATCTCGGGGCCCGTGACCGCCCTTTTGCTCTCGGCCAGGGACCAGCATCGCCCGCAGGTGATCTCCATCATCTTCAAGTCCGGCAGTTGCAGATGGCAGTGGGTTACAGCGTCTCGGCAGGCCGTCGAACGGAGCACTGCATGCCTTAGCGGCTCGTCGGCCATCGTCCGGAACCCTACCTGCACGGCACATCACGAGTTCGCATCTGCTGCTGATAGTGTCACGAACGCTGACGTCGTTGCAAGGGGTAACTAACCAGCAATCCCGTGTTCTTATCTGAATCCTAACCAGATCTGATGGACAGCTGCCGTCACAAACAGAGCCCCAAAGTCACAGCCCGATATAGCTGAGCCAACGGTCGATGGTTTCCAAAGGACCTATATCGGGATTGTCTTGAGTTCTGACGATGACGGCGCTATGATGGCACAATCCCTCTTTTGCCGACGCCAATGACTCGAGTCGTGGCGAAATAGGTCCTTCGGGGCATTGCTTGACCGACCATGCTAGATTACACATTACGAAACCGACGGGCACGATAGGAATTGGCATCTTCAACACGGCCGGTCATTCCTCCACAACGGCCGGCGCCGATTTCCCCAGGGGACCCGCCGCGCCAATCTCGTCTCTCCGATACCAGCGCGAGAAACTCGAGACGACGGCGCGCACTAGAATTTTCCGTTTCCGATCACTTGGGTCCCGCAAGCCGACTTCTCATTCGCCTAGAATACGATATCCCGCCGCTCGTTCGGACTCTCTTATGCGGTAAGCAGGACAGACTTGCACGCAAACACACGGGCACATACACATGCACACACACAGACGGTGAGGGTAGTGAGGGCACCTTCACGCTCCCGCAAGACGCGGTCGAGAAACAGCAAACCAAACTCTGAATGGCATCATTGCCGATAGCTGTACGACTGTGTTTTAGGGGCCTCGGACGCGTGGGTGCAACTTGGACTTTCCTTTGGTTTACGGGTACTGATGGACCGGCAACCTCCTCGCACGCTGGCAACCTCCTCAATGTACGAGCAGACCGCAAGAAACAAATTCCCGCCTCAGACCCATGGGCCAAGGCATGCGAGGGCGAAGCTTGAGCCAAGACCCCAAAGTCAATCTGGGTTTCGTTAAAGGGGTGGTGGGATGGAGGGCGATGAAATGGCTCCGTGCACATGACGACCGCGGGTTGCCCGCGCCGTGAGGCTCTTGTGACGGACACCTCGCCGGCTGCCACGGATGTCGGGAGCTTCGGTGCGTGACAGCTGTCCATCCTCCCATCTCTTCCGGAACAACTTACCATTTTGACCAAATGATCACCGTCGCCGGTCAACGATTGACTCCGGAACCCCCGTTGATTGTTGAACGCGCAAGCGCGAGATTCGTCGTGCTCCTTTATCCTGGTCCGATGACCCCGGAATGAATACATTCTGCCCTGAGCGTCTGTCGTCATACCTGCCGCCGAGTCAGGGCGTCTCCAGGCAGTTGATACACACCAAATCAACCCCCTCTTCCTCTCGACGCCCAACGGATGCTGATGACGACCTTACGGTCGGAAGGTCAGAAGAGAGAGAGACGAACAACTCAACGCCCACCATGAGCTCCTCGAAAACCCTCACGCCGCCGCTCGACGAAGGCTCGCCGCAGCTCAAGTTCTATAGAATGGAGCGTCCGACGGGACAGCTCTTCGAGCTCAAGGAGATGCAGAAGCAGCAGCTGACGGGACTCGACGAGGCGGACGAGGTCCCTCCACCCCCTGGCCCCCCTCCAATGGCTCCTCCCCCTCCTCCCCCTCCCCCGCCCCCTTTTGAGAGCGCTGAGCGCGGGCTGCGAGAATTCAACTACAACGGACGAGACATCAAACCCCGCAACAGCGAACGCAGCTCGGGCGCCCTCGGCCGGCATCGTGTCAGCTCCTACTCTATCTACTCCGACTATTCGTCTCATCCCTCTTCGGACGATGGTCGCCGTGGTGACGATAGAGAACGTCGTGATGCCGTGAACACGGGCGGCGGTGGTGGGGGCGGAGGGAGTGTGCCGCAGGTCCAACATGTCGAGCATCCGCCAAGACGGAATCTGAGTATGAGGGCTGCGCCGCCGACGCATTCGAGAAGCACTTCCGGTAACAGTCGCAGCAGCGGCCGGGGTGGCGGCTTGGTCGTCTCGCAGCCGCCGCCGACCTATGCGCCCTCCCGGGAGTTGTACAATCGTGTGCGATTCGCAGAACAGGAGCGCATCCGCCGGGAGGAGTCGAGGGCACCGGGGCCGCGGCGCATCGAGATGGTCGACGTCGTGGGCGGTCCCAGTGTAGGTGCGATGTGGGTGTTTGCGTGCTGTTACTTCTTCTGGTATCGTTGTTTGATGGACGGCGAGGACTTTTGACAACGAAGTTGTTCTCGACGTCACGAACACCACTAGCTCCGAGCCCCTTTTCTTATTTCCTTTCTCTCCCCCCCCCCCCCCCCATTCTCTTTCCGTCTCCTTCTCT